>NC_041385.1:784077115-784112337 GCF_002162155.2 Triticum dicoccoides | reverse complement strand
TACCAACGAAAAAGGGTTTTGTTGGTGCATTGATAGGCCCCTTATGTTTTGGAGTTTGTTGACATAAACAGTATGGGACTTATGTGTTTGCTAGTGCGCACAGAGTAACAGGTCCCTGATGTATCGAGGAGTTTGATGCAAACGACGAAAATAATCTCCTTGCGCAGAGTGAAGGTTATCACCGAAGATAAAGCTAACAAGGTGCTGCTACTGCTGTTGCTGAAGTCTATGATGGCTCTTTCTATCAGCAGCTTTATCCTGTTCTGCTGAACGTTCTACAGTCAATTTGAACTTTCTTCAAAACTCTAGTAGTCTTCAGCTAAATAGCATGCTTTTTAGCTTCCTCATTTTTTCTTTTGAATTTTAGATATATAGTCATATTATGAATTCCCGCAAAATAAACTATATCATGAACAAGTTCCTGATGGACAGTTCTGAGAAGCCAAGTGTCAAAAAAGAATACGATACCTGAATACCGGAGTTGCGAGCATAATGTCGGAGTAATGGGCCACGGGTAGGCTAACCCGAGCCCCAGAACCTTTCAAGACATCGGTGCAGGTTGCGCCCCTCAAGCCGAGTCCCAGACGCGACTCCAAGATTGGCCGAGTCCCAGGCGCGACTCCAAGATTAGCCGAGCCCCAGGCGCGACTCCAAGATTGGCCGAGTCCCAGGCGCGACTCCAAGACTGGCCGACTCATTGCCGGCGACTTCCGGAGAAGCCGACTATAGAGAGTCGGCCCGCGACTCCACCCATCTCCTGCCTTCGCCACGATAGACGGGGCGGGGTACGGTGACGGCGTGGCCGTCTCCCCCTGCTTACGAGGAACTGGCATGGCTACAGTGCGCCATATCGCTGAAGATCTCCATCATGGCGCGGCGTTGTTGCCATGCCTACCCTGACCTCAGCCTCAGTGGGCGGCGCATTGTGCCCACGTCGGCCTATCTGTACGACCCAGAGACGGCGGGACCCGCCCGTCAGCGGGAGCACGAAAGACGGCGAGAACACCCCAAAGACGGACCCGTGGGAGTCGGCTCCCTGGAGTCGGGCGGCCCCTCCCACGGGCCCCACATGCCATTAACCAGACAAGACGGGGAATGGCGACAGTGATCGCCCGTCAGGCGGCGGCACTGTTGCCACGACCCCATGACCAAGCCTGCGTCATTAGAAGCACGGCTAAAGTGTCGGTCCTGTCGGCGGGGCCCGCCAGTCGCCGGGCCCCAGCAGTCGGCGGAGAAGACGGCGGCCTGAGAGACAGACGACTGGGACCCGCACCCAGCCGGATTACCATTGTACCCCCGGGGGGTAGGCCTATATAAACCCCCCGGGGCACCCATGCAAAGGGTTCGAATCCATTAGCACTAGACCAGATCATATAGGAAGGGGAGAGCTAGCCTTGCCTTCTCCTACCTCCAGAATACAGCTCGAGGAGCAACCCTGTACTCACTTTGCCTTAGTGATCATGCGGAGACCCCGCAGAGCAGCAGTAGGGGTGTTATCTCCTCGGAGAGCCCCGAAACTGGGTAAGATCCGCCGGCGTGCATGTCTTCGCCTCATTCCGTTTCCTGGCACCGGCGACGTTCTACTCGCTCCCACCATGATAAGCCATCCTTTGGCATATGTCACACCCAACCCCCGACATTTGGCGCCCACCGTGGGGCGAGGTGCACCGTCGTCCGGAGACCTGCTCTGGACGGGAACTTTCTTCCTCCCCAGCGAGCGTAGCCTGCCCGGCACGCCCGATGGCGCTTGCCTCGACACGCTGCAAGGCATTCATGATGCCTGCGCAGCGAGCTGCCTTGCCGATCTTCTTGGCGAGGTTTGCATCACCGATGAGCCTGCATGCGACACAGGCACGGGCCCGAGAGCCTCCTCGCGGGCCTCCTCGACCAACTCCACGTCGCCGGCGAGCCTGCCGTGGACTTGGAGTCCGTAGGCTCCACCGACCCGATGCTGGTCGACTCCGACGTCGTGTCGCTTGATGCATTCCCCACCAACGTGGTGGTCTACGACGAGCCGCTCCCTCATGAGGAGAGCGGCGGAAGCGCCGTCACGGAGGTGCTAGTCATCAGTCATGGTGAGCACTCCGGTGAGGGAGCTCATGACCCACTCGACGCGGCTCTACGAGACCTAACCGCGCCCATTCCGGAGGACGCCGACGCCGAAACCCTGGAGACGCGCCGCCTACGGATCGTCGAAGGCGCGAAGAAGCTGGCAATCATGAGACGCTTGTCAGAAGCCTACCAGTGTGAGATGGATCGCGCTGTGGGCGGCTCGCCAGCCCCGACAGGGCCTAGCCGCCTAGGCGCGGTCCGGCAATGCGGCGTGGCCGTCGCCAGCCTATTCGGTGCCGATCGCCCCGTGTACGCTACGCCTACGGAGAACATCCGCGCCGCCCAGACGGCGGCGGACGAGCTAGATAACTTCGAAGGTGAAGAGCGCCGCCTGATGACCGAGCGGGTCCAGAGGCTCCTCAAAGCGGCTGGCGCACAGAATGAAGCCGGCGGCCGCACAGAGGCCCCGCAATGACGAAACGACGACTCGCCTCCCCGCCGAGATCAGGGCGCGATGTCTCGGACGCCGACTGGTGGTGTCCGCGGAAGAAAAGACAAGGATCCGGCTGTCAGCCATAGTCGGACTCGCATCACCATCAAGCGCGACCAAGACGGCCGCCGAAGAACAGTGGAACGGCAGGGCGACTATCTGCCTCCCCCACCATGAAGAGAAAGGCGAGTCTCCCCGCCACCTGTTGAACATCCGACTCTCGGCGACCGCCTTGGCCGCCGAGAGGGAGTTGGAGAGAACGATGCCCACCACCGGATCGACCGACTCCACCGATCCCTGGCGCTTGAAGAAGAAGACGAGTTGGGTCCTCCCTGTTTCGGACCCCGCATCCAAGATGAGCCCTTTCCTAAAGGGTTCACGCTCCCTCGAGACACGCCCAAGTACACCGGCTCCACGAAGCCGAAGGATTGGCTAGTTGACTACTCCACAGCCGTCAACATAGCAAACGGCAACAAGCGCATTGCCGTGAAGTATGTTCCCCTCATGCTCCAGGGCACGGCCCGGACGTGGTTGAACAGTCTGAAGCCCCGCAGCATCAACAGCTGGGTCGACTTCACCGAGGATTTCATTCGCAATTTCACAAGCACGTACAAGCGACCCCCCAAGCCGCGCCAGCTTTCCTTGTGCGTGCAAGGTCCTGACGAATCAACTCGCGACTACCTCACTCGCTGGGGCGAGCTTCGGAACTCCTGCGAGGGCGTGCACGAGGTGCAGGCTATCGAGTACTTCACCGCCGGGTGCAGAGAAGGCACCCTCCTCAAGAACAGGCTCCTCTGCGACGAGCCGGAGACCCTCGACGAGCTGCTAGTCATAGCAGACATGTATGCCACGGCCGACTCCTCCATGAAGACAGAAATTCAAGTTAGTGTGACTGGCAAGGTGGCCCCTCAGGCTCCCAGAACTCCGGCTGGAGACGCCATTCGACGACAGCAACAGAATGATCACAAGCGCAAGGCCCCGCAGCCGGCTTCTAGCAGCCGGCAGGTTGCGACAGTCGAAGACCAACAGCCGGAGGGGCAGCCTCCGATGAAGCGACAGAAAGGCGGCAAGTCCAACTGGTTGCCGTCCTTCTCTTACGAGCAGACTCTAGATGGACCCTGCAAGTTCCACAGCGGCGCGAAGCCGTCAAACCATACCACCCGGAAATGCCACTGGCTCACCAGAATCGCCAAGGGAGACGGCCTTCTTCCTCCTCCGCTTGCTGGGCCGCCGCCTCCACCGCCGCCCCAGCAGCCGGCTGCCAGGCCAGTCGGCGCCGTACAAGATGAGTACCCGAGAGAGCATGGAGCCTATGTAGTGTTCACCAGTGTGGCTGATGATCGACGCAGCAAACGGCTGCAGCAGCAAGAAGTAAATGCAGTAGCATCGGATACTCTGGAATTTATGCATTGGTCCGAGAAGCCTATCAGTTGGAGCAGAGCCGATCACCCAGAGGTGATGCCGAATCCGGGCTCCTACGCCTTGGTTTTGAGTGCCACCTTGGCCACTGATAGGCGGGCCGCTCGCTTCTCGCGAGTGTTGATAGACGGAGGCAGTAGCATCAACATCCTGTACAAAGATACCATGGAGAAGTTAGGAATCAAGCAAAGACAGCTTCAGAACAGCCGAACTGTGTTCCACGGCATTGTACCTGGCCTTTCCCGCTCGCCAATCGGCAAGATCCTGATAGATGTCCTCTTCAGAGACAAAGATCATTTCCGCCGAGAGCTAGTTTGGTTCGAAGTGGTGGACCTCGAGAGCCCATACCAAGCATTGCTTGGCCGACCTGCTTTGGCCAAGTTCATGGCGGTCCCCCACTACGCCTACCTCAAGATGAAGATGCCAAGTTCCATGGAGACTACAGGAAGTCGTCCGCTTGCGCGGCTAAGAGCAGTCGGCTGGCCGAGTCCCTGGTGATCGCAGCTGAGAGGCGGCTTCTTGATCGGGTTGTGGCGATGGCCGGCAAGCAGCCAGAGATGTCGCCCGACCCCAAGGAGTCGGAAGCTGAGGGTTCGTTCAAGCCGGATAAAGAAACAAAGAGGATACCTTTGGACCCGGAGCATCCGGAGAGGCACGCTGTCATAGGTGCAAACCTAGACAGCAAATAGGAAGGCGAGCTCGTCGATTTCCTCCGTGATAATCGGGACATCTTCACGTGGTCCCCTAAAGACATGCCAGGTGTACCGACGGAATTCGCCGAGCACAAGCTACATGTCCGATCTGATGTGAAACCCGTCAAGCAGCCCTTGCACCGCTTGTCAGAAGAGAAGAGAAGAGTTGTTGGGGAAGAGATAGCCCGACTCCTAGCAGTCGGCTTCATTATGGAGGTGTTTTTTCCAGAATGGTTAGCAAACCCGGTCCTGGTATGGAAGAAGAACAAGCAGTGGCGGATGTGTATTGACTACACAAGCCTCAACAAAGCCTGCCCCAAAGACCCATTTGCTTTACCGAGAATTGATCAGGTGATAGACTCCACAGCCGGATGCGAGCTGTCAAGCTGAACCTGGCAGACAGACTGAAGACTGCCTTCATCACGCCGTTTGCAGCCTTCTGCTACCTGACCATGACGTTCGGCTTGAGGAATGCCGGTGCCACCTTTCAGCGTTGCATGCAGAAGTGCCTCCTCAAGCAACTCGGCAGAAACGCCCACGTCTACGTAGACGATGTGGTGGTGTAGACGGAAAAGCGTGGAACACTGTTGGAAGACCTCAAGGAAAACTTTGAGAACCTGCGCCGATTCCAGATCAAGCTCAACCCTGAGAAGTGTGTCTTCGGAGTACCAGCCGGCCAACTCCTTGGCTTCCTGGTCTCCGAACGCGGCATAGAGTGTAACCCTGTAAAGATCAAGGCCATTGAGAGGATGGAGGTCCCCCGCCGACTGCTAGATGTGCAAAAGTTTACCGGCTGCTTGGCATCCATCAGCCGATTCATCAGTCGGCTGGGCGAGAAGGCTCTCCCTTTGTACCAACTGATGAAGAAGACCACCTTTTTCGAGTGGAACCACAAGGCGGACGAAGCATTTCTCCAGTTGAAGAAGATGTTGACTACTCCCCCTGTGCTGGCGGCTCCGACTTCTAAAGAGCCTATGCTCCTATACATTGCCGCCACCAGCCGGGTAGTCAGCATAGTCATCGTAGTTGAACGCAAGGAGGAAGGCAAGGCGCTCCCTGTACAGAGACCGGTATATTATCTAAGCAAGGTACTGTCGACCTCCAAGCAGAACTACCCCCACTACCAGAAGATATGCTACGACGTGCACTTTGCCGCCAAGAAGTTGAAGCCTTACTTTCAAGAGCATCCAATCACTGTGGTCTGCACAGCTCCACTGGACGAGATCATTGGAAGCCGAGATGCTTCGGGCCGAGTGGCCAAATGGGCCATAGATTTCGCTCCCTACACCATCTACTACCAGCCCCACACTGCCATCAAGTCGCAAGCACTGGCCGACTTCCTTGTCGAATGGGCCGGGACCCAGTACCTGCCGCCAGCACCCGACTCCACTCATTGGCGGATGCATTTCGATGGCTCCAAGATGCGCACCGGCTTGGGAGCCGGCGTCGTCCTCACCTCCCCTAAAGGCAAAAAGCTCAAGTATGCGCTGCAGATCCACTTCGCCGCCTCCAACAACGTTGCCGAACACGAGGCGCTCATTCATGGGCTCCGGCTTGCCAAACAACCCGGCATCCGCCGGATCTTGTGCTACGGTGACTCCGATTTGGTGGTCCAGCAGTCATCTGGCGACTGGGACGCCAAAGATGCAAACATGGCAAGCTACCGCTTCCTGGTGCAGCAACTCAGCGGATATTTCGAGGGGTGCGAATTCCTTCACATGCCAAGAAATGACAACGACCAAGCACACGCCCTGGCACGAGCCAGCTCCACGCGCCAAGCGATACCATCCAACGTCGCCCTTCAGCGCCTCCTCAAGCCGTCTATCAAGCCTTCACCAGAATTAGACTCCATCTTTGTGCCGGCTCCCCCTGAAGAAGTCGGATCCGGCTCAAGAGCACCAATAGACGGCACAAGAATTCTTATAGACGGCTCCAAGAACGCCGCAGTCAAAGCCAGCCCGGGGACTTCAGAACCCGGCCCGGGGACTGCGGCGGTCAGCCCAAGGACTCCAGAGCTCGGCCCGGGGACTGCGCCAGTCGGCTCAGGGACTGCGCCAGTCGGCCCGGGGACTTCGTCTATCCAGCAAGTGGCTGCGGACTCCAGCGCGCCGCCTCCCAGCCCAGCCGCCCTTGTCCAAGTCGCAATAGTGGCAATTGAAGAAATAGCAGCACCCTCATGGGCCCAACCCATCCTCAAGTTCCTAGTAAACAGAGAGCTGCCAGCTGATGAAATCTTGGCTCGGCAAATACAATGCCGAGCGGCAGCCTACACCATAGTCAACAGAGAGCTGGTCAGGCACAGCGTTACTGGCGTCTACCAATGTTGTATCGAGGCAGAACAAGGCCAAGCAATTCTCAGAGACATCCATGAAGGCGAGTGCGGCCACCATGCGGCTTCAAGAGCACCCGTCGCCAAAGCCTTTCGACACGGTTTCTTCTGGCCAACTGCCCTGGAAGAGGCCAAGGAATTAGTCCAAAAATGCAAGGGGTGCCAGATGTTCCGTTCCAAGCCGCTTCAGCCGGCTTCCGCGCTCAAGACTATCCCCATCGCCTGGCCCTTTGCGGTTTGGGGCCTGGACATGGTGGGACCATTCAAGACGGCACGAGGTGGCCTGACTCATTTACTTGACGCAGTGGAAAAGTTCACCAAGTGGATAGAGGTAAAACCCATCAAGAAGTTGAATGGTCCGACTGCAGTGACTTTCGTCACCGACATCACGACTCGGTATGGCATACCACACAGCATCATCACCAACAATGGCACAAATTTTGCCAAAGGCGCCTTGGCCTGTTTCTGCGCGACGCAGGGCATCCGACTGTACTTAGCGTCCGTTACCCATCTGCAGTCAAACGGCCAGGTGGAGCGAGCAAACGGCCGCATCCTATCTGGCATCAAGCCCCGACTGGTCGAACCATTGGAGCGTTCGGCCGGCTGTTGGCTTGAAGAGCTGCCAGCCGTCCTCTGGAGTCTGCGCACGACTCCAAACAAGTCAACTGCTTCACGCCTTTCTTCCTCGTCTACGGTGCTGAAGCCGTCATCCCGATGGACATAGAGTTCGACTCCCCGCGAGTCACCATGTACATCGAGGAGGAAGCAGAAGAGGCACGTCAAGACGGCGTCGATCTGCTGGAAGAGGGCCGGCTGTTGGCACTCAGTCGGTCCGGCATCTACCAGCAGACCCTGCGCCGATACTACAACAGGAAGGTCAGGCCGAGATCCTTCCAAGAAGGCGACCTTGTGCTTCGACTGATCCAGCGGACAGCCGGCCAGCACAAGTTGTCGGCACCTTGGGAAGGCCCCTTCATTATCAGCAAAGTGCTGGGCAACGACTCCTACTACCTGATCGACGCTCAGAAGCCCCGAGCACGCAAGAGAGACGACTCCGGCAAAGAGTCCAAACGGCCATGGAATGCAAATCTTCTCCGAAGATTTTACAGTTGATGCAGTATGTACCACGCTACCCCTTTGTATTAAAGTACCAAGACTTCGGGCCCCCCGAGACGAGCTCGGGGACTGCCCCTTTCGATTATCTGTATGATAAGAATTATGCCTTCGAGTATGCTACTCTTCGCTACGCCGCTTGGCACCGGGTTTGACTAGTCGGCCCGGGGACTCGCCGTCTTGCGCTATGAAATGCTTCCTGAAGTCGGACAAGTAGTGTGTGGCGCCTAAGCCGTCTCCTGCCAGAAGCCGCAGCTCGCAAAGCGACTGTTTGGCAGGCAGGAGTAAGGATGAATGGGCGCCCACACGAAAAATGGCTAAGGACCTAAAGCATTAACATAGCTTAAGCCGGCTTCCAGCCCCTTTTCGCAAAACCGACTCGTGTGTAGTCGGCTTGCCGCTTTCTATCCAACTTGTTAAAAAGACTCCAATGAATAGCAAGTACTTGCCTTCTCCAAAGTAGCCAGGCATTTGATCCAGCGGCAGTCCGCGGAGCGGTTGTCCGGCTGACAAGGCGGCAACTAGGGGAAGGCGGCAAAGGAAAAAGCTGAAGGAGCAATAAGCAAGGAAAGATAGAATTCAGATTGATATTTACATAACATAGACCCTTGGCCGAATCTTCGAACAGTAGTTCGAAATACACCCCGCGGGTGGAATTGTGCAAATTAACAAGTTCTTCAAAGACTTTTAAGAGCAGATAAAGTAAAGCCAAACGGCAGCCTAGGGAAGGGCAGACGGGTTCGGAGGGTCGGAGGAAACGGCGGTGTCAGGCGCCCGGGCGGCCGGCTAGGCAGTCTCGGCTTGATCGTCACCAACGGCAGTCGGCCCGGTGGGACGCGGCTCGTTGCTGGAGGCGCGATCGAGCTGAGGCTGGTCGCCCGTCCCGTCTTCTAGCGCCTCCGTCTCGCCTTCGTCCTCCGCCTCGCCTTCCTCCTCGGTGCTGGAGCCAATCACCTCCGCCGAGTCCTCGTTGTAGTTTGGGTTCATCGCGAACCACTCCGGCGGCACCTCCTCACCGCCTGCAGCCCGCTCGGGGACGAAGACGCTCGTATCGGTGTAGTCGGCGATCGCCGCCGCACGCTCGACGAGGGCGCCCTCCACAGCCACCAACTCCGCCCGGGCCTCTGACGGGAACGCGGCCAGACGGTCCAGGTCCAGCCCTGGATACCACGCCTTCACGAATTCCAAGGCCCGGCGCGCTCCGGCCCGGGCCGAGGAACCCTTCCAGGCCTCAAGATGGCCGGCTGCGACCTCCAGCCAGTCGGCAGTCCGACTGGCAGTGCGCAGAGCCGGCATGTCTGGCCATAGAGCGGCAACCGCCTGGCGCCGGCACGCTGAAGCCGGCACATCAACCGATGGGCCGGCCGAAGATGGGCCTCGATGCTCAGAAGCTGTTCGTCGACGGTCCGGGGGGCGTTAGCGGCTATCTCCGCGCCGTTTGCCCTCCGTGCCTCGCGATCGGCCTCGATGGCCTGTGTGACTGCCTGCGAGTGGCCAGGAAAGAAGTCTGTCAAGACAAAAAAGAAGCAAGGCAAAAAATTAGAAGTCATCCCGACTCATAGTCGGAAGCTCAAATAAAAAGAGAAAAGAAAAGAACTCACCGTCGACGATGTCCTCGATCTCATGGAAGCCGGAGGTCAGCAGCGCCTCCTTGTCGGTCCAGGAGGAGCGCTCGCTTTTGAACTCGGCCAGGAGAGCAGCCTCCTTCTTCTCGGCCTCGTCCTGCGCCTTCTTGAGCAGCTCCCTCTGCTCGGCCAGCTGCGCAGCCAGCAGGTCGCGCTCCGCGGCAAGCTTGCTGCACTCCTCTCCCTTGACGCGCAAGGCGGTGTTGGCCTCGCCCAGCTGCTCCTGAAGAGCGGCATTGGCCCCTAAAGAACAAAGAAGGAGACGTTGAGTCAACAAAGAAGGTCGCCGGGAAGATCCGGCCCGACTGCTCAGCAGTCGGCCCGAATCTCGGGGACTACAGCCCGCGGTGCGCCAGCGCGCCCCCGCGAAGAAGAAGAAAAACAAAAGAAAGAGACGTTAAGTCGTCAGTAAAGAGGATCGCCGGGAAGATCCGGCCCGACTACTCAGCAGTCGGCCCGAATCTCGGGGACTACAGCCCGCGGGTGCGCCAGCGCGCCCCCGCAAAAAAGAAGAAGGACTTACTCCGGCTCTCTGACAAGTCGGCGGTCCGCTTGCCCAGCTCCTCAACATTGCGGTTGAAGGCAGTGGCACGGAGGTTGTGATACTCCTGTAACAAGCAATTCAGACAAAGATAAATACTTGGAACTCGCCAGAGGGAGTTTCGAACCGCCTGCTCAGCAGCCGGCCCGCAACTCGGGGACTACACACTGTAGGTGCGCTGGCGCGCCCCCATAGAGAAGAACAAGAAAAACAAGAATCAAAGAAGAAGCATACTCGGACGGTCGCTCGCGATGTCAGATGCGCCTTGGTGTAGTTCTGAAGGGCGTCGCCCTCGGCTTGCAGCTTCGCCTGGACGTCCAGGAGTGCCTGGTTCAGCGGACCCGTGCCGCCTCCTCGCACCCACCCAACGGGCGCGGCGCTTGTCGCCTCGGCGTCTGGGATGGCCGAGCTGGCGGCACCGGTCTCTAGGGGCCGGGGCACCGAAGTCGCCTTCTCAAGGCGGCGGCGCGCTGGCGAGGCGACTTGAAGGAGCAGCCTCGCCACGGCCTCGTCTTCAGTCCGCGGCACCGGCGGGCCTGCCGGCTATTTACCATGCTTGCTCCCAGTCGGCGGCGGAGGCGACGGTGGTGGCACGAGCGTATCCGACATGGAGGCCTCGCCGCTTTCCTTCTCCGCGATGGGGTTCTCGGCGCCGGCTTCTCCAGTCTACCACATGAACTCCGGGGGCGGCGGTGCGGAGGACAGCGGGAGGATGTGCAACACCGATTGGCGGCGCCCGGCGTCCTCAGCTCGCCGTCTTGCCACAATGGCGGCTTCGGCCTCTTCCACCTTTTCGGCCTCCGCCTTCTCCAGACGGTCAGCCTCCTCCTCGTCGCGCCTCTCCTGCGCGTTTCGCTCCGTCGCCTTCCGGAGCTCGGCGGCGGGGTCAATCCGCCGAGTGGTGGCGGACGTCTCTACCGACCCCACGACAAAGGGGGCGGCGACCCTCTCAAGGTTAAGGGGAGCCCTGAAGCAAGGAAGGAGTGTAAAAGACTCGGACAAAGATTCACTAAAGGAAAATAAGACGAAGGCAGAAACAATTATGCAGAGACCAGAGGCGGCCTCTTCACTTCCTTACGGAAGCGGTTGTCCTTTGCGGCCGCCTCCTCCCGCTTGGTCGCGGCGGCCGCCCCCTTGAACTTCTTCGGCTTGCCGCCGAGCAAACACGGCCCGGCATGGCGCCTCTTCATGCCTCCTTGACCGGCCAAGCCGGCGGAAGAACTCGCGCCCGGCTGGCCGACCCTTGGCTAGTGGCGCGGGGCGACTTCTCCTTCGGCGTCGTCTTCAGGCCAGTCGGCGAAGGTGGCCGAGGGCCTGAGGCCGCTTCCCGCTCCTCCCCCTCCACCTTCGGCGTCGGCTTCCATCGCTGCCACCCCCAAGTCGGGGTCGTCGACGTCGCTCTCCGATCGGTCAGGGACGAACTCACGAGGCGGTCTCCTGACGCCGGCTGCGGGCTAAATGAGGGGGTTCTGACTCAAAGAAACCAAAAAGATCAGAAGCCGGTTCGGCTACAAAGAAAACAAAGCAACAAGAAATGTGACTTACCACCGGAGGAGGGTTGGCGCGTGAGTACGGCTCCTTGCCGAACAGTCAGTCCGCCGCGAGCTCGCAGTTTGCGATGTGGTTCACCATGTTCGCCACTTCTACGCGGGGCATTTCCCTGGAGCACATCCGACTTGGGTCTCGGTGGTCGCTCATCTGACAGATCAAATGAGGGAGGACTCGGCGCGCCACGAAGGAGGCTAGCAAGTCGGCCCCGACCAGGCCCTCCGACTGCGTCAGAACTCGGAGTCGCGCCACGGCGGCGGCTCCGGCGGGAGTCAGCGTCTTGACTGGATGAGACCAGCTGGGGAGCCTCCCAGCCGGTGCGCCGGCTTCATAAGGCGGCAGATTGACCCAGTCGCCGTCTGGGGCGACGTTCTTCACGTAGAAGTAAGAGCGCTGCCACATCTTCACCGACTTGATCAGCGGGATGGAGGGAAATGGATTGTCGGCTGTCGATCGCCGCATCGCGATGAAGGCGCCGCACTGGGACGGCACGCCGGCGACATGCGTGCCGAGCTTGGATTGGAAGAATTCTCCCCACAGCTTGATTGTGGAGAGAACGCCGAGGAAGCCCTCGCACGGGGTGGCGAAGGCGGCCAGCAGCACCACCGTGTTTGGAGTGAGGTGGTGCGGCTGGAGTCTGTGAAACTCCAAGAAGGAGCGAAAGAAGCCGCTCGCCGGCAGCCCCAGGCCGCGCATGAGGTGCGAGCGGAAGATGACCCGCTCGCCCTCCTCCGGCGCCGGTGATATCTCCCTCGCCGGCGCGGCGCGGGCTCGCACGAGGTTTGCGCCGGGGAGATGACACGTCTTGCAGAGAAACTCGATGAGGTCGTCGTCCACCTCGGAGCCATCCCACACGCCGGAGCGCACGGCAGGAGCCGCGGCAGCGGAAGAAGAACTCATCGCTGCGGGCGCGGTGTGGTTCGGCACGACGGCGGCAAGAAGAAGAAAGGAAGCAAAGGAGGCAAGAGGAGGCGGGGGAGCAGGGAAGATGGGCGCGCGTGCTTTGCCGCTCCGCTCCCCCCACCTACTTATAGCCTCATAGGCTGAGAAGCCGATGAGGCGGGCATGGGATTAACTGTGCACGGGACCCCACGCCCCCCATGACTTACCCCACGAAGTTACTGCGTGCAGTAACAACGTGGGAAACCCAACCATCCGCACGGCCGCAACAGATCCATTCGCGTGCCGAGGCGCGATAGTGGCGGGCCCCGCCTGACGGCCTGTCCCGTCGCGCGCGTGGGTAGGCAGACTGTCCTCGCCGCGTGGCACCACGCGACAGGGCCGCGGCGGGCGGCCGCGGGGAAGCATATCAGGCACGCCGCCTGGTTTCCCGCCGCGACTTTCGAACTCCTTAGCGGGGAAGGCGGCCCTCTGCGGGTCCGACTACGGATAGTCGACCTGAAGTAAGGCGGCGAGCAAAGCCCAGATTCCACCACCAGAAGAATGAAACTGTTGAGGCCCCACGACGTCTCACTCTCGGAGCCTCACTAGCTTCAGGGACTACTGTCGGAGTAATGGGCCACGGGTAGGCTAACCCGAGCCCCAGAACCTTTCAAGACATCGGGGCAGGCTGCGCCCCTCAAGCCGAGTCCCAGGCGCGACTCCAAGATTGGCCGAGTCCCAGGCGTGACTCCAAGATTAGCCGAGTCCCAGGCGCGACTCCAAGATTGGCCGAGTCCCAGGCGCGACTCCAAGACTGGCCGACTCATGGCCGGCGACTTCCGGAGAAGCCGACTATAGAGAGTCGCCCGCGACTCCACCCATCTCCTGCCTTCGCCATGATAGACGGGGCGAGGTACGGTGACGGCGTGGCCGTCTCCCCCTGCTTACGAGGAGCTGGCATGGCTACAGTGCGCCATATCGCTGGAGATCTCCATCATGGCGCGGCACTGTTGCCATGCCTACCCTGACCTCAGCCTCAGTGGGCGGCGCACTGTGCCCACGTCGGCCTATCTGTACGACCCAGAGACGGCGGGACCCGCCCGTCAGCGGGAGCACGGAAGACGGCGAGAACGCCCCAAAGACGGACCCGTGGGAGTCGGCTCCCTGGAGTCGGCCGGCCCCTCCCATGGGCCCCACACGCCATTAACCAGACAAGACGGGGAATGACGATAGTGATCGCCCGTCAGGCGGCGGCACTGTTGCCACGACCCCAGGACCAAGCCTGCTTCATTAGAAGCACGGCTACAGTGTCGGGCCTATCGGCGGGCCCCAGCAGTCGGCGGAGAAGACGACGGCCTGAGAGACAGACGGCTGGGACCCGCGCCCAGCCGGATTACCATTGTACCCCCGGGGGTAGGCCTATATAAACCCCCTGGGGCACCCATGCAAAGGGTTCGAATCCATTAGCACTAGACCAAATCATATAGGAAGCGGAGAGTTAGCCTTGCCTTCTCCTACCTCCAGAATACAGCTCGAGGAGCAACCCTGTACTCACTTTGCCTTAGTGATCACGCGGAGACCCCGCAGAGCAGCAGTAGGGGTGTTATCTCCTCGGAGAGCCCCGAAGCTGGGTAAGATCCGCCGGCGTGCATGTCTTCGCCTCATTCCATTTCCTGGCACCGGCGACGTTCTACTCGCTCCAACCATGATAAACCATCCTTTGGCATATGTCGCACCCAACCCCCAACACATAACTTCTCTCCCCTTGTCCTTGGTTCATATGCACCATCTGCTTGGAGGCCATCGCTTTGGTTAGAGCGAGGCAAACCTCCAGAAAACCTGATAGAAACAGATTAGGAGGCCACTGCTAATGATGTACTTGAACTTCAGTTTTTATTTTCCTCTTCTAACTGGGGATGGCTGCTTATCAATAGCCACTGATGTTAGCATAATCTTGAATAGTGTCAAGTCCAAGTAGTATTTGTGTTATACTAGGAAGTATTAGACGTGTTATGTTAGGTCTACATGGTGATCAGCGTGGCCGTGTAGTTAGGTAATCTACAGTACGTCAGAGTCCTAGTATTAGATGGATTAGGTTAGCTAGTTCGTGTACTAGTAGGAGTCCGTTTTAGGACTTGTACGTGTCCACACGTTTAGCAGTCTTGTATACGTCTAGGTTTTGGGTCGGTGCTCGTGCATATATATATATGCACAGTACCACGTGAAGTTGTATCAAGTCGTGGAGTTGAGACAAACATAAAATAAAGAGAATCAAAGGGCACGGCAAGAGCCCTTGGCTATCAGTTTTCGTGTGCGTGTGTTCGTCGTGATTTGATGTGATCGATCTTGTGGGCGAAGTTCCAACAACTGATTCAAAGCTTAAGTCAAAGTCAACTACGGATAAGGAATTGACAATAATTTAACAACCCGTCACTGGTAGTGGTTGTATTAGATCAGCAGACTTGTTATTTTAATTTGGTTACATTGAGTTGGCTATTCAACATGGAATTCAAGGTCAAAAATATTTCAGACATTTTAGAACAGCACAGACACATTTTTTCTGAAGCTGGTAGAAAAAAAAACTGAAATTCAGAGTTTATTAGTACTATTGAGAGTGGTATAAAATCTCTTTTCTACAATGGTTGCACAGTGGAGTTTTTTTGTTAATGCTAAATGCTTCCATACGATGCTTGATGAACATAAGCAAGTGCACACTGCATAGATAACACAAATACATCAAGCAGAGAAATAATGAACTACCATGTGATGATCTTCAAATAATAACCGGGGGAATGGTGCAGGTAGTCAATGCTATGGATAAATCTTAAGTGTGACATTGTACAGAGATGGCACTAGTTGGAATTAACTATAGAGCTTTCGTTTTCGGCCATTATTTGGTTAAGAAAGTTTTGGTCAACTTTCTACTCAATGAAAGTTTTGGTCTTCCATGTAGTCAGGGTCTGATCTAATTTTAATCACCTTACAATGCTGACCAAACAACATTCATATACTCAAATATTCTAACCAGGAGTATAATCAACACGAGAACCATGAGCTCTCTTAAATAAATATTAAAAGATAATATCATGGCGAAAAGGAGCAAGTCATCAGACATACAAAATCAGTAGAGACCAGTCGCAAACCTACAAACTGGAGAGAAAAACACAATGTTCATGCACTACTAAACTGGGCAAACACACGTCAAAGTCTCCTAGTGGCAAGATTGCAGAAATATCGCCTAGTACCACTTCCGAGGCTACTACTATTATGGTTGATATGAAACAAAACATAACTGTCAAACACTTCTGGATGGAAATATGAACTCAGAGGATGTACCTTCCATCTCACGCAAAGGCATGTGGACAGCGGAACAGCGAAGAAAATGAACGGAGTAATTTGCACTCAACCACTGGATTCATATTTCTAACTTCGGGTCCATGCAGTCCAGTTCATACTAAAACCATCTCTCTTATACTCCCTCCGTCCGCGAATAAGTGTACATATAGTTTTTGCTCTAAGTCAAAGTTTTAAAATTTTGACCAACTTTATAGAAAATAGTAGTAACATATATGACATCAAATTGATATATTATGAAAGTACATTTCAAAACGAATCTAGTGATACTAATTTGGTGCCATAAATGCTTTTACTCTTTCCTAGAAAGGTGGTCAAAGTATTAAAACTTTGACTTAAGACAAAAGCTAGATGTACACTTATTCGCAGACGGAGGGAGTAGAGTGAAGAAGTAATTTTCCATATTACCATCAAACAAATAAAGTACTCCCTCCGATCCATATTAATTGTTGCTGATTTAGTACAACTTTGTACTAAATCAGCGACAATTAATATGGATCGGAGGGAGTAGTAAACTGATACTAACACCCTTTGTCGTTATAGACAAACAAGGTTGAGAGTGAGAGACAACTGAGTCCAGGATTTGCAAAACACAAAAAGAAGAACCAACCTGTATGTGCTCAATTAGTCTGTCACACTCTGACTACCACCAGTTAACCCAGGGAAGCCATCCAAGAATGCCAGTTTTTACAAACCAGCAACACGAGGAGCATTGGCCTAGAATGTCAAGACTGGATGCGGCTAACCTCTAGTCTTTCAAGGCCTGCACAATCAGCCGACGTGGACCCACCTACAAGCATAAAATTCAGAAGCGAGCTATCATATTCAGACTGTCAAATATTAGATTCAGACTACAAAAGCGTATAGCCTTATATTGGATAGAGAAATTATGTGTCTATGCGTGTTTGATAATACAGACTACAGTTCTGATCTGATCTCTTTCTTTACAGACTGGGGTTAATTTCATCAGTTTCTCCCTTGTATGTACCAGGTAACAGAAGATGTTCATAATCTAAAGTAAAAGCATAATAACCTTGAACTTAAAATTGGAACCGGCAAGTTCATCCCAACAGATGTGTGGATTATTCAAATAAGTATGATGATAAGATCTGTTGATGAGACAGTGGAGCTTGTATTGCTTCATTATCTTAGGTTCCCTGTGTTCAATAAAGAACCCTCTGACATGAAACAATATTATGCTTCTGTTTTGTAGGAAAATATGGTAGTAAATCTGAGAGAAAAGTGGATGACTACCACCAAGGAGAAGGATAAGTTACAACAAGAGATGGTAAGTATGACTTCATCACAGAAGCATGCATATTCTTTTTTTTCCCTTTTCGTATGATCAAGCGGCATGTAGGAAAGGTATGATGATAAAACACGGAATTCTGTTTTGCAACAAAGGAACAGAATATCCTTCTCTGCTTTGTAAAACCAGGGGAGCTATAAATACCACTGAGTACAGAATGGTCAAGCCTGGCTCGAAAGCTGTGGATCCATTGCTGTTCTGGAAAATGGATGGGAGCTATACATGCCATTGGTAAAAGAAAGAATGCTGGAGTTGATAGTTTTAACCCTTAACTTGAAAAGCACAGAAATCCAAAGAGCCCTGTAAGACCGTCTAGGCCAGAACCATAAATCTTACCATGAGGTATTACAGAGAAGTTAAAAACTGTCTTCAAAACTAAGGTTTGCATA
Organism: Triticum dicoccoides; assembly: GCF_002162155.2. Classification (NCBI taxonomy): domain Eukaryota; kingdom Viridiplantae; phylum Streptophyta; class Magnoliopsida; order Poales; family Poaceae; genus Triticum; species Triticum dicoccoides. Next base: position 784,094,594 of record NC_041385.1, on the reverse strand, counting down.
TAGGCAATCATTCAATGTTTATGTTGCACTGTAATTCCATAACTGTCTTGTTGTTACTCCTGGCAACAAATGCTATGCCTCATATGATCTGCAGACGTTCCCACCACAGGAACATCACCAACTAGGACTGGATTTGCAAATGGACAATACAGTAGAAAGCAAAAAAAAACAAAACATAATTAGCAGGCAATGGAACGTTGGGATGCAACACAAACATACATGTCTGTTTAAATCATCCAGTTCCATTTAACATCTAATCCAGTACCCAGAATAACTTGTCACTGACTCAAAACACAGCTAACAGATACTGCACTTGCTTTCTCTAAGACATGCCTTTTTTGCTCCCACACACTCAGCTGCTAGAAATTAAATGCAGCTCACGCTTCTTTGATCCTCGACCTTCCTCCTCTTCCTGCCGCATTACTGTTTCAAGAAAAACAGACGAAGAATAAGGATGGAGACAATTAATGGTGACAAGGTCAAAACAAGTGAAAAGACAACTAGTTGTACAACAAAGTCAAATAATTATCACGCAGCAACCAAAAATAAAAAATGATCAGAACTGTTCCAGTAATACAGATTGAATGCCAACTAAAGCATACAAGATGGTCACAGAAGAGGGTCTCATTGGAAGTCTAACCACTAAAGCAGAGAGGGTGAAAAGAACATCAACCAGGTACCATACTATTGTTAGGTTGGATGATTATACCATTGTCGTATAAGAGGAAGAACTTCATACTGGTACATCTGAATCAGAAGAGACACATAAACACAAGCATGCCATTGTAAAATGCACGATTCATAACTGACATCCGTGTGAGTGATAGTGTGCTCCAGCAAAACCCTTAATTATATTATACGGCAACATTCCAAAAATACCAAGTATTAACAATCTAAAACATGATAGCTTGAGGATCACTGTTCCAAAGCAAACACCCATTCCTCTAATTTCTCAACTTATTCCCAGTTCCTTCACTTTCCTTCTCAGCATGCCGACCAAGAACCCTATGCACAGGGGACACCCTCATCCTCCTATTAGATATGTCTCATCTATGCTTCTAATGCGACCATACAAACCAAAGTATAATAACATCACACAAAGAACAAAAGACAAACCTTGCAGGATCATCCTTGAGCACAGGGAATGTGGGAGGCCAGATCATCATATACGGATGGATAAAACCCAACCATGGAATCTCATTTGTCCTCTCATACACTTTACACAGCGTCCTGCACTTGATACCCAAATAGAGTAGGCATGGACCCATCTCCAAGAAAACAAACTCAGCATTGCGCCCCACGTGCTTCATTGACACCTCATGTGTGTGATCAGGCACCCACCATTTAGCACACATCTCACGCAAACATATGGTATCCATCAGCAAACAGTTCTCCCCTGTGTGCAGCCATATGCGGAGCTGAAACTCGTTCAAATGAATGAGATACACGCCAGAATCATCATCTGACCTTGACAACATGGTTCGTCTGTCACTTATAACAAGCCCTTGTGGAAGCTGAAATGTGGAGAAACTTAAGGCTGTCAAATCCAAGACAAGAATTTCGCTCGGGGTGGCCGCCATATAGATTTTATTGCCAACAAGCAGAGGATTCAATTCCTGTGGTAGACAAGGGAGCTGCGTCGTTGCCGAGGCATGCACACACCAGACACCATCTTGCAACATATACATGTGCACCGTAGATTTTGTTCGCTCCTTAGAAGATTCCATCCACACATAGAAGTAGGACAAGTCGTTGCCGCGTTCTTTGAGAAAGAGTTGACTGAAAGTGTAGAAATAGCCATCCTGGAGTTTGTGTCGTGGGTATGGTGGGATGACGACAATGTCCCTCTCAGGGCAGAGGGGGCTGAGCACTATATTTTTTGATCCGGGATCTCCAATGTAGTTCATGAACGTGTTCATGAAGACGTTTCCATTGGAGGAGTCCATGATGATTTTGTTTTTATGCGTGCTACTGCAGACATCAAGGATGGAGCTTGCAGAGCGGATGATGGCGTTGAACTCTGGGGGGTGCGGTAGCATCGGCACGAAGCGTGAGCTGTTACAAAACCTCCCGGTGTCGACATAGAAGCCAAGGAGACGGGGCGGGTGGAGCTTGCGGAAGCGGCAGAGGAAGGCGGGGTCGGAGGCGTGACAGAACCAGCGCTTGCAGACGAGAGCAGCGCGGACGAGGGTAGTTGGGTAGCCGATTAGGAGGAGGATCTCGATGAGTAGGTTGTCGTGGCCGAGCACCTTGGACACGGGGTCAGCCGGCGTCGCAGATTGCCGCAGCCTCTTTCCATCCATACACGGCAAGTTGGGAGCGGAATTGACCCTGCAACAGCAGCAGCCACAGACAAATGCCATCAACAGAAATGGGTGAAGTTAATAGGTTGGTTGTTAATAGAAAAATGCCTTAAACAGGATCTTCATTCAGTGTGGTTGCAAATATCCAGCACATAGATAGAACACAAACATACTGTACATGATAAATCCATCCATCCAGCATAACATACAGATAGTTATGAAGAGGGAAAGTGGATGTTACCCGTGAGTAAGAGCAAGTCCAGCAGCGCCCCGAAACCACCCCCCATCGTCATTATAGGGGAGAAAAGCAAAAAAACAGCCTCCAGCAGTTCCCCGAACGTCTCCCCTTTTTTCCTGCCTCCCCGAAAACGACCCCTCTCTCCCCTCTATCTAGGGGAACGGCGACCTCCCCGATCCCCTCCCCGATTCGCTGGCCGGCGCAACCGCTGCCTCCGGAAAGCTCCGTCCCGCCACAACGCCGCTGCCGTCACTGCATCAGGTTCGTTCTTTTCATGTTTTTCTCTCAGATCCGAGCAGAATAGAAAGGGGAAGGAGAGAGGGCGCCGCCGGGCAATGGATATTGGGGGCGCGGCCGATTTGGCTGCAGATGAGGAGGTGCTAGGCTATCGTAGCTGCCATGGCTGGGGGGGAAGGGGGGCGGCTGTCGTGACTCGGCTGGGGGAGCCGCGCGCCGCCGTGGCTGAAGACCAAACGGGGGGAGGGGTGTGGCCGCCGCCGTGGGTGAAGACCAGATGTGCGAGGGGCGTGGCCGCCGCCGGGCAGTGGGTTCGGCGAGGAGGGAGGCGCTAGAAGGGAGGAGCTGGGCACTGCTGCTATAGAGATGGCATGCATCCATAGTGTGGCTTGCTGGAGCTGCTGCTACTGCCCGCTTCTGCTAGAGAGAACAGAGAGAAAGAGAGCAGAGATATGAGAGATGTTGTGATTGCTGCACATTAATATAGATGTATGGTGCTTTCTTCATGATGTATGATGTTGTATGATGTGTTTGCTGCACATTTAGATATAGATCAGAGAGATAGATTGCTACTGATTGTTGGTGCTATTGCTAGTAATTTTCCACTGACTGTTGCTGCTATTTGATTTCATTTGTATTTGCTACTGATTGCTAGTGACTGCTGCAAGTTAATTGCTACTGGGATATAACATTTACATAGCTATTTGCGATTGATTGCTGCTAGTTATTTGCTATTGGTTGCTGCACATCTATATGATGTATGGTTCATTCGTTTTTGTTTCAGGTTTAAGTAATGGACGATCAGAGTTATTTTGAACTTTTGCAAAGTGATGTCGGATTGAATGATTTGCACTGGACCGAAGAAGAACAAATGGATCTCGAAAAGGATGAAGAAGAACAAACTGATCTCGAAGGGCCTGCAGATCCTACCCCTCCTATGACAGCAAGGTCTTTGAAAGCAAAGGGGAAGAAATCAAGCGCCTCGAAACCAAGCGCTTCGAAGAGGCAAAAGAATTTCAGCAAGGTTGAAGACTTAACTTTGGTGGATGCATACCTTGAGATAACTCAAGATCCAATCATAGGAGTCGACCAATCTCGTGATTGTTATTGGAAAAGAATCGATGCTTATTTCCATGCCAATAAATCTGAAGACCATGGTCGCACACAAGGTTCTCTTCAGCATCGTTGGGCTATTATTCATGAACAAGTGAATATATTTTGTGCATGTTATAGTCAGGTCCTGAATAGGAACCAAAGTGGGATGACACGTGAAAATAAGGTAAAAAATATGCTTTGCATGGTTCCTATTTTGTTCATATCTTTGTTGTGCTGATGCATATGTATTAATGTAGCTATGTCAAGCGATTGTTCTCTATGCCAATGGAGACAAGGCAAATAAATCATTTGGATTGATGCATTGCTTTAATAAGTTGGAAGACACCGAGAAGTGGAAATCTCGGCCCCAGAAAAAACAGAAGACATCCTCCTTGGATACTCCTAATTCATCATCTGCTAGTTTGTTTGAGGATGAAGCTACATCTCCCTCTAAAGTTGTCCCCAAGAAAAGGCCACTTGGAATCAAGAGGGCTAAAGATGCAGCATGGCGGGCTCAAAGTTCTTCCAGTACAGTTAATAGTAGTGCCATGGAATCATTTGGGGGTATCTTGGAGACAAGGGAGTCAAAAAGACAAGAGCGATTTGAGCTCATGATTGCAATGGACAAACAGAGAGAAGAAGATAGGTTGGTAGAAGAAAGAAAGAAACTTGCAATACAAGAAAAAAAGATGGAATTAGAAGAAGAAAAGATACGAATCATGAGAATGGCGGAAGAACGCATGATGGGGGCCGAAGAAAGCAAAATAATGAGCATGGACCTTAGTGGCATGGATGAGCAAGAACAAGAATTCTACAAATTAAGGAAGAGCCAGATCATCAACCGACATCGTAACTCGTCGGCTTGAGCTATGTGTTGTAATCTATACTACTTATTATCTTCAAACCATTTGGATGAAACGTGTCTTGTAATCTGTACTAATTATTATCTTTGAACCATTTGGATGAACTATGTGTAGTAATCTGTACTATATCTCTGAACCATTTGGCTGACTATGTGTAGTAAACTATTGCTTCCATTATTTAGAAAATGATACAGATAGTTCTTACACTCCCATTATAATTGAAAAACAGTACACACTTGCATAATCTAAAATGGTGACATAGACTACATTATTGAAAGCTACACCAGTCCACGGATCTGCCACAGGTGCTCAACTAGATCAACTTGCCGCTGACAGTGAACTTGTTTGTCTCGAATATCACTCTGAGCTTGAAGAAACTGAGTCAATGTAGCCGCCTCTCGGTGAGAAGGTGTCACTAGTTCTACCATGTTATCGTAGCGGTAGTCTACACGACTTCCACGCTCATCTTCTATTATCATGTTATGCAGGATGATACAAGCTGTCATCACTTCTCCGAGTGTCTCCAGATCCCAATACCTTGCCGGTCCACGTACAATAGCAAAACGAGCTTGCAGAACACCAAAGGCTCGTTCGACATCCTTCCGACATGCTTCTTGAAACCGGGAGAAATTTTTGTTCTTCTCACCTTTGGGATTTGGAATTGTCTTCACAAAAGTTGCCCACTGCGGATATATGCCATCTGCAAGGTAATACCCCGTGTTGTAGTTGTGACCATTGATGGTATAATTCACTTATGGAGCATGCCCTTCAACTAGGTTTGCAAACACGGGTGAACGGTGGAGGACATTTATATCATTATGAGATCCTGGTAAACCAAAGAAAGAATGCCAAATCCAAAGGTCTTGTGAAGCAAGGGCTTCAAGAATGACCGTGGGTACGCGTTTATGGCCAACAAAAAAACCTTTGTGTGCAGTAGGGCAATTTTTCCACTTCCAATGCATGCAGTCGATGCTTCCGAGCATACCTGGAAACCCTCTTTGCTCTCCAATTGCAAGTAATCTAGCAGTATCTTCAGCATTTGGAGATCTCAGGTATTGACCCCCAAAGACCTCGATCACAGCACGCACAAATCTTCTAAGATTTTCTAAAGCGGTGGACTTTGCTAGCTGACAATACTCATCAGTAAGATCAGCTGCTATCCCATAAGCTAGGATTCGAAATACTGAGGTCAATTTTTGATATGGATGTAAACCAGGAACACCAGCACTATTTCTTCTCAGGGAAAAATAGCTATCATGTGCCTCTATAGCACTTGCTATGCGCAGAAAAAGAGGACGATGCATTCTATACTTGTGAAGAAAAACTTAAATGAGACATGAAGAGCAACTACTATGGTGAAAACGAAATAGATGCACAAATTTCATACCTATTGCGAAACATCCTTGCCTTGAAGGTGGGGTTCTCTGCAAAATAGTCCTTGTGGAGATTCTGAAAGCGTTCCGCAAAATCGCGCTGAAGAGATTGACGTCCCGGTTGTGAACCTCCATGACGTGGAGCATCCAACCGGGCTTCTTCTTCCTCTGCTACAATTGCAGCCATCATGAGTTCCTCATCTTCGGAGGAGGAATCTTCGCAAAACTGTCGGGCCAAACTTTGACGGTGACTCATTTCGTTGTGGAGAGATGGCAGAGAGATGACGCAAGAGAGGTAGAAGAGGAGGCACGATCAGGATTGTGATAGATATGAGGGGTGATCATGTATTTATAGGGCTGAAACTAGCCATTGGAAACTAGCCGTTGGTAGTTATGAAATATTCTTAAAATATAGAATAAGGGAGATGTTTAGGGGAACTGCTGGAGTTGAGCAATTTTTAAGGGAGAATCTTTTTAGGGGAGTCCCCTGTTTTGAGATATAGGGGAGAAATTTTAGGGGAACTGCTGGACTTGCTCTAACCTCAGCTGGATCCATATCCTATCCACCTCCCCCCTATTGTGGCACCCTCTCTACTCTCCTCTCCTCCACTGTTGCGGTAAGGGAAAAGTTAGGGTTTGTGAGGGGAAATCAAGCTAGGGTTTTCCGCAAGAAAGGAAAGTAACATAAAGGAAGAAGGAGATGGAGAAGGAGAGGAAGGGGATGGGGTCTACTCACCTCGAATCTATGGCTGCTGCCGGGGATGGGGAGGTCCGGGGTCGCCGGCGGCGCTAATCCTCCTTTCTCTCCGATCGCCGCTTTGCTGGAGTGGAGACTCAAGTGGAGAGCCGAGCTGAGTTTTTCTTTTTCGCTTTAGGAAATTTGGAGAGCGGAGCACTAACGTGTGTGCAGCCCACTAACCCCGATGCCCGATCCAAAGACCCGTCCAGTTTGTGTCAGCTAAAAAGCCCATCTATCCACTGGCTTTGCTATTTGCTGAGACCGCATAACCTCAAGTTTTTTTTTGCCTCAAAAAAAAATATTTGCTGAGACGTCCACAGTATAATAGTGAAGCATCAAATGAATATTCTCCTTTATTTAGTTTATTACTATGTACTCCCTTCGTCCAATAATATAAAAACGTTTTTGACACTACCATAATATAAGAACGTTTTTGACACTACACTAGTGTCAAAAACGTTTTTATATTATGGGACGAAGGGAGTAATATACAGCGGCATCAAAATGATTATTTCAGCCGAAATCACAAGTTGAGTCTTACTGAGCTAAGCGCTATCGATATGTACACTACCCCATATGCACCAAAATAATTTGCACTTGAGTTGAAACTAGACTTTCCTTCCATCATATACATAATAAAACATTAAAAATTCCCGCAAAAAAAAACAGTAATCAGAAAATATCGAAAAGGGGTTTTTTGACTTTACTAACTATCAATATTTGCCTCTTCCGTCTCTCAAACAGGAAGACGGTCGAGTCGATCTTGAAATTTACAGAACAACGTAGGTTCCATGATATCTCCTAATCTTTTGAGAAAATTCTAAACACAAAATGTCTATTTGATCCTGCAAGCATTTCAGTTGATTCTAAGAAAAAATATATTTTGTGGACACGAGGCCAAAATTCACTTGATTTAAGGTGTGAACGTGAATAATTAATAAACAAACTTTGTAGGAAAATTAAATTGATTCTAAGCAAAATTTAGGCCTCACATTTATGGATCCAGTGAACAATACGTAACCAATTCAGGAAAAAATTAAGCAACAGAGGCACAATCTTTTCTTTGTTGTGGCCATGGAGTGATAGCAGTAGAGATTGTTTTAGTATTTAAGTCAACCTAATTCAGGAATTAATATCAGACAATATTTATGGCATTCAACATGTTTGGTCGTTGCTTAACGCCTAAGCGCCTCATAAGCATTGCCTTCTCCAATAGAGCGTATCAGTATCACCCTCAGCGACAGTACTCATTGACAAAGAAAAATCCATGGTGCCAACCCAACAAGTGTCAGTGGCTGCACTAGGGCGTCCATGGCTATTGCCCATAGGTCACCCAAGGTGTCGGCTAGGGTATATATATAGTCATGACTCACGAATACAATGCGCACTAGGAACACTAATCCTATGATGCGAAAGAACTTCTGGCAACACCAATAGAAGGTTGGGGGTAGCATCCCTGTTCGGGACTGTCCGTGGTGGGGTCGGCCATGGAGACCATGTCATCAGAATCGATGTCTTGTCTTGTCACACTAGCGTGTACATTCCTAGTACCACATAATCCTAGTACTACATACTTCCTTTTTATGGTAAGCACATAACTACCTTTCTAAGAGTAGTGGAAGAATCATTGAGAAATGTGTACATGCTTTGAAATATATATAGCCCGCGATGTTCTGTTGGCCATGAAGTTAGGAAAGGTAAAGGGGGTTGACATGGTGGCATGTGCTTGCTTGGTCATTATAAGGATCATGTGAGCCTCTGCAATCGTTTTTTTGGAGTAAGAATTGACATGCAAAGCATCTAGATGACCTTCAAGCGCTTGAAAGCATGTCATCTTTGAGGCACCTACCTTTCATATTCTTTTGGATACAAATAGTAACATTAATAGTAATAATCAACCGAAGTACTACAGACATATCTTCACTTTAAGGGCATAATTGATTTGAAAGATTCTAATTGAAGTTATGCATTTTTCTATGTGGGTCCCTTGATTTGTAGGAATTTTCATTAAGGATTCTCGCATACCATATTCCTTAATTTTCTATGGACTCAACTTCCTAGGAAAATTATTTTTATTTCTCGTCGTTGTAATCAAATAAACTTTGGCACAAATTAAATCACATTGAACTCAATTATGCAATCTTTCCTTTTTATGTATGTTTTGATCTGGTGAATCAAATATTCTTTGAAAGAGCATTGGCGAGGATTAATTTGCAAAGACAATACAGTTTTTTCACGTGGCTGACAGTATGTTTTCTTGGCCTGATTGTATGATTCTATCGTTTGATAATTAACCAAGTCTTTTGAGCACATACAAAAAGCATAGAACAAGGAAGTGTGGGTGGTGAATCAAATATTTAACAGCTAGCTGATTTTAATTTGGTGAACAGCCAATGAAGGTGTCCTAGAGTAGGGGGTCCTATCCCAGCCGGACTAAAGTGTGGGCCGGAACACCAGCCCGTTAAGGAGGAGGGACTCCCGAGGCCTTCAACATATGGCGATCGAAGACTTGGCGTGTACTTCAAGCATATTTGATTAGATTTGGCATGTAAATTCTGAGATGGCAATCAACCATATGTAACCCTAGCTATCCCTGGTGCCTATATAAACCTAAGGGTTTTAGTTCGTAGGGTTCATTCATACACCCATTCATCATACCCCTATGGTTTAGCACACAACTTACGATCTCGAGGTAGATCGACCCTGTACTTCGACACCTTCATAATATAGCAAGAGCAGGATGTAGGGTTTTACCTCCATAGAGAGGGCCCGAACCTGGGTAAATTCTCTGTGTGTTCTTCTCCTGTTACCCATCAATCCAATCTAACAGCTGGGGGCCCCCTACCCAAGATCTGCCGGTTTTCACACCGATAGTCAAGTTTTTAGTCCATCCCTCATTAAGATACAACAACACATAGTCAGCTCCCAAGCAAGAACGCCATGCCCTTCCGCGCGTGAAAAATTGTCAGTGGGTGCTTGTTAGTGCTAACGGGTTTCAATTAGTTTGGTCCTTCTTTCAGTTCAATCTCATTTGTATTTTCTATATACATCAGGCCGGAGGTATGAGACAACAACATACATGAAGCATAGGCTAACGTTTTTGACAGAGGCTCCTACATCGAAACCGGTGATGCACAAATGCAGGAGCAAAATAGAATATCATGGCTTATAAAGTTGGGGCGATGCTAAGAATCGGCCTTCCATGTAGCACGATAGGGATACTAATCGGAGAGGCTACTACTTCATCGGCGACGACGTCGAGTCCCAGGACATCACCCCATTCGACCACAAGGCAGGAGTCGCGCCGCCGACCAGCTCCAATATAGTGGTTATAGTACTCAATTGTTAGCAATATAGCTGCCTCTTGTCTGTGTTTATTTAACTGAAGAATTGCATGTCCTTTTATCGAGGTTTTCTTTTACAGACATTACCCGGTAGTCCTGTTAACACTAAAATTTTGCAAATATACATGACTTTCCTGTTTCTGTGTTTTGTTTTAGCTGTGGATGAATGAGGCAGATTATCCTCCTTGTCAAATAGGAAGTTGCGCCTAAATTTTATGAGAGTTCAGAACACTAGTTAAATTGAAATATTGCATTATAATTCTCGTTCACTATGGAAACATACGTTCTTCCTTAGTTGCATCATTTGGAATTATATTTATCATTTCACTTTAGCTGCTAATTATTTTAAGGAACCAGTGCTGAGGTCCAGATTGTGCCCCCTGTAGACTACCAAGCCATATTCGTATTTTTTGCTATGACACGCACAATGCATATGAATTTGGTCTATCGAATGATTGCATTATAGTCAACCTTCAAGTTATGTTCTATTGCAGTGCATTCTTGTTCATGATTCAGTTCTGCCCTTGTGTTGCTTCATTTGGAATTATATTTATCATTTGAGTTTAGCTGCTAACCATTTAAAGAATCAATGCTTCATGTGATGTTCGATCTTAACATAAGCTCAAGAAATGTTGTGCTGATGAGCAGAAGAAAGGTTTATCATGGTCAGGCTCAACACTGTTCTCCTTTAGACGATGTATATGCCAGTCACGCCCCTTTTTTCGTGAGCCACGCAAATGCGTATGAATTGGGTTAACTATGAGCCGTCCTGTTTGTTTTTTATGTATACAAGTTATGATCAAGAATCTCTGACTGTCATGGCTGCATGAAATTTATACTTGTCTGAATATCCTTATGGTTTGAAGCCGCTAGCATGTTGATGCTAAAATTGTGAAGTCGTTGTGGTCAGCGTTTGAGATAGTTGCTGATTGATTTGTCTCATGCCTCTATTTCTCTGAACAGAAGAATTGACCTGGTTTTTCTTTGATCTCGATGTCTTCCTTTTTCTGAAATATTATCTAGTTGTCTTTTTAATACTACTTTTTTCAAGTATTGTTGTAGCTGACAATTAAATGGGGGGAGGCCATCCTCTCAGTTGGTAGCTTCACCTGATTATTAGATGACCTTGAAGCTAGCACTGATGATTAATACTGAACGAAATGGTTGCATTAGACTAGTAAACTTACCAGTGGAATGTTCTGTTGCAATTCATTTTCGGCATGTGTCCATTGCATCTGGTTAGGTATTGAATTTCCCTGTTATAGTTCCATATTTGCCATTTCGTTGTTTTGGGAGTATCTCTATCATGGTCAGGCTCAGGTCCCAGATTGTGTTGCTCTTCTTTTCACTGTAACCGGAGCAAGGCCGTGTTGCAGAGTTGCAGGCTACTCTCCCCAGATTGTGTTGCTCTTTTTTCCACTGTAACCGGAGCAAGGCCGTGTGGCAGAGTTGCAGGCTACTCTCAATTGCCTTTTGCGTGCTTGCCCTGTCTGGCATATGCATGTGTGTCCCACTGGAGACAAAAATGTTTTAAGTGTGTGGTTACAGGTCACACTGTCGATTCAGTGCACAAGGAAGCGCCTGGATTAACTTATTCCAGTGTGCCTGCTATCTTAACTGAATTTTTTGATTTTTCACGCAAGGTTGCAGTTCTTCTACAGCAATTATATGAGCATCCTTAACTGAATTATTTGAGCGAAAGATTGCAGTTCTTATTGTACCAGAGCTCACCGATGGACTGGCTGAGTGAGTACACCACGATTCGGCAGCAAGTGTTCCTCCATTCTTATCCTGACTTTAGTAGCTGAAGTTGGAGCGAGGTTAACTAGAACTGAAATTCAGTTCAGAAAACCCAGTAGAAACTGATGGAAAAACATGAAGCATATTTGAAAAACAATGAAAGGAAACCAAAAGGAGGAATACCAGGGAGAAAAAGGTTTGAGGAAAAAATCAAAATTGGGCGGAGAGAATAGAAGGAACATGCTAGGTTGAAAAAAAGAAGATGAAAATGTTGGGAACAAGTTGCCAAAAGAAAATACAGTAAGCCATGCTCAGGGTATATTGAGAAAAACATTATCTGCTTCTCGCAGACTTGCATCAGTTGCCCAGTATGTAGACATGAAAAAACATTTTGTAAATATGTTTGCCTATCCATTAAATGTGTTACCTACTTAGGGAAAAATTATGTGTTTATCCAACTCATGCAAAATGTTCTTGTTCCGAGAAAAAGCATGATAAAGCCTATTGTGTTAGAATCAATTTATTCTGTTCAAAATATATGTACACACATGTGATAAATTTTTTATTTCTCATTTTTTTTATAAAACTGCATCAAAATATTACCCAAGTATCGGTGAAAGCTAATTAAAATAAAATAAAAGGTAAAATATAAATATAAGACAAATTAAAAGTATTATAAACTCCATGAGAAAATATATAAAATAGGAATATAAAACTAAAAATTAAAAAAATACATGAAACAAAAATGCAAAGATCAAACAAGGACATTTTGTTGGGCTTTGTTTAGGTAAGCTAGCACTACTAGAGAAAAGCCTAGCAGTAGCGCGGATTAGAGGTCTATCAGTAATGCGGGTGGCCAAGCTACTGATAAGGCGCTACAACTAACTTTAATAGTAGCGCGTTTTGACACGCGCTACTGCTAACTTTACATAGTAGTAGCGTTCCTCATTAAACGCGCTACTGCTAATAGTAGCAGCGCCACTATATAGAGCGCGCTGCTGATACCTTCATAGCCGCGCTGCTGCTAACTTTTTATGTATTTTTTATGCAACATATTGGCGCTATATATTGTACAACTTTTATACAGTAGTCTCGTCATATGATTTTATCCCTTACCGAAGACGGGCAAAACTTGTTGTAGTAGATAGTCGGAAAGTCGTCGTGCTAAAGCCCCATAGGACCAACAAAGCTTCAGAACATCAACCGCCGCCGATGAAGTGTAGCGTAGATCGGAAGGATCCAACCTGAAGACACACAAACTTAGACGAACGACGAACAGATCCGAGCAAAACCACCGAAGGCAGATCCACCAGAGACACATCCCACATGCCCACTGAAGATGCTAGATGCACCATCGAAATAGGGGCTAGGCGGGAGAACCAAATTCCATCTTCAGGGAGTCGCCACCATCTCGCCTTCTTGAGCAGGACACAAACCCTAACAAAACTCAAAAAACTTATCTAAGAACGGAGCCCTCCCACCGACAAGGGATGGGATCCACCGCGCCTCCATAGCTCTAAGGACACCGGAGACGAGGCGGACTAGCAGCGGCGCCGGCAGGAGGCGGAGGAGCGGCTGCTTGAGCCCCTATATGCGTGCACTGTATAACTTGTTGATTTTGTTAATTGTGATGATCCATCATGGTAATCAAAATGTTATTGTTTTAACAACAGACATGATAAAATCTTTTGTGCTAAAATTAATGTACTTTGTCCCAAATATATACAAAAACATGAGATAATTATTTTCATTTCTCAAACAAATTATAAAACAACATAAAATATTGTGTACCGGTGGAACACATGAAAGCTAATTACAAAAGGTAAAAGGCAACTCAAAAAACAAAAAAAAGTAAAAAAGGGGAATATAAATATAAAATAAATACAAATATTAGAAACCCCATAAGGAAAAAAAAAGGTTTTTTTACATCTGTGCCCCTGGTTCCTTAGCTCTACTCATTCATCCCCACGCTCTTCACTTTTGCTCACTTTTCCCCACTCCCTTGCCCGAAACCCTCAGAATAGGTCAGGACAGACGTTGTTGTCGGGTCAGTGCTTTGACCGTTAACTCTGACGAGTGGGGCCGCATTGGGCGGTGTAGCTGTTCGACCATTGGGTCGTGGTTTCGTTGGGCTGTCCCTTGCATTAAACGCATGCGCGTGCTGCCATGACAGAAGCCTGCTATGCATGCACCCAACAAGCCTGCCTGCATGCGTCGATACGCGCCGCCACGATGCGCCGACCGAGCGTGCATGCGCTGACCGAGCCTGCATGCGCTGATGCGTGCTGCCACGATGCACTGACTGATTCGCTTTCATGCACGCCAGCCGCCACGGATGCAGCGACGGTCGCCGCCACTGGTTCCTCTCTTCTCGCACGCTTGTCTCCTTGATTTAGAGCATCAGTTTTTACGATCAGTTGCAACCTTTTTGATCCACTCACATCTGCACCCTTTTTGCTACACAAATAAATTGAACAAATATGTTGTGGCTGCATGCACTAGCTAGGTGGCTACATATTTGTGGCATGTGCAAAAAAAGAAGGGTTCGTTGTGGCTGCATGCACTAGGTGGTTACTAACAAAGCGAGCTCTTTAAGAAAACAATCAACAAACATGTAGATAGGGCCAACAAGCCCATAGCACGATCACATAGTTGAAACTAGGAAGAACTTCATAATAGAATAGATAGAAAACTTAATAATAGAACTTGATAAAAGGGCCAGCAAGCCCATATCATCTCCAACATAGTGCAGTTACAACTTGACATAACATAGACTCAAAAAACAAAAAATAGATAGAGGGTTTAGAACCCTAGACATCGCCTTCTCCACCTCGCTCCTCCTTCGGGCGCCCTTCACTGCTCCTCCGGGGCGTTTCGATGGGGTACGGAAGAGTGTGCATGCACGACGCGGTGGGGAAGATGTTGGTGTACTCCGTGAACATGTTGTGGGTGGTTAAAGCGATGAACTCGAGGCCACACCAAAACACCCGGCCGAGGATGTAGAAGACGTCGAATGTGTTGGTGAAGTGGGCAAGGAGAGCAACCACCACCCCGTTTTGGATGAACTCCTCGACACGGAACATCCTTGGAGATCCTCGTGGGAGGTGGTGGTAGCCGAACGCGAGGAAGAACTCGGTGAAGTTCCTTGTGGTCCTCCACCTTGATATTGCCCACACATGTAGTGTGCGCTCAACGTACACGCCAGGAGGGTAGAGCCTCTCCGGCACGGTGGGTGGGAAGTGGTAGGTTGGTCCGGTGTACTGCATGGCTGAGGATGTGCTAGAAGAAGGAGAAGTGGTCGAAGAGCAAGAAGGGGAGATGGCAGAGAGGATGGGAGATGGATGAGGGATGGCAGAGGCAGAGGGTGGCTTAAATAGCCATAGTGCTACGTGTTATTCGGCCGTGGCAATAATGGGGTCAAATGTGTTCAAACCCACCGCAGCATCGGGAGTATACACGCGTGGGAAACGATGGTTTGAAAAAGAAGAAGAAAAGGAAGCTAATTGGACGCGTGGGAATCCGTGGTCATATATATTATATGAACAAAAAGAGACAATTTTTGAACAAAATTTTGTTCATTTTGCATTTGTATAGAACAAAAAGAACAGAGCCAGCACGTTCACAAAAAACCAAGCAAACGATGCGAAAATACAGAGCCACCACGGTCACAAAAACAGAGCAAACGATGCAAAAAAAAACGACGCAATTCGACGGCCCAACCAGAGCTTCGTTTCCTTTTGGGCCCAATAACAACATGTTTTTTCGTGGAGTCAGTGGTGGGCGAAGAGCCAAGCACAACCAATAGGATCGCCTCACGCCAGATCGCTCCATGATCCAACGATGCGGAGCCATCCTTGTGATCCGACAGCGCGGAGCCCGCACGCAGCAACCCCACCTAATTCCTTCGAGAAGACCAGATCTAAGGGTTGTCGCTTGGCGCGAGGGTATGATCGGACGGCTGACGTTGGGAGCTAGGGTTAGGCAAAACCCCGCAGGGTTTAGAGGTGTTTTGAGCTGGTCAACAGGGTTTCGAAGTCTTTGAATGAGCATAACTAATTTAAAAAAAATCAAAAAATATGAAACCTTCACCGTTCGTCGTTTTATAGGACAAACTAACGAGGAAAAATACTAAACTTGGTCTATGGTCATTTTCATGAAAAAACCCTAGCTGGCACGATCGAGGTCAAATGGGCACCATTAATTTAAAAAAAAACCTGCGCACAGTGTTGTCTTATGTGACATGTTACCAACCAAAAATCATAAACTTGAACTATGGTCATTTTCATGAGAAAACCTTCACACATATGAGCTATCATGTACATGATTTCATAGAGTTCAAGAAGAGGAGGTAGGGTTACCTTCTATTTTTGATTTTATAAAAAAAATCACCAAAGCTTTATTTCAAAGTGAATAAGAAGGAACTGAAGTTAATTTTCCATTTTCATATTTCAAACGTGTTTTTAATAGTTTTTATATTAAGGCATATGTATTCAAAAGAAAATATAAAAATATGAAGATTAATTCAAAAAATAGTGAGACTTCGAATCTACACTATGGAAAGTGAATATGTGTTAATAAAAAAACATTTGGCTCATTTAGAGTAGGTCCAAAAAACTTGATTACAAATGGGCTATTTACCCTAGCCTGGGAGCTCATTCGGAGCACATTTCTCAAATTCAAATTTATTTGACCTCCTGTAAATCACTTCAAATTTTGCACACATGATGTACTACACAAACATAGATAGTTTGCCAAGGTTTTACTTGTTTTTGCATTTTCTTGAATTTATTCTATCCAGGTTTGCCAAGTTTTACATGATCTCATTTCGAGCATGCATTTGATTCCCTACACAACACGAGTGATCATTGCAGCACCTAAAATCATAGTTCACAACATCTAAACATAACTAACCATAGATTCAGGACAAAAAAATATACCACATGCAAATTTAAGGACAGACAAATATAGATAGCAACCAGATTACTAGCATCAACATAGCCAACCATAACCCAATTCATGAAAAGTAAATAACCATCGAGATTCAATTCAACAAACCAAAAGTAACCCAACAGATAAACTTAAAGATTCAGTTCACAACATCACATCATCGATCACATCACGTCGCAGTCAGGGCCTTCGCGAGGGCGGCATGCTGCCCCTTGATCATGTAGTCCTCCCCGCGAATCGCTACATCCTCCACATGAGATAGAAGGTGATCGAAGCGGCCATCCCTTGGCTTTGGCTTGGTGGTGCAGTAGGGGTAGTGCCACTTCTTGGTCTTGCGGTTGTAGAAGGAAGCAACTCCCTTGGTCTTGATCTTCACCACCTCCTTGGCTGTGAAGGATGCGATGTTGCCCTTGTACACTTCTTCTCCAGAATCATACTGCACACACGAATGAGTTACATTAATACATTATAGATTCATAGATACACTATGTCAAAGGAACTAAATGAACAATCTAAATTTCAAGTAGGCTTACCTCATATTCTTCATCATCACTTTCCTCTGGATCATACGGGTCGTACTGGGCCAGCTTCCTCTTTCTA
>NC_041385.1:784030200-784076729 GCF_002162155.2 Triticum dicoccoides | reverse complement strand
CATCACTAGTAAATACGGAAGCCAATTGAAAATGGGTTGAAAATTTAGATATGCACACATGACACATTGATCATAGGGCTAATATACTCCCAATATATTATGATCATTGTTTTGCATTTTCCATTGTCATGCACACAAATTGAACAATAGAGCTAATATAACTACATATTGTGGACAAATTTATATACTAATGAATCAAGGGTTACTTCTGGTTATGACATTCAAATTTATATTGTGATTTATACGGTAGGATTGTGATTGTAAACATAACTAACTTCTTAATCAATTGATTCCATTTGGGCATATGACATTCAAAACCCCAATCTGAGTAGCATTAAAAACCCCAATCTGTGAGCACTAAAAACAAATCTAATAAGCATGCATCTGTTCACAACATCTAGCATTTTTGCGACGAATTTATCCAAATCTAAAAACAAATCTAAAAAGCTCAATCATTGCAGCACCTAAAATCATAGTTCACAACATCTAGCATTTTTGCAACGAATTTATCCAACAAACCCTAGTCCAAAAAAACCCCATCCCCCCAACCCATACAAAAAAGGGTAAAAAAACGGCCCATCCGTCAAACCAACTACTCTAACCATCTGAACTACCGTATGAATCACAATCTAAGCAATGCAACTAGGGAGCAACTAACTCTACAAGCTAAGCAAGTGCAAATACCTACTGCTCCACGGCAGGTGGCGCATCGGGGGTATCGGGATGGACTGCGCCGCTCGACGCCCTCACTTTTTGCAGCGATGAGGCGGAGCCCGCCACATCCGCAGCGGTTGCGAGTTTCCCCGTGCGGCCGTGGAAGCCGCCGACATCCGCGGTCACCGCGTCCTGACCCTGC
The DNA here is from genome assembly GCF_002162155.2 of Triticum dicoccoides. Taxonomy (NCBI): domain Eukaryota; kingdom Viridiplantae; phylum Streptophyta; class Magnoliopsida; order Poales; family Poaceae; genus Triticum; species Triticum dicoccoides. The sequence continues at coordinate 784,075,873 of NC_041385.1, read as the reverse complement.
AGCTCAACCACATCTCCGGCCGCCACGCTAAATAATTATGTAACTATGTGAAGACTCTCCCTCATTAAAGAATTTCAGATCTTGGTATCTTATTCAAACAGCAAGCAAAACAAAACAAAATGACATTGCAAGGATAGCACAACTTAAGTGAAGAAGCGAAAACTTAGGCTCAACGGATACTAACCGATAGTTGTTGAAGAAGAAAGGTGGGATGCCTACCGGGGCACCCCCAAGCTTAGATGCTTTAGACTTCTTGAAATATTATCTTGGGGTGCCTTGTGCATCCCCAAGCTTGAGCTTTTATCTCTCCTTAATTCCTCTCATATCATGGTTTCTTCTTATCAAAAGATTCATTTACAAATACTCAACAAGAACTCGTGAGATAGGTTAGTATAAACCAATGCAAAACCTTATCATTTTCTACTGTAACAAATCACTTAAATTATTATTCAACATTGCATACTAAATGCCTCTGCATATTTAATACTCCTATCCTCAAATAGAATAATTAAACAGGCAAACATATGCAAACAATGCAAACATAACAGCAATCTGCCAAAACAGTATAGTCTGTAAAGAATGCAAGAGTATCAATACTTCCCTGACTCCAATAATTATGAACTAAAATTCCCACTGTAATAAATTTATCAGAGCTTAAAATGCAAAAAGATTCAACCTTATACCATTCTCTGACTTTTCTAGGGATTTTTTGCAACAACTTGCAAAATAAGCATGGCACAGGCTATCCTTGACATTTTTATTGAAACTAAAGATGCAAAACATTATTATAACTGACAGCAAGCAAACACCAACAAAAGAAAATGACGCTCCAAGAAAAACACATATCATGTGGCGAATAAAAATATAGCTCCAAGTAAAGTTACCGATGAACGAAGACTAAAGAGGGGATTCCTTCCGGGGCATCCCCAAGCTTAGGCTCTTGGTTGTCCTTGAATATTACCTTGGGGTGCCTTAGGCATCCCCAAGCTTAGGCTCTTTCCAATCCTTATTCCATAGTCCATCGAATCTTTACCCGAAACTTGAAAACTTCAACCACACAAAACTCAAAAACAAACTCGTAAGCTCCGTTAGTATAAGAAAATAAATCACCACTTAGGTACTGTAATGAACTCATTCTAAATTCATATTGGTGTAAAACCTACTGTATTCTAACTTCTATATGGTTTATACCCTCCGATACTACTCATAGATTCATGAAAATAAGCAAACAACACATATAAAACAGAATTTGTCAAAAGCAGAGCAGTCTGTAGTAATCTGTATCAAACGTATACCTCTGGAACCCAAACAATTATGAAATAAATTGCTGGACCTGATGAATTTGTCTATTAATCATCTTCAAATAGAATCAACCTAAAATCACTCTTTAGTAAAAAATGGCAGCTATTCTCGTGAGCGTTAAAGTTTCTGTTTTTTTACAGCAAGATCACATAAACTTCACCCAAGTCTTCCCAAAGGTTCTACTTGGCACTTTATTGAAACAAAAGCTATAAAACATGATTACTACAGTAGCATAATCATGTGGACACACAAAAAAAGTAAGGGTAAATATTGGGTTGTCTCCCAACAAGCGCTTTTCTTTAATGCCTTTTCTAGCTAGGCATGATGATGACAATGATGCTCACATAAAAGATAAGAATTGAGACATAACAGGAGCATCATGAAGCATATGACTAGCACATTTAAGTATAACCCACTTCCTATGCATAGGGATTTTGTGAGCAAACAACTTAGGGAAACAATAATCAACAAGCATAGGAAGGTAAAACAAGCATAGCTTCAAAATTTTAAGTACATAGAGAGGAAACTTGACATTATTGCAATTCCTACGAGCATATATTCCTCCCTAATAATGATTTTTAGTAGCATCATGAATGAATTCAACAATATAACCAGCACCTAAATCATTCTTTTCATGATCTACTAGCATAGGAAATTTACTACTCTCCACATAAGCAAAATTCTTCTCATTCGGAATAGTGAGAGTATCATAAAAGACTTGAACACTAAAAATTGTTTCCACATTAAAACAGTAATGTTCAGAAAAAGGGTAATCATAATCATGAAAAGATTTATAAATATAATTATCCCTACTTTTTATAGCATAAGTTTCATCACAATAATCATCATAAGTAGCAACTTCGTTCTCATCATAATTGATTGAAACCTCTCCCAAGATAGTGGAATCACTAAATAAAGTTGACACTTTTCCAAATCCACTTTCATATATATTATAAGATCCAACATCCTCCAAAATTGTGGGATCACTACCTCCTAAAGTTGACACTCTTCCAAACCCACTTTCATCAATATAATCATCATAGGTAGGAGGCATGCTATCATCATAACAACTTTGCATATCAAAACTTGGGATGCTAAAAAAATCATCTTCATTAAACATAGCATCCCCAACCTTGGGACAAACATTAATTTCAGCAAATATATTCTCAAATATTTCATACTCATCAAACATAGCTTCCCCAAGGTTGGGCCCTTTCATATCATAAGCATAATCACTCTCATCGTTAAAAATATGGATAGCACCAATAGTAAAGCAATTATCATCATCACAATGAGTAGTAGGAGCAACATCATTTGGGAGGGATACCTTTCTACCTTTGTTGCTCCTTCTTTTCTTTTTCTTCTTCACATTATGTGTAGGTTCAACCTTCCTCTTTGAGCTCCTTATTGATGAGATTGGTTAAATAGAAAGCTCCCCCTCGTTACCTGATTCATCATAAAAAATAATAGGAGGATATTGGGAAGTCTCTTCCCTTTCATTAGTATTCTCATCATCTTCCATTTTCTTTCTTTTCTTTAGGTGGCAATATAAGGATTTTCGATGCAATTCTCCGCACAAAACATATAAATCTTTTCTAGATCAATATCAAGGAAATACTTAAGATTAAATTATGGAATAGGCTTAGTTAAATGTTTCAGCTCTTTATAACCCAAAAGCAACCTAAGTTCATTGTAATGAGAAAGGGAGATCAAATCATCACAATTTTTGGACACAATCCGATCATGAAACAATTTGCATTGGAGATGTAAATGATCTTGTTTATTGCAAAATTCAAAACGGGGAAGATATCTTAAATTCTCCGCACTCTTATCTAGCCTTTCTTGCAACCTCTTAGTTTCTAAATACTTATGCTTCTTGCAATATATTTGGTGTGTTCATGCAAACATGCATTCCACAAAAGTTGACATGCTCATAAGATATATTTTCATCATGACTAGAGCAATCATCATTAGTACTATGGATATTCAAGGAGTTTATACTAACAACATTGCAATCATGCTCATCATTTAAAGATTTAGTACCAAGCATTTTAAAGCATTCTTCTTCTAGCACTTGAGCATAATTTTTCTTTCCATCAAACTCACGAAAGATATTAAAAAGACGAAGCATATGAGACAAACTTAACTCCATTTTTTTGTAGTTTTCTAAACTAGTGATAAAACAAGAAACAAAAAAAATTGATTGCAAGATCTAAAGATATACCTTCAAGCACGTACCTCCCGGCAACGGCGCCAGAAAAGAGCTTAGTTGACGGGGTGTGAGTGAGTGCCCTTTACCTAGCCTCCCCGGCAACGGCGCTAGAAAAGAGCTTGATGTGGACACGGAGTAATTGAGCCCGAGCTCATATGAGCACGATATCAGGTGCGTCCGTGAAGGCGTGGGGATGTGCGCTAATGCTTTATACGCTGCGGGTTGGACTGCAGGAAAATGCGTGGGCATGATAATATGTACGCGTCAGAACTGTGAAGTGGGCCAGGTTATAGGCGGCCGTCAACGTGAAACGGACTGAGCCGTGGGTCAGAATCGCTGGAATATATCTGATCCGTGGCTCAGAAAGTTTACTTATCGTCAAAGGACGCCAGACTCGCCTTGAATGCAAGCTCTGGCTCCTCTGCCCCAGCGCCGCAGCCATTTTCGCCAAGAGGAGAGTGAGCGAGAAGAAGAACAGGCGAGACGACACGCCATGGAGTTCCTCCTGCAGCCAATCCACAGGTATGCCGCTCCGATGCGATTTCTTGAAGCGTACGCACGATTTAAAGTTTGTAGGTCAGACTGCTTAGTTCTCTCTGCTTGCAAGCCATAGATCCACTATTTTTGAGGTTGGGAGAATCTCGTGCCGGGAGATTCGCCGGCAGATGGGACAAGGCGAACGGTGGTGGAGGTGGCACTGCAGGAGGGAACGGTTTTGAGCGGGTCTGCTGGGCGTCAGGAGCGGCGGCGATGAGCGGCCAATGACGAATCTGCAGCGCTACGCCGGCGGTGGCGATGAGCGGCGAAGGTCCAATCTGCAACGAGGCGCTGACGGCAGCGGTGAGAAAGGACATCTCGCCTCCCACGTCTGAGCTGTCAACGTGGAAGATGAATCCCCATGCTCTTGGTTGGAATAAGAGGTGAGAGAATGGAGTATAAATCTGAACACCATTGTTACTAAATTCAGATTGTATGGTTTTTGCATTCTTGCTTGAATTGTTTGCTGGTGGGAAACAATTGTGTGATACAAATTGGTGTCGTTGCTGGTTGGTTTGTACTGCTGCTCCTCTGAAGAATTGTTTCTAGTTTAATCTATGAGTCTTGTATTAAATCATGATTGCTTACTGCTGCTCCTCTGAAGAATTGTTGGTAGTTTAATCTATGAGTCCTGTATTAAATCCTGATTGCTTACTGCTGCTCCTTTGAAGAATTTGAAGTATTGAATTGTCAGGCCGTCTATGGGCATGCATTGTTGCTTATGATTTTTTGTGCTAGTACTACATGGTTTAATGTATGAGTTACCGTAGTTTCAGTTGTAGATTTGTGGTTAGTGGATTAGAATGGTTGACAGAACCATGTGTGATCCATTATCCCGTTGCGGATTAGTGTTGGTGGCCCAAGCAGGGCACCTTTTTTTTTAGATTGGACCCTGATGGGTCATCTACTCTCTGTGTGTAATAGTAACTTGGACAGACAGAGGGTGAACTGAGATAGGGCTTTGTAATAGTACATATGTTTATATACAGGAGAGCTTAAGAAGCGCCAGTGACTGGTTATTAATACTACTAGATGTAGTTGATTTTCAGGTTGTCCGTCAATGTTTTAGTTATGTTGTTGGGTGCTTGTACTCTGCCTCAATTGTTCTGCCACAAAGCAAGCTGCGGTTTCTAGTGTGAGAGTCTACAATGCTAGTAATCTTTAAAATGTTTTCATTTTTAACTGAGATATTTTGTCACTATAGTACTCCTTCAGTACATAAACCTGCCATGGAAATGTTTGATTGCAGCCCAGAAAACAGCCTTGCCATGTAGTAACATGCAAACCATAGTTCAGCCACAATATGCAGGGAAATGTTTGGTTAGCAGTATTTTTTTTTCTGGAGAAATAGCCTAGCAAGGACAATGGAACTAGTAAGAAGAAAACGGCTGCCCAAAACTTTCATCACTTAATTTACTTATTGGGGTTCTGAAGTTGTAGAGCACACGACCATTAGCCATGCGCACTGCTGCTGCAATCTCCTTTTGTTCTTCCTGAAAGTCTAAAGAATTTCACACATCAAACAACTTGTCCACCAGTGCCTTGTCTTTGTATCTTTCTCCTGATTACTAAAACGCTTACGAGCATCCAAGAATGGTACTACTGCTAGAAACTTAGCACGATCATCCTGATTTTCTGTTTTTGATACAGTAATGGTGTCGTCTTTTGGTTGTTCGCCTTTGACATAATAATGATGTTGGTTCTCTTTTGGTTGTTCTACAATAGGCATTTTGCAAGGCATGTAGACAAGTCGATCCCCCTTTTCATTCTAGCATGATGCACGTTGTTGCAATTCTGAAGATTAATGTGTCATTAGTGCTCCTATGAATTCTGAAGCAAAACCATAGGCAGCAAGAAACCAAGCATCACCCTGGTTCTCCTATGAATTCTGAAGATTAATGTGTCACGAGTACTCTGTACTCATATATGTTGAGTTGTCAGCATTCAGGGCATTATCTGAAGATTATTATTCTGCTATTCCATCTAAATTGTAGTTACCTTTTTCTGCAATGTTCAGGGACCATGCGGTAATTTTGTTTTTTTACAGGTTTTTGTGCAAGCTGTACTTAATTTCCAGATTTAATATAATGCAGCTTCAGCCGATGCTATATGTTATGGGAATTTTCAGGGACCATTTTATCTGAATTTTCAGTGGCCATGTTATCTGAATTTTGCACTGAGCCGATACAGCTCTAGCTGATGTGTAGTGTACTACTGTGCGCTGGCAGGTGCATGCGGTCTAATGCGGGCTGCCGCAAACGCCCGCACTAATTATAGCGGTGTGGCAATGGACCTTAGGTTAGGAAGTGGAATGTAGTTGCAGGCCCATTAAACTCAAGAATTATCTGTTGTCATGTTTTGCGTAATGTTTCGATGTTCATCTATCTGACTATAACTTTCAGGCCTTGGTAACGATGGTGGTACTGTAACAATTGTTGTATGATGTGTGAAACATGGAAAATATGTTTAAATTAGTTGCAGTCGAGTATTGATTTTTTTTCCTTGTTTTGCTCTAAACAATGATGGTTCATCTGCGTCAGATTATTTTACTGATGCTGAGTTTTGTTCTGGACTATGCCTGCAGATTCCTAGGGCCTTGTGGGTGCTTGTATTTGATGCATCGCTTGTGTTGTCACTTCCTTCAACAGTGAGTTTGTAGCGAGGTTTATATGGGATAAGGAGAGAGGAGGAGCAGGAAGGATCGGGAGGAGGGTGGGTGGTAGGTGAGACACAGTAGATAAGATGGCTAGTGGACGGTGGCTGTTATGGTGTCAGCCCCGAGCCATGGCCCAGAACATGGCAGCCCGTCTGAGCCGGTTGGGGGCGGGACGGCGACAGTGGCTTTATGTGGGGTAGGTTGATGGGCCCTGGGAGAGATATACTAATAGGAATATATAGAAAATACACAGGGCGTTGCCAATCTTAGTGCCACGGGACGACTGAGATATCCAGAGCATTTGAGCTCGAGCTCAGAATAGCACTTTTGGCTTGATATCTACTACACAACCTTTTTCTTGTAGACGTTTTTGGGCCTGCAAGTGCACAGGTTTGTAGGACGGTAGCAAATTTCCATCAAGTGGATGACCTAAGGTTTATCAATCCGTAGGAGGCGTAGAATGAAGATGGTCTCTCTCAAACAACCCTGCAACCAAATAACAAAGAGTCTCTTGTGTCCCCAACACACCCAATACAATGGTAACTTATATAGGTGCACTAGTTCGGCGAAGAGATGAAGATACATGTGCAAAATAGATAGTAGATAAAGGTATTTATAATCTGAAATAATAAAAACAGCAAGGTAACAAGTGGTATAAGTGAGCGTAAACGGTATTGCAATGATAGAAAACAAGGCCTAGGGTTCATACTTTCACTAGTGCAAGTTCCCTCAACAATAATAACATAGATAGATCATATAACAATCCCTCAACATGCAACAAAGAGTCACTCCAAAGCCACTAATAGCGGAGAACATGATATCCGATTGTCACCACAGATAAACACGGCAAGACATACATCAAGTGTTCACAAATAAAGACTCAATCCGATAAGATAACTTCAAGAGGGAAACTCAATTCATCACAAGAGAGTAGAGGGGGAGAAACATCATAAGATCTAACTATAATAGCAAAGCTCGGGATACATCAAGATCGTGCCATAGAGGGAACACGAGAGAAAACACGAGAGAGAGAGAGAGAGAGAGATCAAACACATAGCTACGGCTACATACCCTCAGCCCCGAGGGTGAACTACTCCCTCCTCGTCATACAGAGCGCCGGGATGATGAAGATGGCCACCGGTGAAGGATCCCCCCTCCGGCAGGGTGTCGGGATGGCCCCCCGAGAGGTTTTTGGTGGCTACAGAGGCTCGCAGCGGCGGAACTCCCGATCTATCTTGATATTCGATGTTTTTAGGGTACGAGGGAATATATAGGCGAAAGAAGTCGGTCGGGAGGTACTCGAGGGGTCCACGAGACAGGGGGCCGCGCCTTGTAGGGGGGGCGCCCCCCTATCTCCTGGGCTCCTCGAGTTTCTTCTGACTTGATCTCCAAGCCTCCAGGATGATATTCTTCCAAAAAATCACGATGCCGAAGGTTTCCTTCCGTTTGGACTCCGTTTGATATTCCTTTTCTCCGAAATACTGAAACAGGCAATAAAACAGCAATATGGGCTGGTCCTCCGGTTAATAGGTTAGTCCCAAAAGTAATATAAAAGTGTATAATAAAGCCTATAATCATTCAAAACAGGTAATATAATAGCATGGAACAATAAAAAATAATAGATACGTTGGAGACGTATTAAGCATCCCCAAGCTTAATTCCTGCTCGTCCTCGAGTAGGTAAATGATAAAAATAGAATTTTTTGATGTGGAATGCTACCTAGCATGATTCTTAAAGTAATTTTCTTTATTGTGGCATGAATGTTCAGATCCAAATGACAAAATAAAAGTTCATATTGATAAAAGAAATAGTAACACTTCAAGCATACTAATCAAAGTAATAATGTCTTCTCAAAATAACATGGCAAAAGAAAGTTCATCCCTACAAAATCATATAGTTAGGCTATGCTTCATTTTTGTCACACAAAGATGTTCCCAACTTCAATACCCCTGATGACAAGCCAAGCAATTGTTTCATACTTAAATAATCTCAAACTTTTTCAACCTTCACGCAATACATGAGCGTGAGCCATGGATATAACACTATGGGTGGAATAGAATATGATGATGGGGGTTGTGTGGAGAAGACAAAAAAGGAGGAAGTCTCACATTGACGAGGATAATCAACGGGCTATGGAGATGCCCATCAATTGATGTCAACATGAGGAGTAGGGATTGCCATGCAACGGATGCACTAGAGCTATAAATGAATGCTCAACAAAAGAAAACTAGTGGGTGTGCATCCAACATGCTTGCTCACGAAGACCTAGGGCATTTGAGGAAGCCCATTGTAGGAATATACAAGCCAAGTTCTATAATGAAGAATTCCCACTAGTATGAAAAAGACAACCTATGAGACTCACTATATGAAAAACATGGTGCTACTTTGAAGCACAAGTGTGGAAAAAGAGATAGTAACATTGCCCTTTTTATTTATTTCTTTTTCTTATTTTTTTCTTTTTTTCCTTTTTTTCTTTTTCTTTTTTTGGGCCTTCCTTTTTTTCTTTTGGCCTTTTTCCTTTTCTTTTTCTTTTTGGGCAATGTTCTAATAATGATGATCAACACACTTTCATTGATTACAACATATGAATTACAACTCGAAACTAGAACAAGATATGACTCTATATGAATGCCTCCGGCGGTGTACCGGCATGGTGCAATGAATCAAGAATGACATGTATGAAAAATAATGCATGGTGGCTTTGCCAAAAATACGATGTCAACTACATGATCATGCAATGGCAATATGACAAAAGTAAAGTATGTCATAATGATAATGAACGGAACGGTGGAAAGTTGCATGGCAATATATATCGGAATGGCTATGGAAATGCCATAAATAGGTAAGTATGGTGGCTGTTTTGAGGAAGATATAAGGAGGTTTATGTGTGATAGAGCGTATCATATCACGGGGTTTGGATGCACCGGCGAAGTTTGCACCAACTCTCGAGGTGAGAAAGGGCAATGCACGGTACCGAAGAGGCTAGCAATAATGGAAAGGTAAAAGTGCGTATAATCCATGGACTCAACGTTAGTCAAAAGAACTCATATACTTATTTCAAAAATTTAGAAGTCATCAAAAATCAAGCACTACGCGCATGCTCCTAGGGGGATAGATTGGTAGGAAAAGACCATCGCTCGTCCCCGACCGCCACTCATAAGGACGCATAAGCCAGGTACACTTCATGTTTCAAATTTGTTACACAACTTTAACCATACGTGCATGCTACGGGACTTGGTAACTTCAACATAAGTATTCTTTAAATTCATAATCACCCAACTAGCATGACTTTAATATCAATACCTCCATACCTCAAAACAAGTATCAAGTATCAAATTGATCATAGCATCCAATTCACTTCGTATGATAGTTTTCATTCAAATAACCATGTTGTTTAAGACTCTCAAAATAATATAAGTGAAGCATGAGAGTTCATTAATTTCTACAAAATATAACCACCTCCATGCTCTAAAAAGATATAAGTGAAGTACTAGAGCAAACGACAAACTACTCCAACAAGATATAAGTGAAGATCAATGAGTAGCTAAATAATTATGTAACTATGTGAAGACTCTCCCTCATTAAATAATTTCAGATGTTGGTATCTTATTCAAACAGCAAGCAAAACAAAATAAAATGACATTTCAAGTATAGCACAATTTAAGTGAAGAAGCAAAAACTTAGGCTCAACCGATACTAACCGATAGTTGTTGAAGAAGAAGGTGGAATGCCTACCGGGGCATCCCCAAGCTTAGATGCTTTAGACTTCTTGAAATATTATCTTGGGGTGCCTTGTGCATCCCCAAGCTTGAGCTTTTATGTCTCCTTAATTCCTCTCATATCATTGTTTCTTCTTATCAAAAGCTTCATTCACAAATACTCAACAAGAACTCGTGAGATAGGTTAGTATAAACCAATGCAAAACCTTATCATTTTCTACTGTAACAAATCACTTAAATTATTATTCAACATTGCATACTAAATGCCTCTGCATATTTAATACTCCTATCCCCAAATAGAATCATTAAACAGGCAAAGATATGCAAACATAACAGCAATCTGCCAAAACAGTACAGTCTGTAAAGAATGCAAGAGTATCAATACTTCCCTGACTCCCACAATTATGAACTAAAATTACCACTGTAATAAATTTATCAGAGCTTAAAATGCAAAAATATTCAACGTTATACCATTCTCTGACTTTTCTTGGGAATTTTTGCAACAGCGGTAAACTTTCTGTTTTCAAACAGCAACATGTATACTTGCAAAATAAGCATGGCAAAGGCTATCCTTGACATTTTTATTGAAACTAAAGATGAAAAACATTATTATAACTAACAGCAAGCAAACACTAACAAAAGAAAATGACACTCCAAGCAAAACACATATCATGTGGCGAATAAAAATATAGTTCCAAGTAAAGTTACCGATGAACGAAGACGAAAGAGGGGATGCCTTCCGGGGCATCCCCAAGCTTAGGCTCTTGGCTGTCCTTGAATATTACCTTGGGGTGCCTTAGGCATCCCCAAGCTTAGGCTCTTTCCAATCCTTATTTCATAGTCCATCGAATCTTTACCCGAAACTTGAAAACTTCAACCACACAAAACTCAAAAACAAAACTCGTAAGCTCCGTTAGTATAAGAAAATAAATCACCACTTAGGTACTGTAATGAACTCATTCTAAATTGATATTGGTGTAAAACCTACTGTATTATAACTTCTCTACGGTTCATACCCTCAGATACTACTCATAGATTCATCAAAATAAGCAAACAACACATAGAAAACAGAATCTGTCAAAAACAGAACAGTCTGCAGTAATCTGTATAAAACGTATACCTATGGAACCCAAACAATTCTGAAATAAACTTCTGGACCTGAGGAATTTGTTTATTAATCATCTGCAAAAAGAATCAACCTAAAATCACTCTTCAGTAAAAAAAATGGCAGCTATTCTCGTGAGCGCTAAAGTTTCTGTTTTTTACAGCAAGATCACATAAACTTCACCCAGGTCTTCCCAAAGGCTCTACTTGGCACTTTATTGAAACAAAAGCTATAAAACATGATTACTACAGTAGCATAATCATGTGGACACACAAAAACAATAAGGGTAAATATTGGGTTATCTCCCAACAAGCACTTTTCTTTAATGCCTTTTCTAGCAAGGCATGATGATGACAATGATGCTCACATAAAAGATAAGAATTGAGACATAACGGGAGCATCATGAAGCATATGAATAGCACATTTAAGTCTAACCCACTTCCTATGCATAGGGATTTTGTGAGAAAACAACTTAGGGGAACAATAATCAACAAGCATAGGAAGGTAAAACAAGCATAGCTTCAAAATTTTAAGCACATAGAGAGAAAACTTGACATTATTGCAATTCCTACAAGCATATATTCCTCCCTCATAATGATTTTTAGTAGCATCGTGAATTAATTCAACAATATAACCAGAACCTAAATCATTCTTTGCATGATCTAGTAGCATAGGAAATTTACTACTCTCCACATAAGCAAAATTCTTCTCATTCGGAATAGTGAGAGTATCATAAAAGACTTGAACACTAAAAATTGTTTCCACATTAAAAGAGTAATGTTCAGAAAAAAGGGTAATAATAATCATGACAAGATTTATAAATATAATTATCACTACTTTTTATAGCATAAGTTTCATCACAATAATCATCATAAGTAGCAACTTTGTTCTCATCATAATCGATTGAAACCTCTCCCAAGATAGTGGAATCACTAAATAAAGTTGACACTCTTCCAAATCCACTTTCGTATATATTATAAGATTCAACATCCTCCAAAATAGTGGGATCACTACCTCCTAAAGTTGACACTCTTCCAAACCCACTTTCATGTAGGAGGCATGCTATCATCATAACAACTTTGCATATCAAAACTTGGGATGCTAAAAATATCATCTGCATTAAACGTAGCATCCCCAAGCTTGGGACAAACATTAATTTCAGAAAATATATTCTCAAATATTTCATACTGATCAAACATAGCTTCCCCAAGCTTGGGCCCTTTCATATCATAAGCATAATCACTCTCATCGTTAAAAATATGGATAGCACCAATAGTAAAGCAATTATCATCATCACAATGAGTAGTAGGAGCAACATCATTTGGGAGGGATACCTTTCTACCTTTGTTGCTCCTTCTTTTCTTTTTCTTCTTCACATTATGTGTAGGTTCAACCTTCCTCTTTGAGCTCCTTATTGATGAGATTAGTTGAATAGAAAGCTCCTCCTCGTTACCTGATTCATCATAAGAAATAATAGGAGGATATTGGGAAGTCTCTTCCCTTTCATTAGTATTCTCATCATCTTCCATTTGCTTTCTTTTCTTTAGGTAATTGGCAATATAAGGATTTTCAATGCAATTCTCCGCACAAAACATATAAATCTTTTCTAGATCAATATCAAGGAAATACTTAAGATTAAATTCTGGAATAGGATTACTTAAACGTTTCAACTCTTCATAACCCAAAAGCAATCTAAGTTCATTGTAATGAGAAAGGGAGATCAAATCATCACAATTTTTGGACACAATCCGATCATGAAAGAATTTGCATTGGAGATGTAAATGATCTTCTTTATTGCAAAATTCACAACGGGAAATATATCTTAAATTCTCCGCACTCTTATCTAGCCTTTCTTGCAACCTCTTAGTTTCTAAATACTTATGCTTCTTGCAATATATATCTTCTCTATTTGGTGTGTTCATGCAAACATGCACTCCACAAAAGTTGACGTCCTCATAAGATATATTTTCATCATGACTAGATCAATCATCATTAGTACTATGGATATTCAAGGAGTTTATACTAACAACATTGCAATCATGCTCATCATTCAAAGATTTAGTACCAAGCATTTTAAAGAATTCTTCTTCTAGCACTTGAGCACAATTTTCCTTTCCATCAAACTCACGAAAGATATTAAAAAGACGAAGCATATGAGACAAACTTAACTCCATTTTTTTTGTAGTTTTCTAAACTAGTGATAAAACAAGAAACAAAAAGATTCAATTGCAAGATCTAAAGATATAACTTCAAGCATGTACCTCCCCGGCAACGGCGCCAGAAAAGAGCTTAGTTGACGGGGTGTGAGTGAGTGCCCTTTACCTAGCCTCCCCGGCAACGGCGCCAGAAAAGAGCTTGATGTCTACTACACAACCTTCTTCTTGTAGACGTTGTTGGGCCTGCAAGTGCATAGGTTTGTAGGACAGTAGCAAATTTCCCTCAAGTGGATGACCTAAGGTTTATCAATCCGTAGGAGGCATAGGATGAAGATGGTCTCTCTCAAACAACCCTGCAACCAAATAACAAAGAGTCTCTTGTGTCCCCAACACACCCAATACAATGGTAACTTGTATAGGTGCACTAGTTCGGCGAAGAGATGAAGATACAAGTGCAAAATAGATAGTAGATAGAGGTATTTGTAATCTGAAATAATAAAAACAGCAAGGTAACAAGTGGTAAAAGTGAGCGTAAACGGTATTGCAATGATAGAAAACAAGACCTAGGGTTCATACTTTCACTAGTGCAAGTTCTCTCAACAATAATAACATAGATAGATCATATAACAATCCCTCAACATGCAACAAAGAGTCACTCCAAAGCCACTAATAGTGGAGAACAAACGAAGAGATTATGGTAGGGTATGAAACCACCTCAAAGTTATTCTTTCGGATCAATCTATTAAAGAGTTCGTACTAGAATAACACCTTAAGACACAAATCAACCAAAACCCTCATGTCACCTAGATACTTCATTGTCACCTCAAGTATCCATGGGCATGATTATACGATATGCATCACACAATCTCAGATTCATCCAACCAACACAAAGTACTTCAAAGAGTGCCCCAAAGTTTCTACCGGAGAATCAAGAAAATGTGTGCCAACCCCTATGCATAGGTTCATGGGCGGAACCCGCAAGTTGGTCACCAAAACATACATCAAGTGGCACGTGATATCCCATTGTCACCACAGATAAACACGGCAAGACATACATCAAGTGTTCTCAAATAAAGACTCAATCCGATAAGATAACTTCAAGAGGGAAACTCAATTCATCACAAGAGAGTAGAGGGGGAGAAACATCATAAGATCCAACTATAATAGCAAAGCTCGGGATACATCAAGATCGTGCCATAGAGGGAACACGAGATAGAACACGAGAGAGAGAGGGATCAAACACATAGCTACTGGTACATACCCTTAGCCCCGAGGGTGAACTACTCCCTCCTCATCATGGAGAGCGCCGGGATGATGATGATGGCCACCGGTGAAGGATCCCCCCTCCGGTAGGGTGCCGAGAAGGGCTCCCGAGAGGTTTTTGGTGGCTACAGAGGCTTGCGGCGGTGGAACTCCCGATCTATCTTGATATTCGATGTTTTTAGGGTACGAGGGAATATATAGGCGAAAGAAGTCGGTCGGGAGGTAGTCGAGGGGTCCACGAGACAGGGGGCCGCGCCCTGTAGGGGGGCGCCCCCTATCTCCTGAGCTCCTCGAGTTTCTTCTGACTTGATCTCCAAGCCTCCAGGATGATATTCTTCCAAAAAATCACGATGCCGAAGGTTTCATTCCGTTTGGACTCTGTTTGATATTCCTTTTCTTCGAAATACTGAAACAGGCAATAAAACAACAATATGGGCTGGGCCTCCGGTTAATAGGTTAGTCCCAAAAGTAATATAAAAGTGTATAAAAAGCCCATAATCATTCAAAATAGGTAATATAATAGCATGGAACAATCAAAAATTATAGATACGTTGGAGACGTATCATTGCTCCACCGACATACTTCCTTCGCATATATATACTCCAGTACCCTGAAAACATCGGGGAGCACCACGAAAACCTAATTCCACTACCGCAACCTTCTGTATCCGCGAGATCCCATCTTGGAGCCTTCGTCGGTGCTCCGCTGGAGGGGGAATCGACCATGGAGGGCATCTACATCATCTCCAAGGCCTCTCCGATGAGTTGTGAGTAGTTTACCACAGACCTTCGGGTCCATACTTATTATCTAGATGGCTTCTTCTCTCTCTATGAATCTCAATACCAAGTTCACCTCGATCATCTTGGAGATCTATTCGATGTAACTCTTTTTGTGGTGTGTTTTTCAAGATTCGATGAATTGTGGGTTTATGATCAAGTTTATCTATGAGAAGTATTTGAATCTCCTCTGAATTCTTTTATGTATTATTGGTTATCTTTAAAAGTCTCTTCAAATTATCAGTTTGGTTTGGCCTACTAGATTGATCTTTCTTGCAATGGGAGAAGTGCTTAGCTTTGGGTTCAATCTTGCGGTGTCCTTTCCCAGTGACAGCAGGGGCAAAAAGGCACGTATTGTATTGTTGCCATCGAGGATAAAAAGATGGGGTTTATATCATATTGCATGAGTTTATCCCTCTAAATCATGTCATATTTCTTAATGCGTTAGTCTGTTCTTATGAACATAATACTCTAGATGCAGGTAGGAGTCGGTCGATGTGTGGAGTAATAGTAGTAGATGCAGAATCGTTTCGATCTACTTGTTGTGGACGTGATGCCTATATACATGATCATGCCTAGATATTCTCATAACTATGCACTTTTCTATCAATTTCTCGACAGTAATTTGTTCACCCACCGTAATACTTATGATATCTTGAGAGAAGCCACTACTGGAACCTATGGCCCCCAGGTCTATCTTTTATCATATAAGTTTTCCATCTACTTTTATTTTGTTCACCCACCGTAATACTTATGCTATCTAATTTGTTCACCCACGCATATTTTATTTTCCAATCTGTATCATAAAAATACCAAAAATATTTATCTTATCATATTATCTCTATCAGATATCACTTTTGCAAGTTACCGTGAAGGAATTGACAACCCCTGTATCACGTTGGTTGCGAGGTTCTTGTTTGTTTGTGTAGCCTCCTACTGGATTCATACCTTGGTTCTCAAAAAGAGAGGGAAATACTTACGCTACTTTGCTGCATCACCCTTTCCTCTTCAACGGAAAACCAACGCAGTGCTCAAGAGGTAGCAAGAAGGATTTCTGGCGCCATTGCCGGGGAGGTCTTCGCTCAAGTCAAGACATACCAAGTACCCATCACAAACTCATATCCCTTGCATTACATTATTTGCCATCTGCCTCTCGTTTTCCTCTCCCCCACTTCACCCTTGCCATTTTATTCACCCTCTCTTTTCCTTTCGCCTCTCTTTTGTTTGCCTTCTTGTGTGCTTGTGTGTTGGATTGTTTGTCACGATGGCACAAGATAATACCAAATTTTGTGACTTTTCAAATACCAATAATAATGATTTCCGTAGCACTCCGATTGCTCCTCTTAATGATGTTGAATCTTGTGAAATCAATGCTGCTTTGCTGAATCTTGTTATGAAAGATCAATTCTCTGGCCTTCCTTGTGAAGATGCCGCTACTCATCTAAACAACTTTGTTGATTTGTGTGATATGCAAAAGAAGAAATATAAGGATAATGATATTGTTAAATTGAAGTTATTTCCGTTTTCACATAGAGATCATGCTAAAACTTGGTTTTCGTCTTTGCCTAAGAATAATATTGATTCATGGAATAAGTGCAAAGATGCTTTTATCTCTAAGTATTTTCCTTCCCCTAAAATCATCTCTCTTAGAAACGATATTATGAATTTTAAAAAACTTGATCATGAGCATGTTGCCCAATCTTGGGAAAGAATGAAATTAATGATTCGCAATTGCCCTACTCATGGTTTGAACTTATGGATGATCATACAAAATTTCTATGCCGGGTTGAATTTTGCTTCTAGAAATCTTTTAGATTCGGCCGCGGGAGGCACTTTTATGGAAATCACATTAGGAGAAGCTACTAAACTCCTTGATAACATTATGGCTAATTATTCTCAATGGCACACCGAAAGATCTACTAGTAAAAAAGTGCATGCTATAGAAGAAATTAATGTTTTGAGTGGAAAGATGGATGGACTTATGAAATTGTTTGCTACTAAGAGTGCTCCTATTGATCCTAATGATATGCCCTTGTCTACTTTGATTGAGAATAATAATGAATCTATGGATGTGAATTTTGTTGGTAGGAATAATTTTGGTAACAATGCTTATAGAGGAAACTTTAATCCTAGACCGTTTCCTAGTAATTCCTCTAATAATTATGGTAATTCCTACAACAACTCTTATGGAAATTTTAATAAGATGCCCTATGATTTTGAGAATAGTGTTAAAGAATTTATGATCTCTCAAAAGAATTTCAATGCTTTGCTTGAAGAAAAATTGAAAGTTGATGAATTGGCTAGGAACGTTGATAGACTTTCACCTGATGTTGATTCTTTGAAACTTAGATCTATTCCACCTAATCATGATATCAATGAGTCTCTCAAAGCCATGAGAATTTCCATTGATGAGTGCAAAGAAAGAACCGCTAGGTTGCGTGCTAAGAAAGATTGTTTTGTAAAAGCGTGTTCTTCTAGTCTCCATGAAAATAATGATGAAGATCTAAAAGTTATTGATGTATCCCCTATTAAATCTTTGTTTTGCAATATGAATCTTGATAATGATAGGACTGGAGATGAGTCAACTTTATTTAAAATTTGCACCTTACGGATTCCTCCATTAAGAAACCTATGGGAAGGATCAATGATGTTCTTATTTTTGAAAATAGGAATTATGTGTTCGTAGATTTTATCGTTCTTGATATAGATTGCAATCTTTTATGTCCTATTATTCTTGGTAGACCTTTCCTTAGAACGATTGGTGCAATTATTAATATGAAGGGAGGGAATATTAGATTCCAATTTCCATTAAGGAAAGGCGTGGAGCACTTTCCAATAAAGAAAGTCAAATTACCTTATGCTAAAGATGGTACTACTTAGATCTATTCTCGCTTGTATGCCTAGCTAGGGGCGTTAAACGTTAGCGCTTGTTGGAAGGCAACCCAATTTTTTTTGTTTCTTGCTTTTTTGCTTATGTTTAGCAATAAATATTTCATCTAGCTTCTGTTTAGATATGTTTTCATGTTTTAATTAGTGTTTGTGCCAAGTAGAACCTATAGGATAACCTACGGTGATAGTTAATTTGATTCTGCTGAAAAACAGAAACTTTTGCACGCACGCAAATAATTTTAGTAAATCACAGAAACGTGCTTTTGCGTTGATTATTTTTTTAGTAGATCAATAGACAAAGTTTCCAGGACTTCCTATTTTGGTAGGATTTTTAGAGTTCCAGAAGTATTCGAAAGTTACAGATTGCTACAGACTATTCTGTTTTTGACAGATGCTCTTTTTTCGCGTGTTGTTTGCTTATTTTGATGAATCTATGCCTAGTATCGGGGGTTATGAACCATAGAGAAGTTGTAATACAGTAGGTTTAACACCAATATAAATAAAGAATGAGTTCATTACAGTAACTTATGTGGTGGTTTTTCTTTCTTGCACTAATGGAGCTTATAATATCTCCTGTTGAGTTTTGTGTTGTGAAGTTTTCAAGTTTTGGGTAAAGATTTGATGGACTATGTAATAAGGAGTGTCAAGAGCCTAAGCTTGGGGATGCCCCGGAAGGCATCCTCTCTTTCGTCTTTGTCTATCGGTAACTTTAGTTGGAGCTATATTTTTATTCACCACATGATATGGGTTTTGCTTGGAGCATCTTGTATGATATTAGTCCTTGCTTTTTAGATTTCCACAATCATCCTTGCTGTACACACCTTTTGGGAGAAATCCACATGATTTGGAATTTATTAGAATACTCTATGTGCTTCACTTATATCTTTTGAGCTAGATAGTTTTGCTCTAGTACTTCACTTATATCTTTTAGAGCACGGCGGTGGCTTTATTTTGTAGAAATTGTTGATCTCTCATGCTTCACTTATATTCTTTTGAGAATCTATTATAACAGCATGGTATTTTCTATGGTTATAAAATTGGTCCTAGAATGATGGGCATCCAAGTTGGGTATAATAAAAACTATCATAGGAAGTGAATTGGATGCTATGATCAATTTGATACTTGATAACTGTTTTGTCATATAGAGGTGGTAATATTAGAGTCATCCTGGGTAATTGTGAATTTATAGAATACTTGTGTTGAAGTTGGTAAGTCCCGTAGCATGCACGTATGGTAACCGTTGTGTAACAAATTTGAAACATGAGGTGTTCTTAGATTGTCATCCTTATGAGTGGTGGTCGAGGACGAGCGATGGTCTTTTCCTACCAATCTACCCCCCTAGGAGCATGCTCGTAATGCTTGGTTTTTGATGACTTGTAGATTTTTGCAATAAGTATATGAGTTCTTTATGAATAATGTGAGTCCATGGATTATACGCACTCTTACCCTTCCATCATTGCTAGCCTCTTCGGTGCTGTGCATTGCCCTTTCTCACCTTGAGAGTTGGTGCAAACTTCGCCGGTGCATCCAAACCCCGTGATACGATACGCTCTATCACACATAAACCTCCTTATATCTTCCTCAAAATAGCCACCATACCTACCTATTATGACATTTCCATAGCCATTCCGAGATATATTGCCATGCAACTTTCCACCGTTCCGTTTATCATGACACACATCCTCATTGTCATATTGCCTTGCATGATCATGTAGTTGACATCGTATTTGTGGCAAAGCCACCTTCATTATTTTTCATACATGTCACTCTTGATTCATTGCCCATCCCGGTACACCGTCGGAGGAATTCATATAGAGTCATATCTTGTTCTAGTTTTGAGTTGTAATTCATGAGTTGTAAATAAATAGAAGTGTGATGATCATCATTATTAGAGAACTGCCTCTTATAAAAAAAAAGGCCAAAAGGCCAAAGAAAAAAGTCCAAAGAAAAAAAAGGAAAGGCCAAAAAAAGGAAAGGCCCAAAAAAATAAAAAAAGAAAAAAGAAAAAATGAGGGGCGGGGGGACAATGTTACTATGTTTTTCCACACTTGTGCTTCAAAGTAGCACCATGTTCTTCATATAGAGAATCTCATTTGTTGTCACTTTCATATACTAGTGTGAATTTTTCATGATAGAACTTGTCTTGTACTCCCTCCGTTCCTAAATATTTGTCTTTTTAGATATTTCAAATGGACTACCACATACGGATGTATATAGACATATTTTAGAGTGTAGATTCACTCATTTTGCTCTGTATGTAGTCACTTGTTGAAATCTCTAGAAAGACAAATATTTAGGAATGGAGGGAGTATATTCCAACGATGGGCTTCCTCAAAATGCCCTAGGTCTTTGTGAGCAAGCAAGTTGGATGCACACCCACTTAGTTTCTTTTGTTGAGCTTTCATACATGTATAGGTCTAGTGCATCCATTGCATGGCAATCCCTACTCCTCATGTTGACATCAATTGATGGGCATCTCCATAGCCCGTTGATTATCCTCATCAATGTGAGACTTTCTCTTTTTTTGTCTTCTCCACACAACCTCCATCATCATATTCTATTCCACCCATAGTGCTATATCCATGGCTCATGCTCATGTATTGCGTGAAAGTTGAAATTTTTTGAGATTACATAAGTATGAAACAATTGCTTGGCTTGTCATCGAGGGTGTGCAAGATGGGAACATTCTTGTGTGACGAAAATGGAAGCATGACCAAACTATATGATTTTGTAGGGATGCACTTTCTTTAGCCATGCTATTTTGAGAAGACATGATTGCTCTGTTAGTATGCTTGAAGTATTACTATTTCTTATGTCAATATGAACTTTTATTTTGAATCATTTGGATCTGAACATTCATGCCACAAAAAATAAAATTACATTAAGGATTATGCTAGGTAGCATTCCACATCAAAAATTCTGTTTTTATCATTTACCTACTCGAGGACGAGCAAGAATTAAGCTTGGGGATGCTTGATACGTCTCCGACGTATCTATAATTTTTTATTGTTCCATGCAATTATATTACCCGTTTTGGACGTTTATGGGCTTTACTTTACACTTTTATAACATTTTTGGGACTAACCTACTAACCGGAGGCCCAGCCCGAATTGCTGTTTTTTTTGCCTATTTCAGTGTTTCAAAGAAAAGGAATATCAAACGGAGTCCAAACGGATGAAATCTTTGGGAGCGATCTTTTCGGAACAAATGCAATCCAGGAGACTTGGAGTGGACACCAAGTTGCACACGAGGCGGCTACGAGGGTGCCCGGCGCGCCCCCTGGGGGTGGGCGCGCCCCCACCATCGTGGGCCCCTCGTTGCTCCACCGACGTACTTCCTTTGCCTATATATACTCCCGTACCATGAAAACATCGGGGAGCACCACGAAAATCTAATACCACTACCGCAACCTTCTGTATCCATGAGATCCCATCTTGGAGCCTTCGCCGGCGCTCCGACGGAGGGGGAATCGACCACGGAGGGCCTCTACATCATCTCCAAGGCCTCTCCGATGAGTTGTGAGTAGTTTACCACAGACGTTCGGGTCCATAGTTATTAGCTAGATGTCTTCTTTTCTCTCTTTGAATCTCAATACCAAGTTCTCCTCGATCTTCTTGGAGATCTATTCGATATAACTCTTTTTGTGGTGTGTTTGTCGAGATCCGATGAATTGTGGGTTTACGATCAAGTTTATCTATGAGAAGTATTTGAATCTCCTCTGAATTCTTTTATGTTTGATTGGTTATCTTTGCAAGTCTCTTCGAATTATCAGTTTGGTTCGGCCTACTAGATTGATCTTTCTTGCAATGGGATAAGTGCTTAGCTTTGGGTTCAATCTTGCGGTGTCCTTTCCAAGTGACAGCAGGGGCGGCAAGGCACGTATTGTATTGTTGCCATCGAGGATAAAAAGATGGGGTTTATATCATATTGCATGAGTTTATCCCTCTACATCATGTCACCTTTCTTAATGTGTTACTCTGTTCTTATGAACTTAATACTCTAGATGCAGGCAGGAGTCGGTCGGTGTGTGGAGTAATAGTAGTAGATGCAGAATCGTTTCGATCTACTTGTTGTGGACGTGATGCCTATATACATGATCATGCCTATATATTCTCATAACTATGCACTTTTCTATCAATTGCTCGACAGTAATTTGTTCAACCACCATAATACTTATGCTATCTTGAGAGAAGCCACTAGTGAAACCTATGGCCCCCGGGTCTATCTTCTATCATATAAGTTTTCCATCTACTTTTATTTGCATATTTTATTTTCCAATCTATATCATAAAAATACCAAAAATATTTATGTTATCATATTATCTCTATCAGATCTCACTTTCGCAAGTTACCATGAAGGGATTGACAACCCCTTTATCGCGTTGGTTGCGAGGTTCTTATTTGTTTGTGTAGGTGTGTGGGAGACTTTTGAGGAGCCTCCTACTGGATTGATAACTTGGTTCTCAAAAACTGAGGGAAATACTTATGCTACTTTGCTGCATCACCCTTTCCTCTTCAAGGGAAAACCAACGCAGTGCTCAAGAGGTAGCAGACGCCGGTGGGGGAGAGAAAGACGATGCGGCAGGGAGGGGATTTGGGGGAAAATGGTACGGGCGATGGAGGTGGTTGCCCCTCTTTATATGATGGGACGTTTCGGGCATGTCCATGGACACGTGCTACCCCACGACCATGCACACATGACCGCAGTCTTGCATGCGCCCACGTATATGCCGCCCCACACATCAGAGTTAACGGTTAAAGGCATTGACCTGACGGCAACGTCCGTTATTACCTGTTTTGAGGATTTCGGGCAAGGGAGTGGGGAAAAGTGAGCAAAACTTAACCAAGTGGGGATGAATGAGTAGAGCTAAGGA
Source organism: Triticum dicoccoides (assembly GCF_002162155.2). Lineage (NCBI taxonomy): Eukaryota > Viridiplantae > Streptophyta > Magnoliopsida > Poales > Poaceae > Triticum > Triticum dicoccoides. The sequence continues at coordinate 784,052,385 of NC_041385.1, read as the reverse complement.
ACCAGGGGCAAAGAAATAAAATACCCAAAAACAAAATAGATAGAAGGCGACTATACAAATGAAAAGAAAAAATACATGAAATAAAATGCAAGAATACTGGAAGATCAAACAACGGCATTTTATTGGGATTTTGTAAGGTAAGCATTAATGGCTTTACAGCAGGGTCCTTTCAACAACACTGGGATCTCATCAAGGGTGATCTAGTGCCGGCGATTCTTGGTTTTTTGAATGGTGGTGAGCTACCTTATGGCTTTAACGGTACGTCTATCACACTTACACCTAAGGTACGAAATCATTAGTCCATCACTCAATACCGGCCGATTTCTCTATGTCCTGTACCCTACAAAATTGCTGCCAAGATGATTACTAACCGCTTTAAAGAGTTGATGGACACAGTTGTTAATCAGGAACAAAGTGCTTTTGTCCCTGGTCATCCTGATCACTGATAACGTGGTGGTGGCCATTGAAAGTGTCCACACAATGAGACGAAGGAAGAAGGGAAACAATTACTTGCGTGCTATCAAATTAGACATGATGAAGGCCTACGATAGAGTTGAATGGCATTACCTGGAGGTGATCATGGTCAAGCTTGGTTTTAGTGCTCAGTTCATGAACCTGGTACTGAAGTGTGTCTCTTCTGTCCGGTTCTCGGTGAGGCTGAATGGGGAGTTGCTTCCATTCTTCACCCCGTCAAGGGGGCTGCAGCAGGGCTATCCCATGTCCCCATTCCTTTTCTTACTTTGTGCCGAAGGACTCACTTCATTGCTCAATTATTATGGTGGTATTCATATTGACAGGGGCATCCGTGTATCTTATCAGGCACCTTGGGTGAGTCATCTTCATTTTGCCAATGATAGTCTCATCTTCATCAGTGCAACATAGGAGAGTGCGGACTGGCTCAATTCAATATTATTGATATATGCTACATGCTCAGCTCAGGCAGGTAATCACGAAAAGAGTGCCATCTTTTTCTCGCCCAATACACCGCATGCAAGACGAAAAGCAGTCAAGCTAATTCTTGGTGTTCATGTCGAAGCATTCAATGACAGATATCTAGGCTTACCGACTGAGGTTGGGAGAATCACTAGCGGGACTTTCGACCACATCGGGGACAGATCCAGGAGTAAAATGAATGGCTGGGTGGAGCGGCTACTAGCTTGCGTTGGGAGGGAAACGCTTGTTAAATCAATGATCCAGGCCATCCCAACATTTAGTATGAGTTGCTTCCGTCTGACAAAGAAGGTATGCAAAGGTATCATTGCTAGTATGGATAAATTCTGGTGGAGTGGATCTCTTGATCAACGATCTATGCATTGGCTATCTTGGGAGAAATTTGCATCACCGAAGCGTCAGGGTGGAATGGCTTTCGCGACCTTGAGTTATTCAACTTGGCACTACTTGGCAAGCACGGATGGAGGTTTATTACAAACCCTAACTCTTTATGTGCCAAAGTGATGAAGGGGCGCTATTTTCCGGATTGTGATTTCGTGGAGGCTTAGGTTCCACAGACGTCTTCAGCTATCTGGCGAGCTATTATCGCCGGGAGGGAAGCTCTCTGTGTTGGTCTCATTAAGAGGGTGGGGACGGCAGCACTATCTCCATTTGGGAAGATAAGTGGATCCCGGGCCTCTCCTCTTTGTCCCCTACGGTGATGCCGGGAGGGACGACCCGTGCCACCGTCGATGAGCTCATCGACCATGACAACTGGACTTGGCAGCGGGAACTGATTCACAATGTGTTCATTCGACCAGATGCCGATGCCATTCTGAATATCCCCTTACGCCGCGGTGGGGGTGATGACTTTCTAGCTTGGGCTTTTGAAAGAAGTGGCATCTACTCCGTAAAATCTGCAACCGTGCTCTCGTGACTCGGAAAGAGCATGCAGCTCAAGAGGAAGGAACGGTTACAGACTCCTCACAGACTAATGAACGGATGTGGAAGTCACTTTGTAAACTCAAGGTCTTACCAAAGGTACGTGTATTCTGGTGGCGGGATATTCATAGCATTCTTCCAGACGAGTGCACTCTTCGGTATCGCCATATTAAACCTATAAGAAGATGCAATGTCTGCCATTCAATGGATGATGATCTTATGCATGCCTTTGTGCATTGCTCTCATGCCAAACTTTTTTGGGAGCAAGCCCATGGCCTCTTTAGCATTCGACGGCCGCGGTTGCATCCCGACACATTGTCTCGTGATCTCATAAGTGATGATCAATTCACGGACATTGAGAGGGCCCAAATGATCTTTGTTATGTGGGCAATTTGGCACTCGAGAAATCGGGTGACTCATGATGATGACTAGCTGGAGCCTTTTACTTCGGTGAGGCGGATTTGGGAGGACTTGGCACTGCTGGACATCCCCCAGTCTCATGTTTTTTTGCTATCAGGTCATGGATGGAGACCGTTGAATTCAGGTGTGGTTAATCAATACGGATGCAGCATTGAGTATGGGCTCTGACAAGGTGGGTGTGGACGGTGTAGCACGGTCTAACACAACCTTGTTGGGTGCTTGGAGTAAACCTCATATTGGGGTCGCGGATCCTTTCATCGGTGAGACGTTGGCGCTTCAAGATGGAGTTATCTTCGCAAATCTACGGGGCTTCTCACATGTGATAATGGAGACTGATTGCCTAGAGATTGTTAATCTCTGGAACACTCGCCACACCAGTCTCTCTGTGGTGGCACCTTTACTTGTAGAAATTGGAGAGCTAGCTGCTACTTTTTCTTCTTTTGTAATTCAACATGTAAAACGAGCAGCCAATGTACCGGCCCACCTTTGTGCGAAACATGCCTGCACACTGGTGGTCACCGAGAGTTGGACTGACTCGAGACCCTCCTTCCTGCTCACTAGCATGTTGGTTGATGATGCCAAGAGTTCTTTCGCTGAATAAAAGCTCTCAGGTTTGAACGGAAAAAAGGTAAGTTGGCTGGTTTTTCTCTTAAATTTAAGCTGGCTGGTTTTTATCTTAAATTTAAGCTGATTTTTATGTGACATCAAACTAGTTAATTATGGTGCCTATGCCTCCTCCCCATGAAAAGGCTAGGTTTTCTATATCTCCCTCCGGCACCGCCGCTGGTCCATCTCGTCTCCGGCGGCCTTAGGACCATGGCGGCACGGTGGACCCCGGTCCTTGCTGGTGGGAGGGCTCTGTCTTTAGATGTTCCTTCGAGTTTTGTTAGGGTTTGTGCCCCATCCAGGAAAATGAGACGGTGGCGGCTTAGTGAAGATGTGAGAAGGTTCTTCCATCTAGTCTCCGTTCCGGTGGTGCGTCTAGCATCGTCGATGGGCGTGTGGAGGTGTGTCTCTGGCGGATCCGTCCTTGGTGGATTTGCTCGAATCTTATCGTAGTTTGTCTATGTTCATGTGTCTTCAAGTTGGATCCTTCCGATCTACGCTACTCTTCAATGGTGGCGGTTGCTGTTCTAGTGCACCGGTCCTATGAGGCCTTAGCACGACGACTTCCCGACTGCAAGTGTTTCCCGGCTCCGGTGAGGGAGGGGTGTTGGCGGCGGCGCAACTTTGGCTCGTTTCAATGCTTGTAGTCATCGCTAGGTGGTCCATGGATCCGGATGTAATTCTTATTATGTCTAGTGTTCGTTGTACTGCCATGATTAAAGATGAATAGATTGTGAGTTTTTTCGCCAAAAAACTAGTTAATTATGTTAATTGTGATGATCCATCTAGTTAACTAACCTCACCACCAGTTTTTCTGGAACCATTCTCACCTCTCAAACCCTAGAGAGGAGATTTTCTGGATGCACTGCGTCCCCATCTCTTGTCCGGTGGTAGGTCGCCACCTTCTCCACTGCTGATATGGGAGTGCGGGAAAGCCCTGATCTACCATATGGATCTCTAGTATTCCCCTCTTTGATGCTTTTACTGGGGTTTTGCGGCAGCGCCGTTGGTGTGGCGAATAAAGCTTCTTGCATGGGTCGATGACAGGTGGCTACTTGACCCAACGACTTGATCGATTACATGGGTCGAGTTGTCGTTTACTTCGACTCCAGCTCTTGCTTTCCATCGGTAGTGACAACCACTTGCCCACGTCGTTAACCCGGCTGGCCTATCCTAGCCCACGGTTAATCAGCCAACTAATTAACATGCATGCATGCATGCATGGTTATTTGACCGTAAGATAAAATGGTAATCCTGCATGCAAGTAGCATAAATGGACACAAATGTAATTAGTCCAGGCATTCAGTGGTGGTGTAGGCTTAATTACCTACTCAGACAAGGTGATCCTTGGTGCCGGCATGAACGTGGTTTGGATTTTTGCCATCTGCTAGTACAATACCCTCCAACTCCAAATTCAACTACCGAAACTTCCAGGTCGCTGCCTCCTCTGCTCTAATGTCAACTATTCAGGCCTGGAGCTAGACGTGTTCATCAGTGGATGCTTGCATGCATGTGTTTCAGAACTATTGACCAACGTCGATGCAATCACGATTAGAAGTCAGTCATCTCGTTTACTTTTACCTGCACCAATTAAGGCACTAATTATTCTAAACCTCCACCTAGAGTTGAGACATGACTTCGTCAACAACTCCACCAGCACCCCCAACATGCATGGCCAGAAGCACCACTATAAATATCCATTGACGTTTCGCTTAGAACTCACCTCATCTTGCAAGAGTACACACTTCGATAAAACACACACAATGGTAGGCACAAAGCTAGTAGCCCTCGGCTAGGTTGTCCTCTTGAGCATTGGACTGGCCAATGCTGCAAGGGTGGTTAGATTCGACAGTGGAAGCGTCACGGGAATGGGAGCAGGAGGAGGAGAGGGTGGGGGAACTATGAGTGGTGGTGGCTCGGGTGCTGGGAGTGGAACTGGGTCTGGCATGAGTTCTAGTAGTGGTAGCCATGCAAGCGGTGGAGGTGGAGGTGGTGGAGGAGGCGGTGGCCAAAATGGTGGAACTGGATATGGTAGCGGGTCTGGCTCTGACTTGGGTTCCAGTCAATATAGTCAAGGATCTTCATATCCTTATGGTGGTGGCTATGTTGGATATACTAGCGCTGGCGGTGCCGGTGGTGGTGGTGGTGAAGGGAAAGCTAGTGGTCATCAAGGATCTAGTGGATATGGGGCTGGTAGTGGCACTGGTTATGGCTCAGCTACAACTACTAACAACTGGTATAGACAAGGTAGTACAAATGCAAATGCTTGTGGAAACGGTGGTGGCAATGGCGGAGGAAGAAATGGTGGGAGTGGTGCAGGCAAAGGTGCTGGATCTGGGTATGGTAATGCCAACCCCTAGTCCCCTTCATGTGAGCAATCTAAAAAAATGGAGCCCAACCTACTGTACTGTGTCAAATTGATAGCTTTGACTCTTTTTTAATTTATTTGTTATCATCTTACATATTTTCAAATAAGGGCTTCATTGTTCTAGTGGAAAATGTACTAGTGTTTGTGATATATTACAAGAATGTTACATGGCAATGTATCACGATTAAGTTATATACCATCGTTTTGGCCAATTGACATGCAATGTCAGCTCTTTGCTCGTATTATGGTGATGTAACATAAGTTGCTCACTTATGGTGAAGTACCAAAAATTATCATTTTAATGATACATGTCATTTCACGAAAGACGTCAGTCATGTAACACATAACTCACATCCACCACTTCTGTTTTGCATATACTTCTCTCGATGGGTAGTGCTTCTAGGGAGTTCCAAGGCTATGAACCCCCATCATGAGACCACACCCCAATATCCTTCACATCATCTATCACAGACACATTGCTTTGAGAGAGTGGTGATCATCACAAGCTGTACTAGGTCACACCTATCATGACTTTGTGCCATGAAGTCATGAATGATGGGAAGGTGCATGGTCTAATTTTCTTTTATTCATATTTTTATTGCATTTTCATATTTTTTTGTATGATCCGCTTGTTAGATTAGAAAGTTAGCTTTACAACTTTGGAACTTCGCTTATATCGATCACAATGACGAAAATTGTTATTCGAATGTTGTGCTTTCCATTTTTTTAATGGACATATCTTTTAAAGTTATGGTTGTCCAAAGTTCCTTTCTTTTGGGGTCAAAAACGTTACTTCTTTCTATGAAGTCATGTATTAAATTTTTTTAAAGCTTGTACGTTTTTTTACAGTTTTGGCTGTTCTTACACTTTCCAAAATTTGATTTCCACTCAAGATGCAAAGTTTGTTCTCCAGTCTCCAATAGTTTTTATTGAAATGTCTAGGGGCACAGAATAATTTTTCTACAAAACTATTTTTTTGCCCAAACAGGGGGTTTCATTTATTTATAATAATGTATTTGCAATCCTTCAGAAGGAGCTAAAAAATAGCAAAGGGTGCATCTAGGATCCAGATGGATTTTTTTGCGCTCCTAGCAGCTACCTGCACGAGAGCACAAGCAACCTTATTTTCTACTTCCCCCGTCCGAAAATAAGTGTCTCAAGCTTAGTACAACTTTGTACTAGGGCTAGTACAAAGTTGAGACGGTTATTTTGGGACGGATGGAGTACCTGCCATCCCGGAAAAACGATATCATCCTCTAGACCTCCTCGTACTGGTACATTGCAACAATCTGTTGTCTCCTCCATCCTTCAGGGTATTGATGAGTGACATGCTACCAGACTCAATGACAAAAGACATAGTAGCTTGTTCCTGGAAAAGCCTAATACCCTATGTACGCTGACCCATCCACTTCCTTAGGAGCATGACACCACCACTAGCTACCGGAGCCGCCATTAGCACTTGTCCCCTGCAGTTCCTTGCAACTGCCCCGAAGGCTACAAAGCATGAGGACATGTCAAAGTGGGCATCAATACTTACTTTAGTCTAACCCGGTGGTGGGGGAGATTGATACGTCTCCAACGTATCTATAATTTATGAAGCATTCATGCTATATTATCATGTGTTTTGAATGATTATGGGCTTTATTATACACTTTTATATTACTTTTGGGACTAACCTATTAACCGGAGGCCCAACCATATTGTTGTTTTATTGCCTGTTTCAGTATTTCGAAGAAAAGGAATATCAAACAGAGTCCAAACGGAATGAAACCTTCGGCAGTGTTATTTTTAGGAAGAATGTGATCCTAGAGACTTGGAGTTCACGTTAGAAGATCCCCGAGGACTCCACGAGATAAGAGGGCGCCCCCCCCCCCCTACTAGGCGCGCCCCCCTGTCTCATGGGCCCCTCGAGCACCTCCCGACCGACTTCTTTCGCCTATATAAGCCTACGTACCCTAAAACCATTGAATATCAAGATAGATCGGGAGTTCCGCCACCGCAAACCTCTGTAGCCACCAAAAACCTCTCGGGAGTCTATTCCGGCACCCTGCCAGAGGGGGATCCCATCACCGGTGGCCGTCTTCATCATCCCGGCGCTATCCATGACGAGGATGGAGTAGTTCACCCTCGAGGCTGAGGGTATGTACCAGTAGCTATGTGTTTGATCTCTCTCTCTCTCGTGTTCTCTCTCGTGTTCCCTCTATGGCATGATCTTGATGTATCCCGAGCTTTGCTATTGTAGTTGGATCTTATGATGTTTCTCCTCCTCTACTATCTTGTGATGAATTGAGTTTCCCCTGCGAAGTTATCTTATCGGATTGAGTCTTTTATGAGAACACTTGATGTATGTCTTGCCATGTTTATCTGTGGTGACAATGGGATATTATGTGCCTCTTGATGTATGTTTTGGTGACCAACTTGTGGGTTCCACCCATGAACCAATGCATAGGGGTTGGCACACATTCTTGACTCTCCGGTAGAAACTTTGGGGCACTCTTTGAAGTACTTTGTGTTGGTTGGATGAATCTAAGATTGTGTGATGCATATCGTATAATCATGCCCACGGATACTTGAGGTGACAATGGAGTATCTAGGTGACATTAGGGTTTTGATTGATTTCTGTCTTAAGGTGTTATTCTAGTACGAACTCTTTTATAGATCGATCCGAAAGAATAACTTTGAGGTGGTTTCATACCCTACCATAATCTCTACGTTTGTTCTCCACTATTAGTGGCTTTGGAGTGACTCTTTGTTGCATGTTGAGGCATTCTTATATGATCTATCTATGTTATTATTGTTGAGAGAACTTGCACTAGTGAAAGTACAAACCCTAGGCCTTGTTTCCTATCATTGCAATACCGTTTATGCTCACTTTTACCACTTGTTACCTTGCTGTTTTTATTATTTCAGATTACAAATACCTTTATCTACTATCTATTTTGCACTTGTATCTTCATCTCTTCGCCGAACTAGTGCACCTATACAAGTTACCATTGTATTGGGTGTGTTGGGGACACAAGAGACTCTTTGTTATTTGGTTGTAGGGTTGATTGAGAGAGGCCATCTTCATCCTACGCCTCCTACAGATTGATAAACCTTAGGTCATCCATTTGAGGGAAATTTGCTACTGTCCTACAAACCGGTGCACTTGCAGGCCCAACAACGTCTACAAGAAGAAGGTTGTGTAGTAGACATCAAGCTCTTTTCTTGCGCCATTGCCGGGGAGGTTAGCGCTTGAAGGTATATCTTTAGATCTTGCAATCGAATCTTTTTTTTTCTTGTTTTATCACTAGTTTAGTTTATAAAAGAAAACTACAAAAAATGGAGTTAAGTTTGTCTCATACGCTTTGTCTTTTTAATATCTTTCGTGAGTATGATAAAAAGGAAAATTGTGCTCAAGTTCTATAAGAAGAAATCTATAGAATGTTTGATACTAAATCTTTGAATGATGAGCATGATTGCAATGTTATTACTATGAATTCCTTGAATATCCATGATGCTAATGATATGCAAAGCCACAAGCTTGGGGAAGCTATGTTTGATGAATATGATATCTTTTGTCCCCCAAGTTTTGATGAGCCAATTTACTATGATGAAAGCATGCCTCCTATTTATGATGATTATATTTATGAAAGTGGATTTGGAAGAGTGTCAACTTTATTTAGAGATGATTCCACTATTTCGGAAGAGGTTCCAATTGATTATGAGAACAAAGTTGATATCTATGATGATTATTGTGATGACTTGTATGCTATTAGGAATAATGATAACCATGAAACTTGTCATCATGATTTTAGTTTTCAATTGGATTATGCCTCACATGATAGTTCTTATGTTGAGCTTGCTCCCACTATTATTCATGAGACAAATTTTGCTTATGTGGAGAGTAGTAAAATTTCTATGCTTGTAGATCATGAAAAGAATGCTTTAGGTGCTGGTTATATTGTTGAATTCATTCATGATGCTACTGAAAATTATTATGAGGGAGGAATATATGCTTGTAGGAATTGCTATAATATCAAGTTTCCTCTCTATGTGTTGAAAATCTTGAAGTTATGCTTGGTCTGCCTCCCTATGCTAGTTGATTATTGTTCCCATAAGTTGTTTGCTCACAAAATACCTATGCATAGGAAGTGGGTTAGACTTAAATGTGCTAGTCATATGCTTCATGATGCTCCCGTTATGTTTCAATTCTTATCTTTTATGTGAGCGTCCTTATCATCATCATGCCTAGCTAGAAAGGCATTAAAGAAAAGCGCTTGTTGGGAGAAATCCAATATTTACCCTTACTATTTTTGTGTGTAAACATGATTATACTACTGTAGTAATCATGTTTTATAGCTTTTATTTCAATAAAGTGCCAAGTAGAACCTTTGGGAAGACTTGGGTGAAGTTTATATGTTCTTGCTGTGAAAAACAGAAACTTTAGCGCTCACGAGATTAGCTGCCATTTTTTACTGGAGAGTGATTTAAGGTTGATTATTTTTGCAGATGATTAATAGACAAATTGCTCAGGTCCAGCAATTTATTTCATAATTTTTGGGGTTACAGAAGTATACGTTTGATACAGATTATTACAGACTGTTCTGTTTTTAACAGATTCTGTTTTCTATGTGTTGTTTGCTTATTTTGATGCATCTATGGCTAGTATTAAGTGGTATGAACCATAGAGAAGTTGGAATACAGTAGGTTTAACACCAATATGAATTTAGAATGAGTTCATTACAGTACCTAAGTGGTGGTTTTATTTTCTTATACTAACGGAGCTTACGAGTTTTGTTTTTGAGTTTTGTGTGGTTGAAGTTTTCAAGTTTCGGGTAAAGATTTGATGGACTATGGAATAAGGAGTGGCAAGAGCCTAAGCTTGGGGATTCCCAAGGCACCCCAAGGTAATATTCGAGGACAACCAAGATCCTAAGCTTGGGGATGCCCCAGAAGGCATCCCCTCTTTTGTCTTCGTTCATTGGTAACTTTACTTGGAGCTATATTTTTATTCGCCACATGATATGTGTTTTGCTTGGAGCGTCATTTTATTTTGTTAGTTTTTGATTTCTGTTAGTTAGAATAATGTTTTGCATCTTTAGTATCAAACAAAAAGTCAAGGATAGCCTTTACCATGCTTATTCTGCTAGTATACATGTTGCTGTTTGAAAACAGAAAGTTTACCGCTGTTGCAAAAATTCCCTAGAAAATTCAGAGAATGGTATAACGTTGAACCTTTTTGCATATTAAGATCTGATAAATTTATTACAGTGGGAATTATAGTTCACAATTTTTGGAGTCAGGGAAGTATTGACACTCTTGCAGTGTTTACAGACTGTACTGTTTTGGCAGATTGCTGTTATATTTGCATTGTTTGCAAATGTTTGCTTGTTTAATGATTCTATTTGAGGATAGGAGTATTAAATATGCAGAGGTATTTAGTATGAAATGTTTAATAATAATTTAAGTGATTTTTTACAGTAGAAAATGATAAGGTTTTGCATTGGTTTATACTAACCTATCTCACGAGTTCTTGTTGAGATTGTTGTGAATGAAGCTTTTGATAAAAAGAAACCATGATATGAGAGGAATTAAGGAGACACAAAAGCCCAAGCTTGGGGATGCCCAATTCACCCCAAGATAATATTTCAATAAGTCTCAAGCATCTAAGCTTGGGGATGCCCCGGTAGGCATCCCACCTTTCTTCTTCAACAACTATCGGTTAGTATCGGTTGAGCCTAAGTTTTTGCTTCTTCACATGAGTTGTGCTATCCTTGCTTTGTCATTTTATTTTGTTTTTCTTGCTGCTTGAATACAATACCAAGATCTGAAATCTTAAATGAGAGAGAGTCTTCATATAGCTACATAATTATTTAGCTACTCATTGATCTTCACTTATATCTTTTTGAGTAGTTTTTCATTTACTCGTGTGCTTCACTTATATCCTTTGAGTAAATGGTTGAATGAGTTGAATATCATAAATCTGAAATTATTTATGCCTCATTTGCTTATCCCATGGAGAGTTATGACTTCACATCTAAGAAGTAGAGGTTGTAAATTTATTGACGGTTAGCAAGCATTGTTTTAGTCATTTGAACAATTCATGAAAGAATATTGAAGAAAGGGAGATTTCACATATAAATATATTGTCATAGACACCTTTTATAATTGTGAGCACTCATTAAGTATGACATGCTAAAGAGTTGATTTTGGACAAGGAAGACAACGTAATGGGTTATGTTTTCTCACATCTCAGTTAAAGTATATTGTCATGGATCATTCAAACATGTTGAGCTTGCCTTTCCCCCTCATGCTAGCCAAAAACTCCTAGCACCAAGTAGAGATACTACTTGTGCTTCCAAATATCCTTAAACCCAGTTTTGTTATGAGAGTCCACCATACCTACCTATAGATTGAGTAAGATCCTTCAAGTAAGTTGTCATCGGTGCAAGCAATAAAAATTGCTCTCTAAATATGCATGACTTATTAGTGTGGAGAAAATAAGCTTTGTACGAACTTGTTATGAAAGCAATAAAAGCGACAGACTGCATAATAAAGGTCCATATACAAGGGGCAATATAAAGTGACGTTCTTTCGCATTAAGATTTTGTGTATCCAACCCTAAAAGCGCATGGCAACCTCTACTTCCCTCTGCGAAGGGACTATCTTTTACTTTATGTCTTTTACTTTATGCAAGAGTCAAGGTGATCTTCACCTTTCCCTTTTTCATTTTATCCTTTGGCAAGCACTTTGTGTTAGGGTGATCCTGATATATATATCCAATTGGATGTACGTTAGCACGAACTATTATTGTTGACATAACCCAAAGGTGAATACGTTTGGAGGCAACATTATAAGCCCCTATATTTCTCTGTGTCTGATTAAAACTTAATAACCACAAGTATTGCGTGAGTGTTAGCAATCGTAGAAGACTATATGATAGTTGAGTATGTGAAGTTTGCTGAATCAAAGCTCTGACATAGACCCTTCCTGAAAATAGGATGAATTGCAATTGTTTGATAACTAAGAATGAAGTTTGCTAGTTTTCAAGAAAGTTTATGGTCTATGATTTAACATGTGAATAGCTTGTTACTTGATCATGAAAAGTTTTATGAGATGAACTACTGTTATGACATATAATGATGATAGTAAAGGTGATTGAAATTATCATTGATCAAACTTGTGCACCTTCTAGCATTCACACTTCATAAATTCTTTCTTTTGTCATTTATCTACTCGAGGACGAGTAGGAATTAAGCTTGGGGATGCTGATACGTCTCCAACGTATCTATAATTTATGAAGCATTCATGCTATATTATCATGTGTTTTGAATGATTATGGGCTTTATTATACAATTTTATATTACTTTTGGGACTAACCTATTAACCGGAGGCCTAGCCCATATTGCTGTTTTATTGCCTGTTTCAGTATTTCGAAGAAAAGAAATATCAAACGGAGTCCAAACGGAATGAAACCTTCGGCAGCGTTATTTTTTGGAAGAATATGATCCTGGAGACTTGGAGTTCACATCCCCGAGGACTCCACGAGATAAGAGGGCCCCTCCTACTGGGCATGCCCTGTCTCGTGGGCCCCTCGAGCATCTCCCAACCGACTTCTTTCGCCTATATAAGCCTATGTACCCTAAAACCATTGAATGTCAAGATAGATCGGGAGTTCCGCCGCCGCAAGCCTCTGTAGCCATCAAAAACCTCTCGGGAGTCCGTTTCGGCAAACTGCCGGAGGGGGATCCCATCACCGGTGGCCATCTTGATCATCTCGGCGCTATCCATGACGAGGATGGAGTAGTTCACCCTCGAGGCTGAGGGTATGTACCAGTAGCTATGTGTTTGATCTCTCTCTCTCTCTCATGTTCTCTCTCGTGTTCCCTCTATGGCACGATCTTGATGTATCCCGAGCTTTGCTATTGTTTGGATATTATGATGTTTCTCCTCCTCTACTCTCTTGTGATGAATTGAGTTTCCCCTTTGAAGTTATCTTATCGGATTGAGTCTTTTATGAGAACACTTGATGTATGTCTTGCCGTGTTTATCTGTGGTGACAATGGGATATCATGTGCCTCTTGATGTATGTTTTGATGACCAACTTGCGGGTTCCACCCATGAACCTATGCATAGGGGTTGGCACACGTTTTTAACTCTCCGGTAGAAACTTTGGGGCACTCTTTGAAGTACTTTGTGTTGGTTGGATGAATCTGATATTGTGTGATGCATATCGTATAATCATGCCCACGGATACTTGAGGTGACAAGGGAGTATCTAGGTGACATTAGGGTTTTGATTGATTTGTGTCTTAAGGTGTTATTCTAGTATGAACTCTTTTATAGGTCGATCCGAAAGAATAACTTTGAGGTGGTTTCGTACCCTACCATAATCTCTACGTTTGTTCTCCTCTATTAGTGGCTTTGGAGTGACTCTTTGTTGCATGTTGACGGATTGTTATATGATCTATCTATGTTATTATTGTTGAGAGAACATGCACTAGTGAGCGTAAACGGTATTGCAATGGTAGGAAACAAGGCCTAGGGTTCATACTTTCACTAGTGCAAGTTCTCTCAACAATAATAACATAGATAGATCATATAATAAGCCCTCAACATGCAACAAAGAGTCATTCCAAAGACACTAATAGCGGAGAACAAACGTAGAGATTATGGTAGGGTACGAAACCACCTCAAAGTTATTTGTTCGGATCGATCTATAAAAGAGTTCATACTAGAATAACATCTTAAGACACAAATCGACCAAAACCCTAATGTCACCTAGATACTCCATTGTCACCTCAAGTATCCGTGGGCATGATTATACGATATGCATCACACAATCTCAGATTCATCCAACCAACATAAAAGTACTTCAAAGAGTGCCCCAAAGTTTCTACCGGAGAGTCAAGAACGTGTGCCAACCCCTATGCATAGGTTCATTGGTGGAACCCGCAAGTTGGTCACCAAAACATACATCAAGTGGCACATGATATCCCATTGTCACCACAGATAATCACGGCAAGACATACATCAAGTGTTCTCATAAAGACTCAATCCGATAAGATAACTTCAAAGGGGAAACTCAATTCATCACAAGAGAGTAGAGGGGGAGAAACATCATAAGATCCAACTACAATAGCAAAGCTCGGGATACATCAAGATCGTGCCATAGAGGGAACATGAGAGAGAACACGAGAGAGAGAGAGAGAGAGAGAGAGAGATCAAACACATAGCTACTGGTACGTACCCTCAGCCCCGAGGGTGAACTACTCCCTCCTCGTCATGGATAGCGCCGGGATGATGAAGATGGCCTCCGGTGATGGGATCCCCTCCGGCAGGGTGCCGGAACAGGGTCCCGATTGGTTTTTGGTGGCTACAGAGGCTTGCGGTGGCGGAAATCCCGATCTATCTTCTGTTCTGGAAGTTTTAGGGTACAAGAGTATATATGGGTGCAGGGGGTACATCGGAGGAGCTACGGGGGGCCCACGAGGCAGGGGGCGCGCCCCTACCCTCGTGGGCAGCCCGTATCTCCCCTGACGTGCACTCGAAGTTCCCTGGGTTGCTTTTCTTCCAAAAATAACTTCTCCAGTTAATTTCGTTCCGTTTTGACTCCGTCTGATATTCCTTTTCCTCGAAACACTGAAATAGGCATAAAACAGCAAATCTGGGCTGGGCCTCCGGTTAATAGGTTAGTCCCCAAAATAATATAAAAGTGGATAATAAAGCCCAATATTGCCTAAAACAGTAGATAAAGTAGCATGGAGCAGTCAAAAATTATAGATACGTTGGAGACGTATCAAGCATCCCCAAGCTTAATTCCTGCTCGTCCTCGAGTAGGTAAATGATAAAAAAGAATTTTTGATGCGAAGTGATACTTTGGCATAATTTCAATGTAAATCTTCTTAATTGTGATATGAATATTCAGATCCTAAAGATTCAAGACAAAAGTTCATATTGACATAAAAGTAATAATACTTCAAGCATACTAATCAAAGCAATCATGTCTTCTCAAAATAACATGGCAAAAGAAAGTTCATCCCTACAAAATCATATAGTTAGGCTATGCTTCATTTTCGTCACATAAGACGTTCCCAACTTCTATACCCCCGATGACAAGCCAAGCAATTGTTTCATACTTAAATAATCTCAAACTTTTTCAACCTTCACGCAATACATGAGCATGTGCCATGGATATAGCACTATCGGTGGAATAGAATATGATGATGGGGATTGTGTGGAGAAGACAACAAAAAGAGAAAGTCTCACATTGACGAGGATAATCAACGGGCTATGGAGATGCCCATCAATTGATGTCAACATGAGGATTAGGGATTTCCATGCAACGGATGCACTAGAGCTATGAATGCTCAACAAAAGAAAACTAGTGGGTGTGCATCGAACTTGCTTGCTCACGAAGACCTAGGCCATTTGAGGAATCCCATCGTAGGAATATACAAGCCAAGTTCTATAATGAAAAATTCCCACTAGTATATGAAAGTGATAACACATGAGACTCTCTACATGAAGAACGAGGTGCTACTTTGAAGCACAATATATGAGACTACATGAAGAACAAGGTGCTACTTCGAAGCACAAGTGTGGAAAAAGAGATAGTAGCATTGCCCTTCTTATTTTTGGGCCTTTCTTTTTTCCCTTTTTTGGCCTTTTTTTGATTGGGCAATGCTCTAATAATGATGATCATCACACTTCTATTGATTACAACATATGAATTACAACTCGAAACTTAGAACAAGATATGACTCTATCTGAATGCCTCCGGCTGTGTACCGGGATGGTGCAATGAATCAAGAGTGACATGTATGAAAAATAATGCATGGTGGCTTTGCCACAAATACGATGTCAACTACATGATCATGCAATGGCAATATGACAAAAGTAATGTATGTCATGATGATGATGATGGAAGTTGCATGGCAATATATCTCGGAATGGCTATGGAAATGCCATGATAGGTAGGTATGGTGGCTGTTTTGAGGAAGATATAAGGAGGTTTATGTGTTATAGAGCATATCATATCACGGGGTTGGATGCACCGACGAAGTTTGCACCAACTCTCAAGGTGAGAAAGGGCAATGCACGGTACCGAAGAGGCTAGCAAAGGCGGCAAGGTGAGAGTGCGTATAATCCATGGACTCAACATTAGTCAAAATAACTCATATACTTATTGCAAAAATTTAGAAGTCATCAAAAATCAAGTACTACGCGCATGCTCCTAGGGGCATAGATTGGTAGGAAAAGACCATCGCTCGTCCCCGGCCGCCACTCATAAGGATGCACAAGCCAGGTACACTTCATGTTTCAAATTTGTTACACAACTTTAACCATACGTGCATGCTACGGGACTTTCTAACTTCAACACAAGCATTTCTCAAATTCACAATCACCCAAGTAGCATGACTTTAATATCACTACCTCCATATCTCAAAACAATTATCAAGCATCAAACTTATCTTAGTATTCAATTCACTCAAAAGAAAGTTTCACATGTCTTGAATACCAAGTATATTAACATTAACCAAATTACCATGCTATTAACGACTCTCAAAATAACCTAAGTGAAGCATGAGAGATCAATAGTTTCTTTAAAACAAATCCACCACCGTGATCTAAAAGATCTAAGTGAAGAACTAGAGCAAAAATTATCACGCTCAAAAGATATAAGTGAAGCACTATGAGCAAAACTATCAAGCTCAAAAGATATAAGTGAAGCAGATAGAGTATTCTAGCAAATTTCAATTTGTGTAAGGCTCTCTCTTATTAAAGAATTTCGGATCTTGATATCTTATTCAAACAGCAAGCAAAGCTAATAAAATGACATTGCAAGGATAACACGACTCATGTGAAGAAGCAAAAACTTAGGCTCAACCAATACTAACCGATAGTTGTTGAAGAAGAAAGGTGGGATGCCTACCGGGGAATCCCCAAGCTTAGATGCTTGAGACTTCTTGAAATATTATCTTGGGGTGCCTTGGGCATCCCCAAGCTTGAAATTTTGTGTCTCCTTAATTCCTCTCATATCATGGTTTCTCTTCTTTTTATCAAAAGCTTCATTTACAACAAACTCAACAAGAACTCGTGAGATAGGTTAGTATAAACCAATGCAAAACCTTATCATTTTCTACTGTAACAAATAAATCACTAAAATTATTATTCAACATTGCATACTAAATGCCTCTGTATATTTAATACTCATATCCTCAAATAGAATCATTAAACAAGCAAACATATGCAAACAACGCAAACATAACAGCAATCTGCCAAAACAGTACAGTCTGTAAAGAATGCAAGAGTATCAATACTTACCTGACTCCAAAAATTATGAACTAAAATTCCCACTGTAATGAATTTATCAGAGATTAATATGCAAAAAGATTCAACGTTAGAACATGCTCTTACTTTTCTAGAGAATTTTTGTAACAGAGGTAAACTTTCTGTTTTCAAACAGCAACATGCAAACTAGCAAAATAAGCATGGCAAAGGCTATCCTTGACTTTTTTATTGAAACTAAAGAGTCAAAACATTATTCTAACTAACAGCAATAAAAAAATAACAAAAGAAAATGTCGATCCAAGCAAAACACATATCATGTGGTGAATAAAAATATAGCTCCAAGTAAAGTTACCGATAGACGAAGACGAAAGAGGGATGCCTTCCGGAGCATCCCCAAGCTTAGGCTCTTGGTTGTCCTTGAATATCACCTTGGGTTCCTTGGGCATCCCCAAGCTTAGGATCTTGCCACTCCTTATTCCATATCCCATCGAATCCTTACCCAAAACTTGAAAACTTCAACCACACAAAACTCAAAACAAAACTTGTAAGTGCCGTTAGTATAAGAAAATAAAACCACCACTTAGGTACTGTAATGAGCTCATTCTAAATTTATATTGGTGTAATATCTACTGTAATACAACTTATATATGGTTCATACCCTCCGATACTACTCATAGATTCATCAAAATAAGCAAACAACACATAGAAAACAGAATCTGTCAAAAACAGAACATTCTGTAGTAATATGTATAAAACGTATACTTCTGTAACCCCAAAAATTATGAAATAAATTTCTGGACCTGAGAAATTTGTCTATTAATCATCTGAAAAAATGATCAACCTAAAATCACTCTCCAGTAAAAAATGGCAGCTAATCTCGTGAGCGCTAAAGTTTCTGTTTTTCACAGCAAGATCACGCAAACTTCACCCAAGTCTTCCCAAAGGTTCTACTTGGCACTTTATTGAAACAAAAGCTATAAAACATAATTAATACAGTATCATAATCATGTGGAAACACAAAAACAGTAAGGATAAATATTGGGTTGTCTCCCAACAAGCGCTTTTCTTTAATGCCTTTTAGCTAGGCATGATGATGACAATGATGCTCACATAAAAGATAAGAATTGAAACATAACGGGAGCATCATGAAGCATATGACTAGCACATTTAAGTCTAACCCACTTCCTATGCATAGGGATTTTGTGAGAAAACAACTTAGGAGAACAATAATCAACAAGCATAGGAATGTATAAGCACATAGAGAGGAAACTTGATATTATTGCAATTCCTACAAGCATAAGTTCCTCTCTCATAATAATTTTCAGTAGCATCATGAATGAATTCAACAATATAACCAGCACCTAAAGCATTCTTTTCATGATCTACAAGCATAGAAAATTTACTACTCTCCACATAAGCAAAATTCTTTTCATGAATAGTAGTGGGAGCAAACTCAACAAAATAACTATCATGTGATTGAAAATTAAGATCAAGATGACATGTTTCATGGTTATCATTATTCTTTAAAGCATACGTGTCATCACAATAATCATCATAGATAGGAGGCATGCTTTCACCATAGTAAATTTGCTCATCAAAGCTTTGGGGACAAAAAATATCATCTTCATCCAACATAGCTTCCCCAAGCTTGTGGCTTTGCATATCATTAGCATCATGGATATTCAAGGAATTCATACTAACAACATTGCAATCATGCTCATCATTCACATATTTTATGCCAAGCATTCTATGTAATTCTTCTTCTAATACTTGAGCACAATTTTCCTTCCCATCATTTTCACGAAAGACATTAAAAAGATGCAGCGTAAGAGACAAACTTAACTCCATTTTTTTGTAGTTTTCTTTTATAAACTAAACTAGTGATAAAACAAGAAACAAAAAGATTCGATTGCAAGATCTAAAGATATACCTTCAAGCACTCACCTCCCCGGCAACGGCGCCAGAAAAGAGCTTAGTTAACGCGGTGTGAGTGAGTGCCCTTTTACCTAGCCTCCCCGGCAACGGCGCCAGAAAAGAGCTTGATGTCTACTACACAACCTTCTTCTTGTAGACGTTGTTGGGCATGCAAGTGCACAGGTTTGTAGGACAGTAGCAAATTTCCCTCAGGTGGATGACCTAAGGTTTATCAATCCGTAGGAGGCATAGGATGAAGATGGTCTCTCTCAAACAACCCTGCAACCAAATAACAAAGAGTCTCTTGTGTCTCCAACACACCCAATACAATGGTAAATTGTATAGGTGCACTAGTTCGGCGAAGAGATGAAGACACAAGTGCAAAATAGATAGTAGATATAGGTTTTTGTAATCTGAAATAATAAAAACAGCAAGGTAACGAGCGATAAAAGTGAGCGTAAACGGTATTGCAATGGTAGGAAACAAGGCCTAGGGTTCATACTTTCACTAGTGCAAGTTCTCTCAACAATAATAACATAGATAGATCATATAACAAGCCCTCAACATGCAACAAAGAGTCACTCCAAAGACACTAATAGCGGAGAACAAACGTAGAGATTATGGTAGGGTACGAAACCACCTCAAAGTTATTCGTTCGGATCGATCTATAAAAGAGTTCATACTAGAATAACACCTTAAGACACAAATCAACCAAAACCCTAATGTCACCTAGACACTCCATTGTCACCTCAAGTATCCGTGGGCATGATTATACGATATGCATCACACAATCTCAGATTCATCCAACCAACATAAAACAACTTCAAATAGTGCCCCAAAGTTTCCCGGAGAGTGAAGAACATGTGCCAACCCCTATGCATAGGTACATGGGTGGAACCCGCAAGTTGGTCACCAAAACATACATCAAGTGACACATGATATCCCATTGTCACCACAGATAATCACGGCAAGACATACATCAAGTGTTCTCATAAAGACTCAATCCGATAAGATAACTTCAAAGGGGAAACTCAATTCATCACAAGAGAGTAGAGGGGGAGAAACATCATAAGATCCAACTACAATAGCAAAGCTCGGGATACATCAAGATCGTGCCACAGAGGGAACACGAGAGAGAACACGAGAGAAAGAGAGAGATCAAACACATAGGTACTGGTACATACCCTCAGCCCCGAGGGTGAACTACTCCCTCCCCGTCATGGATAGCGCCGGGATGATGAAGATGGCCTCTGGTGATGGGATCCCCCTCCGGCAGGGTGCCGGAACAGGGTCCCGATTGGTTTTTGGTGGCTACAGAGGCTTGTGGCGGTGGAACTCCCGATCCATCTTCTGTTCTGGAAGTTTTAGGGTACAAGAGTATATATGGGTGCAGGGGGTACGTTGGAGGAGCTACGGGGGCCCCACGAGGTAGGGGGCCCGCCCGGGCGCCCCCCCCCCCCTCGTGGGTAGCCCGTATCTCCTCTGGCGTGCACTCCAAGTTCCCTGGGTTTCTTTCCTTCCAAAAATAACTTCTCCAGTTGATTTAGTTCCGTTTTGACTCCGTCTGATATTCCTTTTCCTCGAAACACTGAAATAGGCATAAAACAACAAATCTGGGCTGGGCCTCCGGTTAATAGGTTAGTCCCAAAAATAATATAAAAGTGGATAAGAAAGCCCAGTATTGCCTAAAACAGTAGATAAAGTAGCATGAAGCAATCAAAAATTATAGATCCGTTGGAGATGTATCAGTACGGAGGACGTGAAATTGTCTACTAGCAATGAGCACGAGGCAGGCCCCTCCGACGGCCACCAGAGGTGAGCACCCTCGATGACCATGATGATAATGACGACGGCTTTGACTTGTACGAATACCGTAGGCGTCATGGTCTTTGATGATCTACTCTAGTAGTATGTTCGTAGTAGTGCTAGTCTTTCCTAATATTGTATAATTATGTTGAAATGTTTCATGTTCAACTAGAGTTAGAAATTTTTGAATGTGCTATGAAACATGTTCAAGTGACAATTTTATGGCACCAGGTGCCCAAAAAACTTCTTTCTCCTTCCCTATAATTGAGGTTTTAATGTTCAACAGCTGCGGTGTCCAGAATCTTCTTTCTCCGACCTTATAATCGGGTTATAATGTTCAGCAGCTGCGGTGCCCAAAGATCTTCTTTCTCCTACCCTATAATCGGGTTTTGGGCATCAATGTTTTCATCGTCCATTGTAGATGCTAATTAGTCATGGCACTGCATTGCTAACCGTGCATCTAACCCAATTATCCCTATCCTCACATGCAACCCTGGGATCCATAAGCACATCTATTTTCTTTATGTTGATAAGCGTCCAACTTGACGACATGCATACATACTGTGAAAGTCAACCGCAAGAACTTTGTGATCATCCACTTCCGTGGATGTCAACTTCTGAAGTACTCCCTATATAGAGTGTCAATAATGGTATTATATTTTGGGTCCGAAGGAGTAGTACTCCATGGATCAGTTGATGCATGCATGTTTGAATGTATTAACAAGCATGTGAGAGTTAATTTAGCTGGGTCGTCGTTCACTTCACTGGGGAGTATAATCGACTCAATGATTCGTTATTTACTTAACCAAGGGTAACACTGAAGCAAGCAAGCTGGGCACAACTAATATGAACTTCATCTTGTGTTAGTTGTCTCGCTTATCCACATGGAAATGTGATTCTAACAAGTCTCCTTGGTTTCTTTTC
>NC_041385.1:784003832-784029954 GCF_002162155.2 Triticum dicoccoides | reverse complement strand
ATATATATATATAGACTTCCTATCAGCTTTTGAAGCCCTAGTAGACAGAAAATAGAATGCGAGCTAGCCACGTCAAGCATTTGAAAACCTTGGATGGATGGGGACTGAAGGTTGCCAATAGAGCATCCAAAAAAATCTCACAGATTAATCTCTTCAATATTTATTACCTACGTGATGTAGTCAACAAGCACTAATTAAGGAGCTAATGATTTTAGGCCTCCACTCAGACTTTGCTAACCAATAGCTCTTTCCAAACCAATAGCAGAGCTGATGGCACACTGTCAAAGCTTCTTATAATCAATGGATGGCTACTGCATGCAGAGGCGCGTAAGCGCTCAAGTAAGTCAATTTGATTACATCGGCGGAGTCGTCGTTTACTTTGATTCCAGCTCTTGCTTGGCATGGGGCGGGCAATGGCGACAACTTGTTAACCCGGCCCAAGGGGGTCGGTCGACCGATCAAGCAAGTTGCATGCTCATGGTAAAATCAACGCTTATCCAAGCCCACTTGATCATCCATCGTCCAGCCAATCAGTTCTTTATGCATGCATGGTTACTTGACTATAGGATAATCACCACTAGTAGCTATGCTTATGGGTGGTTCTTTGCAATTTTTGCCATGTGTGACATGAACGTGAAAAGCATAATAAGTAGATGATCCATGGTGCTGGCAAAAACATGGTTTGCAATTTTCCTGTCTGCTATGGCGGCCGCCGATATACATGCCGAAGTCAATTACGAGAACTTCGAGGCCGCCCCTGTACCCCTGTACCATCAACTACTGGAGCTAGCTGTATTCATCACTGGATGCTTGCATGTGTGTGTTGAGTCCAACAGATGCCAATGGAAGAAAGCATCCAAAGAAAATATCGCACACAATAATATCTCTAGTCTTCATCGCCTGCATGTTGTGTATCCGAGTCTTGAAGCACCAATTAATGCGCTAAATATTTAGGGTTAATTATCCTTTTGCCCTCAGTGGTGTATCTGTGCTCAGTTTTGCCCTCAGATGCAAATTGTGCTCAGTTTTGCCCCTAGTCCATGCACAACTACTATGACGAGGCCAAACGGCCATATTTGAGTCCATTCCGTCCGCCAGCGTTAGTGGTTGTGGGTCTAGAGCTTACACGTGGGACCGCGTGGACGTGGGTCCGGAGCTGACATGTAGGCCCGTGCAACCAAATCCCCAAATCATTTGTAGCTCACCCTGCCCATCCGCTTCCCCGCCGGCCGGCTGCCCTGCGCCGCCGCCGCCACTTGCGCCGCGGCCAGCACCTGCCCCGCCACCAGCTGCACGCCTACTCCACCGCTACCGTCATGCACCTACGCTCCACGGCTACCTGCGACGCCCGCCACCTTCCTGCGACGCCACGGGTGGAGCGCCCGCCACCTGCTCGACCCGCGGCGCGGCCTCCTTCCGTGCGCCCGGCCGGAGCGCTCAAAGGTGGGGGGCTGCTGGAGCTATTTGAACTAGGAGGAAGAACCCTAGGGAGAAATGGAGAGCAGCGGCGACCCCGGAGTATTTGGCGAGGCAGGCATCGGGCCGGAGATCCGCCGCGTCCACGACTGGGTTCTCGAGGGGTAAGTCTCGCCCCCTGTTTAGATTGAGCTTAGTTGTGCATTTGAACACTCGATTCGAGTAGGTTTGCCCAATTAGTGTGCAGATTGCGTCTCTGTTTTTCGCCGGTTAGGATGGAGTTGCAGTTTGCTTTCTTGATGCACATTAGAAGGGACCGGTACATGTTCGATGCAAAGGATAAGAAGAAATACCAAGGAGGTTTTGATTATCGGTTGCCAATGGCTAGTAATTGGAGTTTCAGACAATTTGTGGAGGTAATTTGTAGCCAATATCCTTGGGGTTTGCTTGATGAAGTGGTATACAAATACTATGATGGGGAAAAGAAATGGGTGACAGTTAGTAATGATGAAGAGCTAGCTACCATGTTTGTTAGGCATAAAGAGAAAGATAAATTTTCATGTGAGGCTGCAAGTTGATGTGCTTGAGCAGGCATTTGGACCTAGGATGACGGGTGCAACATCTCGGGGAGAACCAAGTCATCGTAATGGCATCTCTAGCCAGAACAGTTCAGTTGGTGCACAACGACGTGGTGGCTCGACAAGTGTGGGCAACAGCAGTAGGGTCCCCCTTGAAGTGGAGCCTGATGACTACAATTCTGGGGTTGATGAAGAGAAGCTATATTCTGATGTTATTCGGAATTTACGACGGGCACCTCGGACTGATAACCAAGATGAGGCTCACAATGTAGTCCGTGTGGATGATGACGGGGTGGGTGAGGACGAAGACCTTGCAGCTGTTGAATGGGACCCTTTGAACCCTCATATGGAAGAAGGTACAGTTTTTGCGTCCATGAATGAGTGTAGAAATGCACTTGTGACATACTGCATCAAGGTAGAATGTACTTTCAAAGTTGACAAGAGCGCTCAAGTACATTACAGAGTGCACTGTCCGACTGAGGGTTGTCCATGGAGGCTGCTCGCATCTAAAATGCAAAATAGCACTAATGTTCAGGTCAAAGTGAACCCTTTTAAGCACACATGCCAGGAATCAACCCTTAGGAAGGATACAATCAGTAGAGCCAAGTTAAGATGGGTGGAAGAAGAGGTAAAGAAGTGGGTGAAAGAAAACCAGCAAGTGGGTCCAAAGGAATTGCAGAAGAACATCAAAGATAAGTTCAAGATAGGTTTACCATACATGAGGTTGTTCAATGGTAAACAACATGCTATGGATTCTATTTATGGTAACTGGCAGGAAAGTTTTCAATTGGTGTATTCATTCAAAGGTGAAGTGGAGAGGACAAGCCCAGGTAGTATTGTAGATATTGATCACCACACCATGGAGTACACATTCAGGGGAGTGACAAAGACCAAGGAATGCTTTAGGAGGGTTTTTGTCTGCTTTGAGGCTTGTCGCCGGGGTTTTTTGGCAGGTTGCAGGCCTTATTTGGCTATTGATGCCACTTTTCTCATAGGGAGGTTTAAAGGACAGTTAGTAGCAGCTTGTGCAGTTGATGCACACAGTTTTGTATTTCCAGTTGCCTACGGTGTGCTGGAGACAGAGTCTGAGGAGAGCTGGACTTGGTTTTTGCATAATCTGCGCCGGGCTATTGCACATCCCAATGGATTGGTCATTCATACAGATGCCTGCAAAGGTTTAGAAGTGGCCGTGGACAATGTGTTCCCTGGAGTAGAGCATAGGGAATGCATGCGTCACCTTGCTACAAATTTCATGAAGAAATTCAAAGGAAAGGTGTATACCGACAATTTATGGCCAGCGTCTTTGACTTGCAGTGTGAAGAAGCACAACTAGCACTTGAGGCAGTTATACATGAATCCCAAAGTGAAAGAATACTTGGAAACACACCACTCCAAGTTATGGGCCAGAAGCCAATTCAGTGAACTGAGTAAAGTTGACTATGTGCACAATAATCTAGAAAAGTCTTTCAACTCAACCATCCGGAAACTAAAGGGTCATTATGTGTTGGATTTGCTGGACAGGATAAGGATAGAATACATGAAGAAATTTCATTATCGTGCAGGAATAGCCGAGGCAAAATTCATGGGCCACATTATCATCCCTGCCGTGATGAATGAACTAAAGCAGAAAACAACAGGCTTGGAAATGAACATGACTCTTTGCTCGGGTACCACAGCAGAGATATCATATTTGGATAAAGAGAAGAGGGAATGGAGATATGCAGTGGATTTAGAAGCTAGAACTTGAAGTTGTAGGCAATGGCAGATAACTGGGTTGCCATGCATTCATGCCTTGTTTTCATCACTTCTCTCCCAGGTCGAGCAGGGAACATATAGCAGTATGTGCATGATTACTACTCTGTTGCAAGGTTCAAAGCCACATATGCTTATGCCTTGCCTGCTATGGAGGGAAAACAACAATGGGACATGGTGGACCCTGGATTCAAGCTTTGCGCTCCAGTTCTGAAGAGAACAGTAGGTAGACCAAGGAAGAGTCGAATCAGACCTCGCAGCAAGGAGCTGGACTTGGAGCGAGGAAGCGTAAGTGCACAAGGTGTGGTGGGTCTGGTCATTTTGGTAAGTATTGTGATAACACAGTAGATCCAGCGTTCGGAGAGAGTTTCGATGAAGGATTCGATGAAAATGTTGGTCAGCAGCCGGTTGCCTCAATAGATGATGAAAATGATGGTCAACAGCCGGTTGCATCAGATGAGGTTTTTGACGAGGTTCGAAATGATGATGGTCAACAGCCGCATGATTTTGACGATGATCCAAAATATCCTCCAAATAATGATTCAAGTGAGGCTCCAAATGATGTTCATGGTGAACCAAGTGAGGCTCCAAATGATGATCCAAGTGAGGCTCCAAATGGTGACCAACCTTCTATTGTTGTGAGTTCTGCTAGGTATGTAAATCTTGCAAGGGTCAAATACTACTGTACATTTATCACTTGACATGATCTCATTACCCTTTATGTTTTGCACAACTCTATGATAGGTTTGAAGAAAACGCACAAGGTACCGACAACCAAGAGGAGAAGAGAAGAAGCAATGAGCACAAGGTGCACGAGGAGCAAAGTGATGGCAAGAAGCTCAAGGAACAGACAGAAGCCCGAATGCTATATATGAATAATTATGAAACATTATGAATAATGTTGTATTTCTGTTGGATGATGTTGGACCTATGTTTGAACTATGTTTGACATGATGTAATCTGTTGGATAATGTTTGAATGAGCACATGGTTTTTCCTTTTTTTTATTTTTTTGAATTTTGTTTTGCTCATTTGATTTCTGGTCAAACCTAACTTTGACCAAGATTTAAACAAGTCTAAAACATCAAAATGAAGAACTAAGCCTGGATCCTTCTTAGTCAATCCAAAATGAAGCTGTGGTGAGGTTTTTGAAATTTTCATGAAAAATATGCTAAAATCAGGGGTCCAAAGGTAGGGTAAACGGCCTCATTTCTGAGCAAGGTTTTTTTTACCTTGTCTAAATCAGCCAAATAACTTTCCTAAACATATATTCTCTATATTCTATATATACGGGGTATGTGCGCTGGTTTTTCCATTTTTTGATTTTTTTTTAAATTTGTTTTGCTCATTTGAATTCTGGTCAAACTTAACTTTGACCAAGATTTAAACAAGTGTAAAACATCAAAATGAAAAACTAAGCCTGGATCCTTCTTAGTCACTCTAAAATGAAGCTGTGGTGAGTTTTTTGAAATTTTCATGTTTATTTCCCAAAACACTTCTCTTCACTTCATACAAGAGAGTTTGAGATACTCGAGATATCACACAATACACATGAACTTATCATTTAAATGTATGTAAACCTTGTTTATCAACTTAAATCATTAGTATATGACATAAGAAGACTATGTGCGAAGGTTTTTTATTTTTCTGATTTTTATTTAATTTATTATGCTCATTTGAAATCTGGTCAAACATAGCTTTGACTGCTCCAAACCCCTTCCAAACCCCGCTAACCCTAGCGCTGAACCAGGACCATTCATCTAACCATAGCGCTGAACAAGGGTCGTCAATCTGACCCTTCTAGAAGGAATCTGCGGGGAGGAGGGGGGCGATCCGCGAGATGCAATCTGATTGGCTCGGAGATTCTTTTTTTAAACAAATATAGGGCGCGCTGGATGGACCGTTGGGCCGTCTCCTTGTCTGGGCCTAACCGCAGTAAATAGCCCGTCTCAGCCTTTCCAGGCCTTGCATGCATGGGAGGCGGCGACGTGGGTTTGCATGCGCGGGAGGCTGCGACGTGCATGCATGCGAGTGAGGCGAGCGAGGCGCGCTAGGCTAGCGAGGCCAGCTAGGTGGTTCAGGGCAGCGAGTCAGATGCACCATCCGGTCAAAGAGCTATGCAATGATTCAAATGCACGCACGCGCCCCATGCATCGTTTTTGTGCAAAAATTTAAGAGTGCAAAACGTAACGGATACACACACGCGTACGGATACACACACGCGTTCGGGTTCACACACGCACCGTTCTCATCCTTTCTCTCTTCCTCTCCCACTCACAGGCCTATAAATGGGGTGCCTATCTTCCTCTCCCACCCATAAGCCAGATCCGATCCATTCTCTCCAACTTCAAACACCCAATCGACCGAGCCCTCCCCAAGCGAGACCATGCAGTTCAACGGGCCAACCTTCAGCCGTCCGCCTGTCGTGCCAGAGCTGCGCTACCCACCGGGCGTGCTCGTGGAGAGGGAGCTCCATGTGTGGGCTATTTCAAGGTGGAGGGGTTCCGTCGAACTCACCCGCGCCTTCCACAGAGCCGGCTATGCCCACTTCCCACGGGGCTCGCCGAGGATGTTCACCCTAAACGAGGTTCGTGATCGCGGCGGCATCCTCCTACTGCTCACGGTCACCTTCACCAACCCGTTTGACGCGCGCGAGCTCCTCGGCCAAGTCTTTTGGTGCGGCTGCGAGGCCATCTTCTTCACCGTCTACAACATCTACACCAACTACGAGAGCATCTTCCCCACTCCATCTGGGATGCACTCCCTTTCCTATGATGAGGAGGAGGAGGTGTGAAGATGAAGACGGTGTTGAAGGGGCACACGCGGCCAAAGTGGAA
This sequence comes from Triticum dicoccoides, assembly GCF_002162155.2. Taxonomy (NCBI): domain Eukaryota; kingdom Viridiplantae; phylum Streptophyta; class Magnoliopsida; order Poales; family Poaceae; genus Triticum; species Triticum dicoccoides. The sequence continues at coordinate 784,023,372 of NC_041385.1, read as the reverse complement.
GGAGGAGGTCAAGATGAAGATTGTTTCGTTTTTTATTTATTGCTTTTCTATGTCGTGTCGTGTCGTGTCATGTTTCATCATGTGTCCATGAACTATCCATGAACTTATTATTGTAAGGGTTGCATCTTATCTAAGTTATTTATTAGGGTTTATTATGTGTGTTAAAAAATGTCCGTGCCCAAACATATAATTTCTTCCCTAAACTAAGTCATGAAGTTCGAGAACTTGTGGTTTTCATTAATGAAAATCAGGAGGGGTGAGAAGCCCTTCGTTTCATTCAAAAAAAAATAAGTCATGAACTAACATGCAAATTTATTCCATTTAAATCCTAAACCAAGTGCCACTCTAACCCTAAACCACGTGCCACTCTAATCAAAACCACGTGGCAGTGCAAACATACGTTTTCAACCTTCCAACCCTCCAAAATTTTAGTGCAAAACAAAGGAAAACCACTCTCACGCGTGTGCAAACATTCACGGTCTCACTTTTTTTTGACAAATTTCACAGTCTCACTATGTATACCTTCCTTCCCTACCCATGTCAAACTCTTGCCATCTGTCCTAGCGGTTACCAGCGTAGCCCTAAACACCACAAACCCATGCACTCCTGGGTTCGAGTCCCCAACCGCACCAATTTTTCGTGCATTTTTCACCCTTCATTTTTTAGACAAATTAGTTTTTACTCAATGTAATGTCCTTAAAAAATGTTCATTTATTTTGGCACTAGGTGTAAACCTCTACCAAAGCTGAGGCATATTTTCCATGAAATTTTCGTCTTTGATTTAAATCACGGTGTATTTGAATTGGATTACTTAAATTGCTATTAAATATTTAACAACTCCAAAAAAATTCTAACCTTAATTTTTTGGCTCTGGAATAATTCATTAGCTGCATTTCATTGATCAAATGTTTCTGAATTCCTCATTTCTTCTCCTTTTTTTCAACATATTTAAATGTTGGTCACTTCTTCTCTTTTTTCTCAACATTTAAACAACTTTGACCAACATTTAAACTAGGTGAATTTCTCATACAATTTCAAGATTACAAATTCCTCCATAATTCATGCCTTTCCATACATTTTCAACATTACAACCAGTGCGATTACCATACCTACAAATGCCCAAAAGTATTTGCAAATGGGTATTGGTAGTGCTTGATCTTCAAGCTTCCTAACCTTCTTCTTCAACATCCTAATCTCAATAGCTAGCTCTCTGTCAGTGCGTGCTTCGCCCTTCATCTCTTCTTCCGGAGCTCGTGCTGCGGCCACCGCGGTTCGGGGCAGCATGCACAACCATTCTTCATGCTCTTCTTGCAGTTCATTTATCAGAGTCTTGGCCAGAGCATCGACCCAAAGAAAGAAGCATGTCACCTGCGTGAACACGGAACAGATCAACCCATTGCTCAAAGATCCCGACCACGAAAATGGTGCAATTGCCCCGATTCTTACCCCATTCTCGCTGCACACGTAGAACGGACGATTCTGGTTCCTCGGTGTGTGAGAAACCCTCCGATCAACGCTCACCCGGCACCGCGGACAGACGAAGACAGGCATCTCCACACGCGCCCGGCTCTGCATCCGCGAGGTGGCGCGGGAGCTTGCGGAAGACATGGAGGTCGGAGCTGAACGGGATCTCAACGCCGCCGCGCCCTCCACAGCTAGCTTCCCACCGCCGCGCCCTCCACGGCTAGCTTCCCACCGCCGTGCTCTCGCTCTCTCGCCGTGGTCAGCGTCATGCTCTCTGTTGCCGTGGTCACCGCCGCTGTCGCCCGCTTATATAGCACACCCGCAATGGCTCTATGCTCAACGGCTCTATGCTCAACGGCTCTCTGCTGGGTCCGCAAGCCACGCGTGCAACGGTCTGAATAAAATTGGTCGTCTCTGCCGCCTGGTCCCACCTGTAAGGGCCGAGTCAAAACGTTGACCTAACGGAGACACCAGAGTTCACAGAACGAGTCGGTGCGCACGGACTAGGGGCAAAACTGAGCATTTGCATCTGATGGCAAAACTGAGCAGATGGACACCACTGAGGGCAAAAGGATAATTAACTCAAATATTTAAGCATCCACTTGACATTGTCAACAAGTCCAACGCCACCAATATGGTCGCAAGCACTATAAATACGCATACAATCTGTCACTTAGAACCCATCATCTTGCAGGAGTACACTGCGATAGAAGGCACACACACAATAGAAGGCACACACACAATGGTAGGCACAATGGTAGGCACTTACATTTGCCGCATAAGCCAAAAAGAAAAGTGTTCAAGTTGTATTAAAAAAATTGTTCAACAAGAAAAGTTTTCAAGTTGAACTAACATTTCTCTTTAAAATTTTCAAATTGTTCATGCTTTTAGAAAATATTGTTCAAAATTTTAAAAAAATGTTAATGCTTTTTTAGAACAATGATGTTTTCAAAATGTGAGTTGTTTACAAAATTGTTGGATTTTCAAACATTATTTGATTTTTAAAATTTTATTCAGAATTTCCAACAAATGTTCGAAAAAATTGAAAATGTGTCCGGATTCTACGTTGGTGTTAGCTATGTCCGGGATTTCTAGGCTAGAGGGAGTCCACTTTTGTAAGGCTGGTTGCTATTCCCTACGCCTGACTTAATAGCCAGTTTGTTAATCGATGAAAATTAATTTCAAGCAGTTAAGAGAAAGTTGCGGTCTGATTGGGAGATGGCCCATGCGCCATGCAGCCAATATATGCGTGTGGTGCAGCAATGCATGTGGGAGCGTTGATGGATGCAAGGACGTTTGGCAATTAATTTACAGTTGTTAAAACCATTTAATCCTGCTCACTAATTGGGCAGATTCAAAACAAAAAATCGGCCCTGATGTGCCTTTGTTTTGGCAATACTGTAGAGTCTGTGGTAGGCACAATAAATCCGGACAACGTAATTCTTAAGTTTGAACGCTTCTAATGTTTTAGACACTAATCATCCCAGCCGGTGACCCACTCACCCTCACGTGCAAGAGGTACATGGTTCGATTCCTAGAATGTGCATGTACTTACTTTGTGAATTTTTACCTCCCATGAACGGCCGCACTCTCTACATCGGTCACTAATGGGCCGGCCCAGTAGGCGTACGGTGTATACACTTCGGTGGATGGTTGACGTATTTAAAAAAATCAACCACTCAAAAAAGTTAAGAAAAGATTATCCTACCCTTTCTTATGAAGGTCCTCCATTGATGTGTTTAGGAGGGTTGTACCGAAGCGAGCCACGGGCCTGAGTTATGGTCAAATGTGTAAAGAACACTTAAAGAGTTAAGACAATGAAAAAATGAGCTGGAGCGATAACTGAGAGCTAGAATAAGGCTGTAGCGTGAACATGTACTTGGATAAATGAGTCACGCATTTTTACAATATATAAAACAGTCTATTCGAATGACAGAATAATACAGAAGTATAGAATTTATAAACATACTAGAAGAGAAGCAATCACATAGTATGACACAAGAGAACCCACTCCAATATGTAAATCGATTAATGAAGTGTGAACATGTTGTTGCCTTGTAAACCAGCCACCAACTCACCATCCTGAGTAACAAGACCAAAGGAAACTGTTGACATCATTGCCTTGAAGAAATCAACGGCTCAGTCTCATTCAAATATGGCGTACCTTTGGGAAACCAAGCAGTCACACCGCCGGCCATGATCATCAATCCATCATTCTATCATGCCTTGGCGATCGACAGAGTCAGCATAGCTAATCCAGCATGCTCTTCCTGCAGCAAGCTTCCGTCCAGGCTCCAGCGCCGCTCCGCGATCCTCACGAATTCGTCCATCACATCCCCAAAATGTTGCACAACTATCTGTTCGTACACGGCTCTTATCTGGTTGGCGATCCAGCTTGGGGTGACGAGTGCACTGTCTAGGTGGCTTAAAAAGTCATCAGAATGCCCGGGACTAATGGAAAGGGCGATTCCAGAATGCCTCGTCATCAGAAAGGGCGTGACGCCATCAGAATGCACTCGTCATCTAATGAAAACAACCATCTGGCCTCCTGGGACTAATTCTTTGGCTCTCAGTTCCAGAAAATGTCTGAAATCCTTCCTGAACTGCTGTGCATAGGCTTCAAGGACCATAGGGAGCTTTTCACGCCTAGCATGCACATTGATGTAGTAAGCCGGGATCTGGTTCCTTGTTAGAACTTCAGGAGCCTGTGAAGATAAAGGTTTTGATTAGAAAATTGGCAAGTTAATGCAATGGATCGATCCATCAAGCAGTGTCACACTCATACCTTGGAGAACCAGTGCAGGCTACTGGACGAGCACACAAGATGCACGGAGCTACTAGTGAAGAGCCTCTCATAAAAGGATCCCGGTGCGACACCCGTCACGACCACAGGGTCGTTGATTCGACGGAGTGTGACGAGGCTCTTCACCACCGTGTTGAAGTCGTTGTCAGGCAGGTCGTTGAGGAACACACACAGTTCCGGTGGTGCCTGCTGGAACTGAAGACAGTAAACATGAATCGCCTCGACAGCGACCGACACCAGTGCCAGCGCGTTTGGGCCAGAGGAACAGCCCAAGTCCGCGATCACCATCTTGTCAGGTAACAAGGTGCTGCTGCTGAAGTCTATGATGGCTCTTTCTATCAGCAGTTTCATCCTATTCTGCTGAGCGTTCTGCAGTCAATTTGAACTGTCTTCAGAAAATCTAGTAGTCTTCAGCTAAATAGCATGCTTTTTAGCTTCCTCATTTTTTCTTTTGAATTTCAGATATATAGTCATATTATGAATTCCCTGGAGGACAGTTTTGAGAAGCCAAGTGTCAAAGAATAGGATACCTGAATACCGGAGTTGCGAGCGTAACTTCTTTCCCCTTGTCCTTGGTTCATATGAACCATCTGTTTGGAGGCCATGGCTTTGGTTAGAGTGAGGCAAATCTCCAGAAAACCTGATAGAAGCAGATTAGGAGGCCACTGCTAATGATGTACTTGAACCTCAGTTCTTATTTTCCTCTGCTAACTGGTGATGGCTGCTTATCAATAGCCACTGATTCAAAGCTTAAGTCAAAGTCAACTACAGATAAGGATATGACAATAGTTTAACAACCCGTCACTGGTAGTGGTTGTATTAGATCAGCAGACTTGTTATTTTAATTTGATTACATTGAGTTGGCTATTCAACATGGAATTCAAGGTCAAAGAAAACATTTCAGACATTTTAGAACAGCAGGCACATTTTTCCTGAAGCTGGTAGAAAAAAAACTGAAAGTTTATTACAGTACTATTGAGAGTGGTATAAAATATTTTTCCTACAGTGGTTGCACAGTGGAGTTTTTTTTGTTAATGCTAAATGCTTCCATACGATGCTTGATGAACATAAGCAAGTGCACACTGCATAGATAACACAAATACATCAAGCAGAGAAATAATGAACTACCATGTGATGATCTTCAAATACTAACCGGGGGAATGGTGCAGGTGGATAAATCTTAAGTGTGACGTTGTACAGAGATGGCATTAGTTGGAATTAACTATAGAGCTTTCGTTTTCGGCCATTATTTGGTTACCAAAGTTTTGGTCAACTTTCTACTCAATGGAAGTTTTGGTCTTCCATGTAGTCAGGGTCTGAACTAAGTTTAATCACCTTACAATGCTGACCAAACAACATTTATATACTTAAATATTCTAACCAGGAGTATATTCAACACGAGAACCATGAGCTCTGTTAAATAAATATTACTCCCTCCGTCCCATAGTGTAAGACGTTTTTTGGCACTACACTAGTAGAAAAACACCTAATAGTCCCGGTTCGTAAGGGCCTTTAGTCCCGGTTCATGAACCGGGACTAATGGGTCGTTACTAATACCTCCACCCATTAATACCGGTTCAAACACGAACCGGGACCAATGTGCCTCCACGTGGCCCTGTGTGCCGAGCCAGTCAGGGGGCCTTTGGTCCCGGTTGGTGGTCCCGGTTGGTGGCTCCAACCGGGACCAAAAGGCGTCCACGCGTCAGCATTCTAGTGGCTGGGGTTTTTGTTTTTTTTTTTTGAAAGGAGGGGGGGTTGGGTGTTTTGGGGGGTTAATTTAGGTGTTTCATATATTGTGTTAGCTAGCTAATTAATAGAGAGAGTGTCCCCTCTTATGTCCGTGCTTGGTCGACGCTACGTACTATATATACATAAGTGATCGAGAGAACCATTCAGTACAGAAGTTCGTCATGCATATTGAGAGAAGTGATCGATCGACCTCTCCTTCTCCGAGAGATTGGTCGAACAACAAGTTTTCGTATCATGTATCCGACGCTACTGGCTACATACAGGTACAATATGTATAAGATCTCTTAATTACAAACCCCTAGCATTTGAAATCAATTTCCACATGGTATTCTCCGGCTTTACTGATGACTTGGTCAAGAAAGAATCCCGTCAATTCCTCTTGAATTGCTTTCATGCGATCTGGTTTTAGGAGTTCATTCTGCATCTGCCACGTCTAATTTGAAGAAGAGGGTTAATTAATACATATATGAATGAAACTGAACAGAAATGATGGTGTAATAAAATGAAATTGTGAATATTATTGCTTACGCATTTCATATTGTCTTTTAGAGTAGCCCCGCTTGTTTTTCAAAGTCGCGGTGTGGATGAACTCGCACACGTAGTATCCACAGAAATCATTCCCTTCCTCCTGCCACAAACACTTTACAAGAAATAGAGGTCAATCAAACTGATAATGAAGCATTATAAATGGCATTGATGAAAGTATAGCTATAGAATCAACGGGAGATGCGCGCAACTAGCTAGCCCAGTAGTACTTACTTTCGGGTATGTATATCGCAGCTCCTTCGGCAGTCCCGGAGCTTCTGCGGTGAACTGTTTCCAAACCCTGCAAGACAAAGAAAATAATTATTATAACTTGAGCTATCGGAAAATGAACAAAAAGTTGCCGATATGGTGCGATAATGATCGACTGAACTTACTTGCTGAGCATTTCAATCATGTCCGCATAGGTTTGAGGATCTTTCGTCTCGAGTCTAAGACGGTTACTAGTCCCCGCTCAAGCTTAATCTTCAGAAGAATATAGTGGTACCTGCGCACGCATGCATAACTTAGCAATTACATTACTATAACCTCGCTCGAGTAATAAGGGAAACCGAATATGCACACGACAGTAACACTCACTTGCCGTTGTAAGGAACGAGTATGGTATCTTTCTTTTGATTTTTGATCAACGATCGTAGCAAGTTGTCCTCGGCCTCTTTGACGTTCTTTTCAACCAGAAATACATCTATGATATTTGTGTTAATGAAACCCAATATCATAAATTTCTTGTTTTTGCACTCGACGATTTTCAATCTGCATAATATATTGAGGATAATTAATTATAAATACATGCAATGAAAGAGCTGAGCTATATATAGAGACTTAATGACAGAAATAGTACTTACAGGCAGTAGCAAAAGACCATTAATTTATCGAGGGCCTTTTGATTGAAAAACGCGAAGAACTCATCAAATGGAACACACAACAGATCATTACAGAACATCCATTGCCGGTGTGTCTGCGTGCATTATATATAATTAAGTGTGTCAAAAATCATTACAGAACATCATGAATAGATAATTAAGTGACCAAATTAATAGAAGTTCATCATCACATTAAAACCAAAGTACATACATAGTTCTCATCTAACAACATAAAGCTCTGCAGAGTATCTAAATTAATTAAACCATACACTGAAACTATGTAAAACATTTTAATGTGAAAACAAATGCGATCATAATCGCAACCAATGTAACAATTGATCCAACGGCATAATGATACCAAGCCTCGGTATGAATGGCATATTTTCTAATCTTTCTAATCTTCAAGCGCATTGCATCCATCTTGATCTTGTGATCATCGACGACATCCGCAACATGCAACTCCAATGTCATCTTCTCCTCCTCAATTTTTCCAATTTTTTTCTTCAACAAATTGTTTTCTTCTTCAACTAAATTTAACCTCTCGACAATAGGGTCGGTTGAAATTTCCGGTTCAACAACCTCCTAGATAAATAAAATCTATGTCACGTTGGTCGGCATAATTGTCATAAACAATAAATGAACCAATAGTTATGAAAAGATAATATATACCACATCCGAATCATAGACAGGACGAGGGCCGACGGGGGCGGATACCAAAACCATCGCACTATATAAGATGCAATAATAAAACTAAGAACATTATACAAGTATCTATATAAACATACAAGTAAGAATTTTTTTCCTTTCAGAAAGAAGATAAGAACAAGAGGCTCACCACGGTGGTGCCGGCGACGAGATCGGCGCGGGCGATCGACGGCGGTGAAGACGGGGACGGGACATGACGGACCGCTAAACCTAGACAAATATTGAGGAAAATGGAGCTTGGAGATCGAGCTTGGAGAGGAGAAAGCTTAAGTAGTGTGGCTCGGGCATTCCATCGAACACCTCGTGTGCATAGGAGGTGAGCTAGAGCACCACAAAGCTCTCCCCTCGCCGGCCACGAAAAACAGAGCACTGGGAGTGCTCTGCTCGCGGGCGAGGGGTATATATAGGCAACTAATTGGTCCCGGTTCGTGCCATGAACCGGGACTAAAGGGCAGCCTTTGGTCCCGGTTCACGCCACCAACCGGGACCAATGGTGGTGGGCCAGGAGCGAGGCCCATTGGTCCCGGTTCATCCCACCAACCGGGACCAATAGGTCCAGTCGAACCAGGACCAATGGCCCACGTGGCCCGGCCAGCCCCTGGGCTCACGAACCGGGTCCAATGCCCCCATTGGTCCCGGTTCTGGATTGAACCGGGACTAATGGACTGACCCGGCCTGGACCATTGTCCCCTTTTCTACTAGTGCTAGTGTGCCAAAATACGTCTTACATTATGGGACGGAGGGAGTAAAAGACAATACCATGGCGAAAAGGAGCAAGTCATCAGACATACAAAACCAGTAGAGATCAGCCAACAAACCTACAAACTGGAGAGAAAAACACAATGTTCATGCACTACTAAACTGGGCAAACACACGTCAAAGTCTCCTAGTGGCAAGATTGCAGAAATATCGCCTAGTACCACTTCCGAGGCTACTACTATTATGGTTGATATGAAACAAAACATAACTGTCAAACACTTCTGGATGGAAATATGAACTCAGAGGATGTACCTTCCATCTCACGCAAAGGCATGTGGACAGCGGAACAGCGAAGAAAATGAACGGAGTAATTTGCACTCAACCACTGGATTCATATTTCTAACTTCGGGTCCATGCAGTCCAGTTCATACTAAAACCATCGCTCTTATAGAGTGGAGAAGTAATTTTCGATATTGCCATCAAACAAATAAAGTACTCCCTCCGATCCATACTAATTGTTGCTGATTTAGTACAACTTTGGACTAAATCAGCGACAATTAATATGGATCGGAGGGAGTAGTAAACTGATACTAACACCCTTTGTCGTTATAGACAAACAACTGAGTCCAGGATTTGCAAAACACAAAAAGAAGAACCAACCTGTATGTGCTCAATTAGTCTGTCACACTCTGACGACCACCAGTTAACCCAGGGAAGCCATCCAAGAATGCCAGTTTTTACAAACCAGCAACACGAGGAGCATTGGCCTAGAATGTCAAGACTGGATGCGGGTAACCACTAATCTTTCAAAGCCTGCACAATCAGCCGACGTGGACCCACGTACAAGCATAAAATTCAGAAGCGAGCTATCATATTCAGACTGTCAAATATTAGATTCAGACAACAAAAGAGAATAGCCTTATATTGGATAGAGAAATTATGTGTCTATGCGTGTTTGATAATACAGACTACAGTTCTGATCTGATCTCTTTCTTTACAGACTGGGGTTAATTTCATCAGTTTCTCCCTTGTATGTACCAGGTAACAGAAGATGTTCATAATCTAAAGTAAAAGCATAATAACCTTGAACTTAAAATTGGAACCGGTAAGTTCATCCCAACAGATGTGTGGATTCTTCAAATAAGTATGATGATAAGATCTGTTGATGAGACAGTGGAGCTTATATTGCTTCATTATCTTAGGTTCCCTGTGTTCCATAAAGAACCCTCTGACATCAAACAATATTATGATTCTGTTTTGTAGGAAAATATAGTAGTAAAGCTGAGAGAAAAATGGATGACTACCACCCAGGAGCAGGATAAGTTACAACAAGAGATGGTAAGTATGACTTCATCACAGAAGCATGCATATTCTTTTTTCCCCTTTTCGTATGATCAAGCAGCATGTAGGAAAGGTATGATGATAAAACACGGAATTCTGTTTTGCAACAAAGGAACAGAATATCCTTCTCTGCTTTGTAAAACCAGGGGAGCTATAAATACCACTGAGTACAGAATGGTCAAGCCTGGCTCGAAAGCTGTGGATCCATTGCTGTTCTGGAAAATGGATGGGAGCTATACATGACATTGGTAAAAGAAAGAATGCTGGAGTTGATAGTTTTAACCCTTAACTTGAAAAGCACAGAAATCCAAAGAGCCCTGTAAGACCGTCCACACTACCGGACTCGCGGTCTATGCCTACGGCCAAGGGCCGTCGGCATAGGCCCCCAAGCCGTCGGCATAGGTCTATGCCTACGGCTGCCGTCGGCATAGACCCGTCGGCGTAGATGCCGTCAGCGTAGTCTTGTCAGACCGTCGGCGTAGTAAAGCCGTCGGCATAGGGGCCTATGCCGACGGCCTAGCGTCAGCCGTCGGCATAGTATAGCCGTCGGCAGTCTTTTTCGTCTGACGGCATCGGACGGCGCCGTCAAAAACGCGGACGAATAATGCAATGCCACGTGGCAGGGCTATGCCTACGGCAAAGCCGTAGGCATAGATGAATCTATGCCGACGGCTTTGCCGTAGGCATAGCCCTGCCACGTGTCGTCTTCTGGTTACTCCTGGCAGCAGAGGTATGCCTACGGCTTTGCCGTCGGCATAGATTTTCATCTATGCCTACGGCAAAGCCGTTGGCATAGATCCGCCACGTGGCGAGCCCTGGTGACTCCTGGGCTTATATATGCCGACGGCTTTGCCGTAGGCATAGTTTTTTTTCCCTGTTTTCTCTTTTCCAATTCATTTGACAGCATTTCAAAACAGAACAATATGAAATTATGCAGAAATATGACAGTTCATCATCTAAACATACTCAAGTTCACCATCATCATCTAAACATACTCAAGTTCATCACATCATCTAAAGATCATCACCGACTCAAGTTCATGAACATAAAAGTAGTGCAAGACATGAAACATCATAAAAGTAGGAATATGAAAGGCATGGCACGGCGGCCACATGCACGGAATCATCAAGCAAGACCACCTCCGCCAAAACCACCACCTCCGCCAAAACCAACACCACCTCCGCCAAAACCACCACCTCCGCCAAAACCACCACCTCCGCCAAAACCAACACCACCTCCGCCAAAACTGCCATCGTGACCACCACCACTCTGCCAGATCGGAGTGACTGGGGTCGACGGAGCAGGAGTCGAGCCACTGGTCCCCTACATGTTTCAGAAAAGATTCTAACAGTAAATATGATATGATAGTGTTGAATGAACGAGAACTAGTTTGTCAGTAGTTAGGCAAATGTACTAACCGGACCATCACTGCCTAGTGCCACCCATTCATCGAACGTGGGCACGTGTGGGGGTTCTCCCGCAGGTGGTGGTGGGGGTCCCATTTGTGGTGGACCCGTGCCGTTACTCCAAGCCGCCAACATAGCCTGAATGTTAGTTAAACAAGCAAACTAGAAGATCAGAAGGAATGAAAGTGCAAAAATTTAGCTTGGTTTTAAGAGGGCAGAACTAACCGTCAGATGTAATCATCGTTTGCCTTCACTCGTTTCAAGTACTCCCGCACCTCGAGATTCCTATGCTCGACAAACTCCTTATATGCCTACATAATTTAGATTGTTTCTAAGTGAGCAATGCTGAAAATAAACTGAGAATGCTAGATAGAAAAAGATAAAGAGGAAGTACTTACAGCATGCTGGCGGGCTAAAGGAGTCTGTGAATGCCCCGTACTCTCTAACTGGCTCGGGTTGCTAGCCCGAAGCTGTGTGTACGAGATCAAAGGAGTGATCAAGCCGTCGAAACACGGATACCGGCCATTCTTCTTCCCCTGGATGGCCACCACCGCCGTGTCGTCGATCTGAGACTGGGCGACCTCGGCAAAAGGAACAACCGGATGCAACTCCTGATAGTGATGAATGTAAGACCCAAGGTGCTCCTCGGTCTTGCCGTAGTACTGGCTCTCGCCCTCCTTGCGACGACTCCGCTCGCGGGCCAGCTTCCACGACTCCATGTCTGAGAGCGGCCTCTTCAACTTGTCCTCCTACAACGTCAAATAGAAGTTAGCCATACATAAGAACATGACGGTAAAGAAGAACAAAAATTCATCATGCACATAGATATACCTTCATGGCCTTGAAGCTCCAGTGGTTCCTGTTTCCTTGGCCGTGTGTCCCGTCGGCTCCACGGTTAGCCCGGCCCTTGATGCTCTTGGGAGCAAACTCTGCATCGGCGCCGAGCCACCTATCCACCAAACTCGCCCATCCGTCATGCCTTCCATAGCACCAACGAGGAACAACCTATGCAAAATTTGGAAGCATGACATGTGAGCACGAAACATAGAGTTGACTGCTTGAAACAATGAAAAGTTAGTAATAGTTACCATCATGAACTGCTCCCTGTTCAAGGTAAGTCGCTGCTTCTGCGCTTGACTTTTGGTCATCTTTTGGTGCAGGTAGTAGTGGTAGTACTGCAAGACGGCAACCCAGCGCACCTCGTACTGCAACTGACGAGCTTTCTTCTTCGCAGCCGCAAGCAAGACCACGTCGGCTCTGGCCTTGTGCTCGTCAAGAACTCTATAGAGTTGCTGCATAAACCAGAAGCAAACAAGGCATGAGTTGAGTGATCCAATGATAAACTATGAACGAAACTGAAGACAAGTGATTCAGAAGAGAACTTAGCCAAAATTTGGTGATCACGGCCTTAGCGGCCGTCCCGTACTCCGCGTTGCTGCAAGCCTCGTAGTGGGCCCAGCTCGTGGCCAAAACCCGCAGCTGCGGGTCCTTGTCTGGCCGCGGGCAGAATAGGCCAGGCCAAAAGTGCTTCAACAGGATAGTGATAAGGCCGTTCGGTTTACGGCCATTTCCGCGAAGGATCCAGTTTCTGCAAAAGAATCAAATGATTGCCATGTGTATAATAAGAAAATGTTGTCATGTGTTGAAAATATGATTGAGAGGCACTTACTCTGTCCCCACAGGTTCAATGAGCCACTTGTGCTCCTCGATAGAAGGTGGTGTAGGTAGTCCGGCATTACCACGCAGCCACCCCTGCGGAGCACCCGGTGGCAAGTCACCCCACAACTCGGGATCAACCTCCCCTCCACCCTCCTCGCCCTCCTCCTCACCCTCCTCCTCGGCCTCCTCCTCCTCACCCTCCTCCTCGGCCTCCTCCTCCTCGCCATCAGGAACATACTCCTCCTCCTCAGACTCAGAAGGTGCCTCTGTATGGGAGGGCATCGAAGAAGACCCTCCTATTTCGGACACGGCCCGGAGTTTTTTGCCCCGGCTGCCTCTCCCCCCACCTCCTCCTCCTCTAGGGGCTCTCCCCCCACCGCCTCCTCCTCTAGGGTCTCCTCCCCCGACCCCTCCACCTCCCTGTGAGGTGTCATCCTCGCGTAGTCGGGAGGGAACCTTGTGGGCTCGTCCACTCCGAGTAAGTCCTTTAAATTTACTGAGGAAACTGGCACCGCTGGACTTGCCCATGATTAGCAAACTTGTATTGAGAAGAGAATAAACAATTAGTAAGGATATCAATTAAACAAGCATACAGGAAAAACATTAATACCAGAAGAGCACATTAAGCATACTATTTTAATGATCATTAAAAGAACTTACATTTTCTAGAACCCATATGAATCATCATTATTGTAATCTATTTGTGGAGCGGTCTCATCATCACTATCACGCATATCTTCTTCGTTGTCTGACGGAGGTGGATGCTCTTCCTCATCGTCAGCATCTTCATTTAACTTTTCAAGCATAATTATGTCTCTTTGATTCACAACTGCCTCACCATCAATCCGTGCGTCGTCGTCGTTTGGGTCCAGGTCAACATAACCCAAGTCATCATCCTCGTTGTTTCGGACCACGTCATCATGTTCCTCTTGATAGAACAGTCCCTCGTATGTCATGGGGTTTATGTTGTAGTAATCATCATCGTTCGGGTCCGGTAGCTTACCATGCGGCGACACCTTGAACACAACTTCCCAACCCTTTAGGTACTCTTTCTGGCATGGGTAAGGCAGATAATATACTTGTGTGGCCTGGGTAGCGGCGATAAAGAGATCAGCTCCGGCATAGACGGTTGATGGTTTAACTTCAACTAAACCAACAGAAGGCGTATGTCTCGGGCCCTTTTTGGGGTCGAACCATCGGCATTTGAACACAGTGAGACTTAGGTGTTCGCGGCCAAGTTTGAATGTAAGCTCGTATATTTTTCCTACCCTTCTGTAGTAATCTATTTTATTATCTCCTTCAGTGAAGACTCCGGTATTTATGGTTTTGGGATCAGGCCGACTGTTCTGGTGCTCCTTTGTATGGAAGCGATACCCATTCACATCATACTTTTCGCATGTCATGACGACAGGGTCAAAACCCATGGAAACCCATCTCAATTCTTCATCCATTGATTCGGTCGGATCATTTCCCTACAAGTTCAATTGAAATTATAGGGTGCATGAGTTTAATTGAAATTATAGGGTGCATGAGTTTAATTGAAAGTGTGAAAAATTACTTTCTCCATGAACCACGCAACGAAATTTTTCCTTCCATCAGCACCCTTTCGGAGAAGAGCAAATGCCTCCGCTTCAGTAGGAGGCAGCATTCCTGTCCATTCTTCTTCAACGAATCGACTACAATAAGAAAAGCGGTATAAGAACTAGGCAAAGTGAACATAACGAATTGACTAAAAGAATGGTGCAAAGGTATTACCTCATCCACTCATCCTCAACTTCCTTGATGTTGTGCAAGATATAGAACATGACATCCTCCCACTCATCTCGTGGCATGACATAAGATGTCGAGCATCCAGCCCTGCCACCTTGCCCGGTGAATAGAGGCAACTTGGGTTTATACTTGGGTTCTTCTGTATTGTATCGAGACACCTTATTGTGCAACGTGGGAACATGGTCCGGATAGTAGGCTGTCCTGAGGTCTGCCACCTCCTCTAGGATAACTGCCTCAGCTATGGAAGCTTCAATCTTAGCTTTGTTTCCACATTTCTGTCTCAGATGCTTGTTCTGTCTCTCAGGGCCGTACTGCCAACGATACTGCACAGGGCCCCCCAACAATACCTCGTTCGCAAGGTGCAAAATGAGATGTGTCATCGGAGTAAAGAAGCCTGGCGGGAAGATCTTCTCTAGCTTGCATATCAACTCCGGCGCCTTCTTATGCATTTCTTTTATCTTCTCAGGACATACTTCTTTAGCACAAAGCGTTCGGAAGAAATGGCTTAACTCTGCAAGCACACGCCAGACACGCTCGGGAACATAGCCCCGAACCATCACCGACATAATCCGCTCAATCCATACATGATAGTCATGACTCTTGAGCCCGGTCACTCTGCCCGTTGAAAGATTGACCCCCTTACTTATATTCGACGCATAACCATCAGTGAACTTCACGAAGTGTTTCAGCCACTTGAATGCCTCCATCTTATGATCCTTTTTAAGTACGAAGTCAGCATCTGGCTTGAACCAAGATTTTTGACTGCCTGTGGGAGGTTGCATGTGAAGACGTGGTCTATCACAAATACTCTGTTGATCGACTCTAGCATTAACATTATCCTTTGTCTTATCAGGAATGTTGAGGATCGTGTTAAAAAGGGACTCTGCGACATTCTTTTCGGTGTGCATCACGTCGATGTTGTATGGAAGTTTGAGGTCCTTAAAATAGGGAAGCTGCGTGAAGGGGGTAATGTGAGTCCAGTTGTGCGTCTCACCATATCCTTCAAAACATTTTTTCCCTTTACCTTTGCCTCAGGCAGGCTGTTAGCCCATACTCCGAGAAATGCTTCGAAGCAACCTCGGCTACAGCCGTACTCAGCCTTCACTGCCATCAGTTGCGAGATGGCATCCAGCGCAGACAGCTTGGCACCCTCATAGAGAGGTTTCTTTAACGAGGCCAAGATTTCCAGGAAGGCCTTTGCGGTTTCCTCCGGCTCCTCCGGTTCATTCGCTGAATGTGACGGAGGTGTCGGCTGTGCAGCAAAGACATCATCTAGCATGTCTCTAACCCCATCGTCCTCATAACCAGCGACGCGTTGTCGTATCACATCCTCTCTACCACGGTCCCGCTGGGCAAAGTTTATCGGCATATTAAAGTTGGGCATAAATCCATGCGTGCGAAGGTGCTTAGTCATCTCACTCTTATCTCTGCGGATACGTCTCTCACATCTGGCACACGGGCATTCTGGCACCATCCTCATTGGACTACGGAATATCTCTTTCAAAAACACATCAGTTTTCTCGACCCACTCTGTTGTTACTTGATTCCGACGGATAAACCCACTATACATCCACTGATTATCTGCCATCTCTGCTTTATTGGAAGCCACACAACAAAATTAAGGATTCATTTAAATTACCTAGCCTCCCCGGCAACGGCGCCAGAAAAGAGCTTGATGTCTACTACACAACCTTCTTCTTGTAGACGTTGTTGGGCATGCAAGTGCACAGGTTTGTAGGACAGTAGCAAATTTCCCTCAGGTGGATGACCTAAGGTTTATCAATCCATAGGAGGCATAGGATGAAGATGGTCTCTCTCAAACAACCCTGCAACCAAATAACAAAGAGTCTCTTGTGTCCCCAACACACCCAATACAATGGTAAATTGTATAGGTGCACTAGTTCGGCGAAGAGATGAAGATACAAGTGCAAAATAGATAGTAGATATAGGTTTTTGTAATCTGAAATAATAAAAACAGCAAGGTAACGAGCGATAAAAGTGAGCGTAAACGGTATTGCAATGGTAGGAAACAAGGCCTAGGGTTCATACTTTCACTACTGCAAGTTCTCTCAACAATAATAACATAGATAGATCATATAACAAGCCCTCAACATGCAACAAAGAGTCACTCCAAAGACACTAATAGCGGAGAACAAACGTAGAGATTATGGTAGGGTACGAAACCACCTCAAAGTTATTCGTTCGGATCGATCTATAAAAGAGTTCATACTAGAATAACACCTTAAGACACAAATCAACCAAAACCCTAATGTCACCTAGACACTCCATTGTCACCTCAAGTATCCGTGGGCATGATTATACGATATGCATCACACAATCTCAGATTCATCCAACCAACATAAAACTACTTCAAATAGTGCCCCAAAGTTTCCCGGAGAGTGAAGAACATGTGCCAACCCCTATGCATAGGTACATGGGTGGAACCCGCAAGTTGGTCACCAAAACATACATCAAGTGGCACATGATATCCCATTGTCACCACAGATAATCACGGCAAGACATACATCAAGTGTTCTCATAAAGACTCAATCCGATAAGATAACTTCAAAGGGGAAACTCAATTCATCACAAGAGAGTAGAGGGGGAGAAACATCATAAGATCCAACTACAATAGCAAAGCTCGGGATACATCAAGATCGTGCCACAGAGGGAACACGAGAGAGAACACGAGAGAAAGAGAGAGATCAAACACATAGGTACTGGTACATACCCTCAGCCCCGAGGGTGAACTACTCCCTCCCCGCCATGGATAGCGCCGGGATGATGAAGATGGCCTCTGGTGATGGGATCCCCCTCCGGCAGGGTGCCGGAACAGGGTCCCGATTGGTTTTTGGTGGCTACAGAGGCTTGTGGCGGTGGAACTCCCGATCTATCTTCTGTTCTGGAAGTTTTAGGGTACAAGAGTATATATGGGTGCAGGGGGTACGTTGGAGGAGCTACGGGGGCCCCACGAGGTAGGGGGCCCGCCCGGGCGCCCCTCCCCCCCTCGTGGGTAGCCCGTATCTCCCCTGACGTGCACTCCAAGTTCCCTGGGTTTCTTTCCTTCCAAAAATAACTTCTCCAGTTGATTTCGTTCCGTTTTGACTCCGTCTGATATTCCTTTTCCTCGAAACACTGAAATAGGCATAAAACAACAAATCTGGGCTGGGCCTCCGGTTAATAGGTTAGTCCCAAAAATAATATAAAAGTGGATAAGAAAGCCCAGTATTGCCTAAAACAGTAGATAAAGTAGCATGAAGCAATCAAAAATTATAGATCCGTTGGAGACGTATCAGTACGGAGGACGTGAAATTGTCTACTAGCAATGAGCACGAGGCAGGCCCCTCCGACGGCCACCAGAGGTGAGCACCCTCGATGACCACGATGACAATGACGACGGCTTTGACTTGTACGAATACCGTAGGCGTCATGGTCTATGATGATCTACTCTAATAGTATGTTCGTAGTAGTGCTAGTCTTTCCTAATATTGTATAATTATGTTGAAATGTTTCATGTTCAACTAGAGTTAGAAATTTTTGAATGTGCTATGAAACATGTTCAAGTGACAATTTTATGGCACCAGGTGCCCAAAAAACTTCTTTCTCCTTCCCTATAATCGAGGTTTTAATGTTCAACAGCTGCGGTGTCCAGAATCTTCTTTCTCCGACCTTATAATCGGGTTTTAATGTTCAGCAGCTGCGGTGCCCAAAGATCTTCTTTCTCCTACCCTATAATCGGGTTTTGGGCATCAATGTTTTCATCGTCCATTGTAGATGCTAATTAGTCATGGCACTGCATTGCTAACCGTGCATCTAACCCAATTATCCCTATCCTCACATGCAACCCTGGGATCCATAAGCACATCTATTTTCTTTATGTTGATAAGCGTCCAACTTGACGACATGCATACATACTGTGAAAGTCAACCGCAAGAACTTTGTGATCATCCACTTCCGTGAATGTCAACTTCTGAAGTACTCCCTATATAGAGTGTCAATAATGGTATTATATTTTGGGTCCGAAGGAGTAGTACTCCATGGATCAGTTGATGCATGCATGTTTGAATGTATTAACAAGCATGTGAGAGTTAATTTAGCTGGGTCGTCGTTCACTTCACTGGGGAGTATAATCGACTCAATGATTCGTTATTTACTTAACCAAGGGTAACACTGAAGCAAGCAAGCTGGGCACAACTAATATGAACTTCATCTTGTGTTAGTTGTCTCGCTTATCCACATGGAAATGTGATTCTAACAAGTCTCCTTGGTTTCTTTTCGATGGGTTGTCATTTCTGCGAAGTAGCCGCGTGCTCATGCATAAATGTCAAGGTCAATGGTGAGAACTTCGAGGTGCCCCCCCCCCCCCAACCCAATATCAACTACTCAACTGTCTCATTCGACTCACTATGTGCTGAGCTTCTCTAGCAAAAGATTTGTCCCTTTTTTGCCCATTGTATTTTTCTTTTGATTTCTCACCACATATGCGAATGTGAGCTTTCAATTAAATTAATGGATTGGATCTATTTTGTTCTAGAGTT
>NC_041385.1:783998679-784003782 GCF_002162155.2 Triticum dicoccoides | reverse complement strand
ATTTGTCCCTTTTTTGCCCATTGTATTTTTCTTTTGATTTCTCACCACATATGCGAATGTGAGCTTTCAATTGAATTAATGGATTGGATCTATTTTGTTCTAGAGTTAAATGGATGGCTCAAAAGCATCTTCCAAATTGTAAATATGTAATAAATAAATATATCAATACTTTCATTTGGCCAATCATTCTTATCATTTTGATTGATTAAGATACATCAATATTCCACTCTATCATTGATTAGCACAAAGTAACAAAAAATGGCATATATCGAGCTTGTGTGAGCTTATCAGAGCTTGCATCTTGTAATCATCTTTCAGCTACACAAGTCAAGGTTCTATTCCATCGATCAAGATATATATATATAGACTTCCTATCAGCTTTTGAAGCCCTAGTAGACAGAAAATAGAATGCGAGCTAGCCACGTCAAGCATTTGAAAACCTTGGATGGATGGGGACTGAAGGTTGCCAATAGAGCATCCAAAAAAATCTCACAGATTAATCTCTTCAATATTTATTACCTACGTGATGTAGTCAACAAGCACTAATTAAGGAGCTAATGATTTTAGGCCTCCACTCAGACTTTGCTAACCAATAGCTCTTTCCAAACCAATAGCAGAGCTGATGGCACACTGTCAAAGCTTCTTATAATCAATGGATGGCTACTGCATGCAGAGGCGCGTAAGCGCTCAAGTAAGTCAATTTGATTACATCGGCGGAGTCGTCGTTTACTTTGATTCCAGCTCTTGCTTGGCATGGGGCGGGCAATGGCGACAACTTGTTAACCCGGCCCAAGGGGGTCGGTCGACCGATCAAGCAAGTTGCATGCTCATGGTAAAATCAACGCTTATCCAAGCCCACTTGATCATCCATCGTCCAGCCAATCAGTTCTTTATGCATGCATGGTTACTTGACTATAGGATAATCACCACTAGTAGCTATGCTTATGGGTGGTTCTTTGCAATTTTTGCCATGTGTGACATGAACGTGAAAAGCATAATAAGTAGATGATCCATGGTGCTGGCAAAAACATGGTTTGCAATTTTCCTGTCTGCTATGGCGGCCGCCGATATACATGCCGAAGTCAATTACGAGAACTTCGAGGCCGCCCCTGTACCCCTGTACCATCAACTACTGGAGCTAGCTGTATTCATCACTGGATGCTTGCATGTGTGTGTTGAGTCCAACAGATGCCAATGGAAGAAAGCATCCAAAGAAAATATCGCACACAATAATATCTCTAGTCTTCATCGCCTGCATGTTGTGTATCCGAGTCTTGAAGCACCAATTAATGCGCTAAATATTTAGGGTTAATTATCCTTTTGCCCTCAGTGGTGTATCTGTGCTCAGTTTTGCCCTCAGATGCAAATTGTGCTCAGTTTTGCCCCTAGTCCATGCACAACTACTATGACGAGGCCAAACGGCCATATTTGAGTCCATTCCGTCCGCCAGCGTTAGTGGTTGTGGGTCTAGAGCTTACACGTGGGACCGCGTGGACGTGGGTCCGGAGCTGACATGTAGGCCCGTGCAACCAAATCCCCAAATCATTTGTAGCTCACCCTGCCCATCCGCTTCCCCGCCGGCCGGCTGCCCTGCGCCGCCGCCACCACTTGCGCCGCGGCCAGCACCTGCCCCGCCACCAGCTGCACGCCTACTCCACCGCTACCGTCATGCACCTACGCTCCACGGCTACCTGCGACGCCCGCCACCTTCCTGCGACGCCACGGGTGGGGCGCCCGCCACCTGCTCGACCCGCGGCGCGGCCTCCTTCCGTGCGCCCGGCCGGAGCGCTCAAAGGTGGGGGGCTGCTGGAGCTATTTGAACTAGGAGGAAGAACCCTAGGGAGAAATGGAGAGCAGCGGCGACCCTGGAGTATTTGGCGAGGCAGGCATCGGGCCGGAGATCCGCCGCGTCCACGACTGGGTTCTCGAGGGGTAAGTCTCGCCCCCTGTTTAGATTGAGCTTAGTTGTGCATTTGAACACTCGATTCGAGTAGGTTTGCCCAATTAGTGTGCAGATTGTGTCTCTGTTTTTCGCCGGTTAGGATGGAGTTGCAGTTTGCTTTCTTGATGCACATTAGAAGGGACCGGTACATGTTCGATGCAAAGGATAAGAAGAAATACCAAGGAGGTTTTGATTATCGGTTGCCAATGGCTAGTAATTGGAGTTTCAGACAATTTGTGGAGGTAATTTGTAGCCAATATCCTTGGGGTTTGCTTGATGAAGTGGTATACAAATACTATGATGGGGAAAAGAAATGGGTGACAGTTAGTAATGATGAAGAGCTAGCTACCATGTTTGTTAGGCATAAAGAGAAAGATAAATTTTCATGTGAGGCTGCAAGTTGATGTGCTTGAGCAGGCATTTGGACCTAGGATGACGGGTGCAACATCTCGGGGAGAACCAAGTCGTCGTAATGGCATCTCTAGCCAGAACAGTTCAGTTGGTGCACAACGACGTGGTGGCTCGACAAGTGTGGGCAACAGCAGTAGGGTCCCCCTTGAAGTGCAGCCTGATGACTACAATTCTGGGGTTGATGAAGAGAAGCTATATTCTGATGTTATTCGGAATTTACGACGGGCACCTCGGGCTGATAACCAAGATGAGGCTCACAATGTAGTCCGTGTGGATGATGACGGGGTGGGTGAGGACGAAGACCTTGCAGCTGTTGAATGGGACCCTTTGAACCCTCATATGGAAGAAGCTACAGTTTTTGCGTCCATGAATGAGTGTAGAAATGCACTTGTGACATACTGCATCAAGGTAGAATGTACTTTCAAAGTTGACAAGAGCGCTCAAGTACATTACAGAGTGCACTGTCCGACTGAGGGTTGTCCATGGAGGCTGCTCGCATCTAAAATGCAAAATAGCACTAATGTTCAGGTCAAAGTGAACCCTTTTAAGCACACATGCCAGGAATCAACCCTTAGGAAGGATACAATCAGTAGAGCCAAGTTAAGATGGGTGGAAGAAGAGGTAAAGAAGTGGGTGAAAGAAAACCAGCAAGTGGGTCCAAAGGAATTGCAGAAGAACATCAAAGATAAGTTCAAGATAGGTTTACCATACATGAGGTTGTTCAATGGTAAACAACATGCTATGGATTCTATTTATGGTAACTGGCAGGAAAGTTTTCAATTGGTGTATTCATTCAAAGGTGAAGTGGAGAGGACAAGCCCAGGTAGTATTGTAGATATTGATCACCACACCGTGGAGTACACATTCAGGGGAGTGACAAAGACCAAGGAATGCTTTAGGAGGGTTTTTGTCTGCTTTGAGGCTTGTCGCCGGGGTTTTTTGGCAGGTTGCAGGCCTTATTTGGCTATTGATGCCACTTTTCTTATAGGGAGGTTTAAAGGACAGTTAGTAGCAGCTTGTGCAGTTGATGCACACAGTTTTGTATTTCCAGTTGCCTACGGTGAGCTGGAGACAGAGTCTGAGGAGAGCTGGACTTGGTTTTTGCATAATCTGCGCCGGGCTATTGCACATCCCAATGGATTGGTCATTCATACAGATGCCTGCAAAGGTTTAGAAGTGGCCGTGGACAATGTGTTCCCTGGAGTAGAGCATAGGGAATGCATGCGTCACCTTGCTACAAATTTCATGAAGAAATTCAAAGGAAAAGTGTATACCGACAATTTATGGCCAGCGTCTTTGACTTGCAGTGTGAAGAAGCACAACTACCACTTGAGGCAGTTATACATGAATCCTAAAGTGAAAGAATACTTGGAAACACACCACTCCAAGTTATGGGCCAGAAGCCAATTCAGTGAACTGAGTAAAGTTGACTATGTGCACAATAATCTAGCAAAGTCTTTCAACTCAACCATCCGGAAACTAAAGGGTCATTATGTGTTGGATTTGCTGGACAGGATAAGGATAGAATACATGAAGAAATTTCATTATCGTGCAGGAATAGCCGAGGCAAAATTCATGGGCCACATTATCATCCCTGCCGTGATGAATGAACTAAAGCAGAAAACAACAGGCTTGGAAATGAACATGACTCTTTGCTCGGGTACCACAGCAGAGATATCATATTTGGATAAAGAGAAGAGGGAATGGAGATATGCAGTGGATTTAGAAGCTAGAACTTGAAGTTGTAGGCAATGGCAGATAACTGGGTTGCCATGCATTCATGCCTTTTTTTCATCACTTCTCTCCCAGGTCGAGCAGGGAACATACAGCAGTATGTGCATGATTACTACTCTGTTGCAAGGTTCAAAGCCACATATGCTTATGCCTTGCCTGCTATGGAGGGAAAACAACAATGGGACATGGTGGACCCTGGATTCAAGCTTTGCGCTCCAGTTCTGAAGAGAACAGTAGGTAGACCAAGGAAGAGTCGAATCAGACCTCGCAGCGAAGGAGCTAGACTTGGAGCGAGGAAGCGTAAGTGCACAAGGTGTGGTGGGTCTGGTCATTTTGGTAAGTATTGTGATAACACAGTAGATCCAGCGTTCGGAGAGAGTTTCGATGAAGGCTTCGATGAAAATGTTGGTCAGCAGCCGGTTGCCTCAATAGATGATGAAAATGATGGTCAACAGCCGGTTGCATCAGATGAGGTTTTTGACGAGGTTCGAAATGATGATGGTCAACAGCCGCATGATTTTGACGATGATCCAAAATATCCTCCAAATAATGATTCAAGTGAGGCTCCAAATGATGTTCATGGTGATCCAAGTGAGGCTCCAAATGATGATCCAAGTGAGGCTCCAAATGGTGACCAACCTTCTATTGTTGTGAGTTCTGCTAGGTATGTAAATCTTGCAAGGGTCAAATACTACTGTACATTTATCACTTGACATGATCTCATTACCCTTTATGTTTTGCACAACTCTATGATAGGTTTGAAGAAAACGCACAAGGTACCGACAACCAAGAGGAGAAGAGAAGAAGCAATGAGCACAAGGTGCACGAGGAGCAAAGTGATGGCAAGAAGCTCAAGGAACAGACAGAAGCCCGAATGCTATATATGAATAATTATGAAACATTATGAATAATGTTGTATTTCTGTTGGATGATGTTGGACCTATGTTTGAACTATGTTTGACATGATGTAATCTGTTGGATAATGTTTGAATGAGCACATGGTTTTTCCTTTTTTT
>NC_041385.1:783978728-783998312 GCF_002162155.2 Triticum dicoccoides | reverse complement strand
ATGAAAAATATGCTAAAATCAGGGGTCCAAAGGTAGGGTAAACGGCCTCATTTCTAAGCAAGTTTTTTTTTGACCTTGTCTAAATCAGCCAAATAACTTTCCTAAACATATATTCTCTATATTCTATATATACGGGCTATGTGCGCTGGTTTTTCCATTTTTTGATTTTTTTTTTAAATTTGTTTTGCTCATTTGAATTCTGGTCAAACTTAACTTTGACCAAGATTTAAACAAGTGTAAAACATCAAAATGAAAAACTAAGCCTGGATCCTTCTTAGTCACTCTAAAATGAAGCTGTGGTGAGTTTTTTGAAATTTTCATGTTTATTTCCCAAAAACACTTCTCTTCACTTCATACAAGAGAGTTTGAGATACTCGAGATATCACACAATACACATGAACTTATCATTTAAATGTATGTAAACCTTGTTTATCAACTTAAATCATTAGTATATGACATAAGAAGACTATGTGCGCAGGTTTTTTATTTTTCTGATTTTTATTTAATTTATTGTGCTCATTTGAAATCTGGTCAAACATAGCTTTGACTGCTCCAAACCCCTTCCAAACCCCGCTAACCCTAGCGCTGAACCAGGACCATTCATCTAACCATAGCGCTGAACAAGGGTCGTCAATCTGACCCTTCTAGAAGGAATCTGCGGGGAGGAGGGGGGCGATCCGTGAGATGCAATCTGATTGGCTCGGAGATTCTTTTTTTAAACAAATATAGGGCGCGCTGGATGGACCGTTGGGCCGTCTCCTTGTCTGGGCCTAACCGCAGTAAATAGCCCGTCTCAGCCTTTCCAGGCCTTGCATGCATGGGAGGCGGCGACGTGGGTTTGCATGCGCGGGAGGCTGCGACGTGCATGCATGCGAGTGAGGCGAGCGAGGCGCGCTAGGCTAGCGAGGCCAGCTAGGTGGTTCAGGGCAGCGAGTCAGATGCACCATCCAGTCAAAGAGCTATGCAATGATTCAAATGCACGCACGCGCCCTATGCATCGTTTTTGTGCAAAAATTTAAGAGTGCAAAACGTAACGGATACACACACGCGTACGGATACACACACGCGTTCGGATTCACACACGCACCGTTCTCATCCTTTCTCTCTTCCTCTCCCACTCACAGGCCTATAAATGGGGTGCCTATCTTCCTCTCCCACCCATAAGCCAGATCCGATCCATTCTCTCCAACTTCAAACACCCAATCGACCGAGCCCTCCCCAAGCGAGACCATGCAGTTCAACGGGCCAACCTTCAGCCGTCCGCCTGTCGTGCCAGAGCTGCGCTACCCACCGGGCGTGCTCGTGGAGAGGGAGCTCCATGTGTGGGCTATTTCAAGGTGGAGGGGTTCCGTCGAACTCACCCGCGCCTTCCACAGAGCCGGCTATGCCCACCTCCCACGGGGCTCGCCGAGGATGTTCACCCTAAACGAGGTTCGTGATCGCGGCGGCGTCCTCCTACTGCTCACGGTCACCTTCACCAACCCGTTTGACGCGCGCGAGCTCCTCGGCCAAGTCTTTTGGTGCGGCTGCGAGGCCATCTTCTTCACCGTCTACAACATCTACACCAACTACGAGAGCATCTTCCCCACTCCATCTGGGATGCACTCCCTTCCCTATGATGAGGAGGAGGAGGTGTGAAGATGAAGACGGTGTTGAAGGGGCACACGCGGCCAAAGTGGAAGGAGGAGGTCAAGATGAAGATTGTTTCGTTTTTTATTTATTGCTTTTCTATGTCGTGTCGTGTCGTGTCATGTTTCATCATGTGTCCATGAACTATCCATGAACTTATTATTGTAAGGGTTGCATCTTATCTAAGTTATTTATTAGGGTTTATTATGTGTGTTAAAAAATGTTCGTGCCCAAACATATAATTTCTTCCCTAAACCAAGTCATGAAGTTCGAGAACTTGTGGTTTTCATTAATGAAAATCAGGAGGGGTGAGAAGCCCTTCGTTTCATTCAAAAAAAAATAAGTCATGAACTAACATGCAAATTTATTCCATTTAAATCCTAAACCAAGTGCCACTCTAACCCTAAACCACGTGCCACTCTAACCAAAACCACGTGGCAGTGCAAACATACGTTTTCAACCTTCCAACCCTCCAAAATTTTAGTGCAAAACAAAGGAAAACCACTCTCACGCGTGTGCAAACATTCACGGTCTCACTTTTTTTTTGACAAATTTCACAGTCTCACTATGTATACCTTCCTTCCCTACCCATGTCAAACTCTTGCCATCTGTCCTAGCGGTTACCAGCTTAGCCCTAAACACCACAAACCCATGCGGTCCTGGGTTCGAGTCCCCAACCGCACCAATTTTTCGTGCATTTTTCACCCTTCATTTTTTAGACAAATTAGTTTTTACTCAATGTAATGTCCTTAAAAAATGTTCATTTATTTTGGCACTAGGTGTAAACCTCTACCAAAGCTGAGGCATATTTTCCATGAAATTTTCGTCTTTGATTTAAATCACGGTGTATTTGAATTGGATTACTTAAATTGCTATTAAATATTTAACAACTCCAAAAAAATTCTAACCTTAATTTTTTGGCTCTGGAATAATTCATTAGCTGCATTTCATTGATCAAATGTTTCTGAATTCCTCATTTCTTCTCCTTTTTTTCAACATATTTAAATGTTGGTCACTTCTTCTCTTTTTTCTCAACATTTAAACAACTTTGACCAACATTTAAACTAGGTGAATTTCTCATACAATTTCAAGATTACAAATTCCTCCATAATTCATGCCTTTCCATACATTTTCAACATTACAACCAGTGCGATTACCATACCTACAAATGCCCAAAAGTATTTGCAAATGGGTATTGGTAGTGCTTGATCTTCAAGCTTCCTAACCTTCTTCTTCAACATCCTAAGCTCAATAGCTAGCTCTCTGTCAGTGCGTGCTTCGCCCTTCATCTCTTCTTCCGGAGCTCGTGATGCGGCCACCGCGGTTCGGGGCAGCATGCACAACCATTCTTCATGCTCTTCTTGCAGTTCATTTATCAGAGTCTTGGCCAGAGCATCGACCCAAAGAAAGAAGCATGTCACCTGCGTGAACACGGAATAGATCAACCCATTGCTCAAAGATCCCGACCACGAAAATGGTGCAATTGCCCCGATTCTTACCCCATTCTCGCTGCACACGTAGAACGGACGATTCTGGTTCCTCGGTGTGTGAGAAACCCTCCGATCAACGCTCGCCCGGCACCGTGGACAGACGAAGACAGGCATCTCCACACGCGCCCGGCTCTGCATCCGCGAGGTGGCGCGGGAGCTTGCGGAAGACATGGAGGTCGGAGCTGAACGGGATCTCAACGCCGTCGCGCCCTCCACAGCTAGCTTCCCACCGCCGCGCCCTCCACGGCTAGCTTCCCACCGCCGTGCTCTCGCTCTCTCGCCGTGGTCAGCATCATGCTCTCTGTTGCCGTGGTCACCGCCGCTGTCGCCCGCTTATATAGCACACCCGCAATGGCTCTATGCTCAACGGCTCTATGCTCAACGGCTCTCTGCTGGGTCCGCAAGCCACGCGTGCAACGGTCTGAATAAAATTGGTCGTCTCTGCCGCCTGGTCCCACCTGTAAGGGCCGAGTCAAAACGTTGACCTAACGGAGACACCAGAGTTCACAGAACGAGTCGGTGCGCACGGACTAGGGGCAAAACTGAGCATTTGCATCTGATGGCAAAACTGAGCAGATGGACACCACTGAGGGCAAAAGGATAATTAACTCAAATATTTAAGCATCCACTTGACATTGTCAACAAGTCCAACGCCACCAATATGGTCGCAAGCACTATAAATACGCATACAATCTGTCACTTAGAACCCATCATCTTGCAGGAGTACACTGCGATAGAAGGCACACACACAATAGAAGGCACACACACAATGGTAGGCACAATGGTAGGCACTTACATTTGCCGCATAAGCCAAAAAGAAAAGTGTTCAAGTTGTATTAAAAAAATTGTTCAACAAGAAAAGTTTTCAAGTTGAACTAACATTTCTCTTTAAAATTTTCAAATTGTTCATGCTTTTAGAAAATATTGTTCAAAATTTTTAAAAAATGTTAATGCTTTTTTAGAACAATGATGTTTTCAAAATGTGAGTTGTTTACAAAATTGTTGGATTTTCAAACATTATTTGATTTTTAAAATTTTATTCAGAATTTCCAACAAATGTTCGAAAAAATTGAAAATGTGTCCAGATTCTACGTTGGTGTTAGCTATGTCCGGGATTTCTAGGCTAGAGGGAGTCCACTTTTGTAAGGCTGGTTGCTATTCCCTACGCCTGACTTAATAGCCAGTTTGTTAATCGATGAAAATTAATTTCAAGCAGTTAAGAGAAAGTTGCGGTCTGATTGGGAGATGGCCCATGCGCCATGCAGCCAATATATGCGTGTGGTGCAGCAATGCATGTGGGAGCGTTGATGGATGCAAGGACGTTTGGCAATTAATTTACGGTTGTTAAAACCATTTAATCCTGCTCACTAATTGGGCAGATTCAAAATAAAAAATCGGCCCTGATGTGCCTTTGTTTTGGCAATACTGTGGAGTCTGTTGTAGGCACAATAAATCCGGACAACGTAATTCTTAAGTTTGAACGCTTCAAATGTTTCAGACACTAATCATCCCAGCCGGTGACCCACTCACCCTCACGTGCAAGAGGTACATGGTTCGATTCCTAGAATGTGCATGTACTTACTTTGTGAATTTTTACCTCCCATAAACGGCCGCACTCTCTACATCGGTCACTAATGGGCCGGCCCAGTAGGCGTACGGTGTATACACTTCGGTGGATGGTTGACGTATTTAAAAAAATCAACCACTCAAAAAAGTTAAGAAAAGATTATCCTACCCTTTCTTATGAAGGTCCTCCATTGATGTGTTTAGGAGGGTTGTACCGAAGCGAGCCACGGGCCTGAGTTATGGTCAAATGTGTAAAGAACACTTAAAGAGTTAAGACAATGAAAAAATGAGCTGGAGCGATAACTGAGAGCTAGAATAAGGCTGTAGCGTGAACATGTACTTGGATAAATGAGTCACGCATTTTTACAATATATAAAACAGTCTATTCGAATGACAGAATAATACAGAAGTATAGAATTTATAAACATACTAGAAGAGAAGCAATCACATAGTATGACACAAGAGAACCCACTCCAATATGTAAATCGATTAATGAAGTGTGAACATGTTGTTGCCTTGTAAACCAGCCACCAACTCACCATCCTGAGTAACAAGACCAAAGGAAACTGTTGACATCATTGCCTTGAAGAAATCAACGGCTCAGTCTCATTCAAATATGGCGTACCTTTGAGAAACCAAGCAGTCACACCGCCGGCCATGATCATCAATCCATCATTCTATCATGCCTTGGCGATCGACAGAGTCAGCATAGCTAATCCAGCATGCTCTTCCTGCAGCAAGCTTCCGTCCAGGCTCCAGCGCCGCTCCGCGATCCTCACGAATTCGTCCATCACATCCCCAAAATGTTGCACAACTATCTGTTCGTACACGGCTCTTATCTGGTTGGCGATCCAGCTTGGGGTGACGAGTGCACTGTCTAGGTCGCTTAAAAAGTCATCGGAATGC
This sequence comes from Triticum dicoccoides, assembly GCF_002162155.2. Taxonomy (NCBI): domain Eukaryota; kingdom Viridiplantae; phylum Streptophyta; class Magnoliopsida; order Poales; family Poaceae; genus Triticum; species Triticum dicoccoides. The sequence continues at coordinate 783,992,721 of NC_041385.1, read as the reverse complement.
CCGGGACTAATGGAAAGGGCGATTCCAGAATGCCTCGTCATCAGAAAGGGCGTGACGCCATCAGAATGCACTCGTCATCTAATGAAAACAACCATCTGGCCTCCTGGGACTAATTCTTTGGCTCTCAGTTCCAGAAAATGTCTGAAATCCTTCCTGAACTGCTGTGCATAGGCTTCAAGGACCATAGGGAGCTTTTCACGCCTAGCATGCACATTGATGTAGTAAGCCGGGATCTGGTTCCTTGTTAGAACTTCAGGAGCCTGTGAAGATAAAGGTTTTGATTAGAAAATTGGCAAGTTAATGCAATGGATCGATCCATCAAGCAGTGTCACACTCATACCTTGGAGAACCAGTGCAGGCTACTGGACGAGCACACAAGATGCACGGAGCTACTAGTGAAGAGCCTCTCATAAAAGGATCCCGGTGCGACACCCGTCACGACCACAGGGTCGTTGATTCGACGGAGTGTGACGAGGCTCTTCACCACCGTGTTGAAGTCGTTGTCAGGCAGGTCGTTGAGGAACACACACAGTTCTGGTGGTGCCTGCTGGAACTGAAGACAGTAAACATGAATCGCCTCGACAGCGACCGACACCAGTGCCAGCGCGTTTGGGCCAGAGGAACAGCCCAAGTCCGCGATCACCATCTTGTCAGGTAACAAGGTGCTGCTGCTGAAGTCTATGATGGCTCTTTCTATCAGCAGCTTCATCCTGTTCTGCTGAGCGTTCTGCAGTCAATTTGAACTGTCTTCAGAAAATCTAGTAGTCTTCAGCTAAATAGCATGCTTTTTAGCTTCCTCATTTTTTCTTTTGAATTTCAGATATATAGTCATATTATGAATTCCCTGGAGGACAGTTTTGAGAAGCCAAGTGTCAAAGAATAGGATACCTGAATACCGGAGTTGCGAGCGTAACTTCTTTCCCCTTGTCCTTGGTTCATATGAACCATCTGTTTGGAGGCCATGGCTTTGGTTAGAGTGAGGCAAATCTCCAGAAAACCTGATAGAAGCAGATTAGGAGGCCACTGCTAATGATGTACTTGAACCTCAGTTCTTATTTTCCTCTGCTAACTGGGGATGGCTGCTTATCAATAGCCACTGATTCAAAGCTTAAGTCAAAGTCAACTACAGATAAGGATATGACAATAGTTTAACAACCCGTCACTGGTAGTGGTTGTATTAGATCAGCAGACTTGTTATTTTAATTTGATTACATTGAGTTGGCTATTCAACATGGAATTCAAGGTCAAAGAAAACATTTTAGACATTTTAGAACAGCAGACACATTTTTCCTGAAGCTGGTAGAAAAAAAACTGAAAGTTTATTACAGTACTATTGAGAGTGGTATAAAATATTTTTCCTACAGTGGTTGCACAGTGGAGTTTTTTTTGTTAATGCTAAATGCTTCCATACGATGCTTGATGAACATAAGCAAGTGCACACTGCATAGATAACACAAATACATCAAGCAGAGAAATAATGAACTACCATGTGATGATCTTCAAATACTAACCGGGGGAATGGTGCAGGTGGATAAATCTTAAGTGTGACGTTGTACAGAGATGGCATTAGTTGGAATTAACTATAGAGCTTTCGTTTTCGGCCATTATTTGGTTACCAAAGTTTTGGTCAACTTTCTACTCAATGGAAGTTTTGGTCTTCCATGTAGTCAGGGTCTGAACTAACTTTAATCACCTTACAATGCTGACCAAACAACATTTATATACTTAAATATTCTAACCAGGAGTATAATCAACACGAGAACCATGAGCTCTGTTAAATAAATATTACTCCCTCCGTCCCATAGTGTAAGACGTTTTTTGGCACTACACTAGTAGAAAAACACCTAATAGTCTCGGTTCGTAAGGGCCTTTAGTCCCGGTTCATGAACCGGGACTAATGGGTCGTTACTAATACCTCCACCCATTAATCCCGGTTCAAACACGAACCGGGACCAATGTGCCTCCACGTGGCCCTGTGTGCCGAGCCCAGTCAGGGGGCCTTTGGTCCTGGTTGGTGGTCCCGGTTGGTGGCTCCAACCGGGACCAAAAGGCGTCCACGCGTCAGCATTCTAGTGGCTGGGGTTTTTGTTTTTTTTTTGAAAGGAGGGGGGTTGGGTGTTTTGGGGGGTTAATTTAGGTGTTTCATATATTGTATTAGCTAGCTAATTAATAGAGAGAGTGTCCTCTCTTATGTCCGTGCTTGGTCGACGCTACGTACTATATATACATAAGTGATCGAGAGAACCATTCAGTACAGAAGTTCGTCATGCCTACTGAGAGAAGTGATCGATCGACCTCTCCTTCTCCGAGAGATTGGTCGAACAACAAGTTTTCGTATCATGTATCCGACGCTACTGGCTACATACAGGTACAATATGTCTAAGATCTCTTAATTACAAACCCCTAGCATTTGAAATCAATTTCCACATGGTATTCTCCGGCTTTACTGATGACTTGGTCAAGAAAGAATCCCGCCAATTCCTCTTGAATTGCTTTCATGCGATCTGGTTTTAGGAGTTCATTCTGCATCTGCCACGTCTAATTTGAAGAAGAGGGTTAATTAATACATATATGAATGAAACTGAACAGAAATGATGGTGTAATAAAATGAAATTGTGAATATTATTGCTTACGCATTTCATATTGTCTTTTAGAGTAGCCCCGCTTGTTTTTCAAAGTCGCGGTGTGGATGAACTCGCACACGTAGTATCCACAGAAATCATTCCCTTCCTCCTGCCACAAACACTTTACAAGAAATAGAGGTCAATCAAACTGATAATGAAGCATTATAAATGGCATTGATGAAAGTATAGCTATAGAATCAACGGGAGATGCGCGCAACTAGCTAGCCCAGTAGTACTTACTTTCGGGTATATATATCGCAGCTCCTTCGGCAGTCCCGGAGCTTCTGCGGTGAACTGTTTCCAAACCCTGCAAGACAAAGAAAATAATTATTATAACTTGAGCTATCGGGAAATGAACAAAAAGTTGCCGATATGGTGCGATAATGATCGATTGAACTTACTTGCTGAGCATTTCAATCATGTCCGCATAGGTTTGAGGATCTTTCGTCTTGAGTCTAAGACGGTTACTAGTCCCCGCTCAAGCTTAATCTTCAGAAGAATATAGTGGTACCTGCGCACGCATGCATAACTTAGCAATTACATTACTATAACCTCGCTCGAGTAATAAGGGAAACCGAATATGCACACGACAGTAACACTCACTTGCCGTTGTAAGGAACGAGTATGGTATCTTTCTTTTGATTTTTGATCAACGATCGTAGCAAGTTGTCCTCGGCCTCTTTGACGTTCTTTTCAACCAGAAATACATCTATGATATTTGTGTTAATGAAACCCAATATCATAAATTTCTTGTTTTTGCACTCGACGATTTTCAATCTGCATAATATATTGAGGATAATTAATTATAAATACATGCAATGAAAGAGCTGAGCTATATATAGAGACTTAATGACAGAAATAGTACTTACAGGCAGTAGCAAAAGACCATTAATTTATCGAGGGCCTTTTGATTGAAAAACGCGAAGAACTCATCAAATGGAACACACAACAGATCATTACAGAACATCCATTGCCGGTGTGTCTGCGTGCATTATATATAATTAAGTGTGTCAAAAATCATTACAGAACATCATGAATAGATAATTAAGTGACCAAATTAATAGAAGTTCATCATCACATTAAAACCAAAGTACATACATAGTTCTCATCTAACAACATAAAGCTCTGCAGAGTATCTAAATTAATTAAACCATACACTGAAACAATGTAAAACATTTTAATGCGAAAACAAATGCGATCATAATCGCAACCAATGTAACAATTGATCCAACGGCATAATGATACCAAGCCTCGGTATGAATGGCATATTTTCTAATCTTTCTAATCTTCAAGCGCATTGCATCCATCTTGATCTTGTGATCATCGACGACATCCGCAACATGCAACTCCAATGTCATCTTCTCCTCCTCAATTTTTCCAATTTTTTTCTTCAACAAATTGTTTTCTTCTTCAACTAAATTTAACCTCTCGACAATAGGGTCGGTTGAAATTTCCGGTTCAACAACCTCCTAGATAAATAAAATCTATGTCACGTTGGTCGGCATAATTGTCATAAACAATAAATGAACCAATAGTTATGAAAAGATAATATATACCACATCCGAATCATAGACAGGACGAGGGCCGACGGGGGCGGATACCAAAACCATCGCACTATATAAGATGCAATAATAAAACTAAGAACATTATACAAGTATCTATATAAACATACAAGTAAGAATTTTTTTCCTTTCAGAAAGAAGATAAGAACAAGAGGCTCACCACGGTGGTGCCGGCGACGAGATCGGCGCGGGCGATCGACGGCGGTGAAGACGGGGACGGGACATGACGGACCGCTAAACCTAGACAAATATTGAGGAAAATGGAGCTTGGAGATCGAGCTTGGAGAGGAGAAAGCTTAAGTAGTGTGGCTCGGGCATTCCATCGAACACCTCGTGTGCATAGGAGGTGAGCTAGAGCACCACAAAGCTCTCCCCTCGCCGGCCACGAAAAACAGAGCACTGGGAGTGCTCTGCTCGCGGGCGAGGGGTATATATAGGCAACTAATTGGTCCCGGTTCGTGCCATGAACCGGGACTAAAGGGCAGCCTTTGGTCCCGGTTCACGCCACCAACCGGGACCAATGGTGGTGGGCCAGGAGCGAGGCCCATTGGTCCCGGTTCATCCCACCAACCGGGACCAATAGGTCCAGTCGAACCGGGACCAATGGCCCACGTGGCCCGGCCAGCCCCCGGGCTCACGAACCGGGTCCAATGCCCCCATTGGTCCCGGTTCTGGATTGAACCGGGACTAATGGACTGACCCGGCCTGGACCATTGTCCCCTTTTCTACTAGTGCTAGTGTGCCAAAAAACGTCTTACATTATGGGACGGAGGGAGTAAAAGACAATACCATGGCGAAAAGGAGCAAGTCATCAGACATACAAAACCAGTAGAGATCAGCCAACAAACCTACAAACTGGAGAGAAAAACACAATGTTCATGCACTACTAAACTGGGCAAACACACGTCAAAGTCTCCTAGTGGCAAGATTGCAGAAATATCGCCTAGTACCACTTCCGAGGCTACTACTATTATGGTTGATATGAAACAAAACATAACTGTCAAACACTTCTGGATGGAAATATGAACTCAGAGGATGTACCTTCCATCTCACGCAAAGGCATGTGGACAGCGGAACAGCGAAGAAAATGAACGGAGTAATTTGCACTCAACCACTGGATTCATATTTCTAACTTCGGGTCCATGCAGTCCAGTTCATACTAAAACCATCGCTCTTATAGAGTGGAGAAGTAATTTTCGATATTGCCATCAAACAAATAAAGTACTCCCTCCGATCCATACTAATTGTTGCTGATTTAGTACAACTTTGGACTAAATCAGCGACAATTAATATGGATCGGAGGGAGTAGTAAACTGATACTAACACCCTTTGTCGTTATAGACAAACAACTGAGTCCAGGATTTGCAAAACACAAAAAGAAGAACCAACCTGTATGTGCTCAATTAGTCTGTCACACTCTGACGACCACCAGTTAACCCAGGGAAGCCATCCAAGAATGCCAGTTTTTACAAACCAGCAACACGAGGAGCATTGGCCTAGAATGTCAAGACTGGATGCGGGTAACCACTAATCTTTCAAAGCCTGCACAATCAGCCGACGTGGACCCACGTACAAGCATAAAATTCAGAAGCGAGCTATCATATTCAGACTGTCAAATATTAGATTCAGACAACAAAAGAGAATAGCCTTATATTGGATAGAGAAATTATGTGTCTATGCGTGTTTGATAATACAGACTACAGTTCTGATCTGATCTCTTTCTTTACAGACTGGGGTTAATTTCATCAGTTTCTCCCTTGTATGTACCAGGTAACAGAAGATGTTCATAATCTAAAGTAAAAGCATAATAACCTTGAACTTAAAATTGGAACCGGTAAGTTCATCCCAACAGATGTGTGGATTCTTCAAATAAGTATGATGATAAGATCTGTTGATGAGACAGTGGAGCTTATATTGCTTCATTATCTTAGGTTCCCTGTGTTCCATAAAGAACCCTCTGACATCAAACAATATTATGATTCTGTTTTGTAGGAAAATATAGTAGTAAAGCTGAGAGAAAAATGGATGACTACCACCCAGGAGCAGGATAAGTTACAACAAGAGATGGTAAGTATGACTTCATCACAGAAGCATGCATATTCTTTTTTCCCCTTTTCGTATGATCAAGCAGCATGTTGGAAAGGTATGATGATAAAACACGGAATTCTGTTTTGCAACAAAGGAACAGAATATCCTTCTCTGCTTTGTAAAACCAGGGGAGCTATAAATACCACTGAGTACAGAATGGTCAAGCCTGGCTCGAAAGCTGTGGATCCATTGCTGTTCTGGAAAATGGATGGGAGCTATACATGACATTGGTAAAAGAAAGAATGCTGGAGTTGATAGTTTTAACCCTTAACTTGAAAAGCACAGAAATCCAAAGAGCCCTGTAAGACCGTCCACACTACCGGACTCGCGGTCTATGCCTACGGCCAAGGGCCGTCGGCATAGGCCCCCAAGCCGTCGGCATAGGTCTATGCCTACGGCTGCCGTCGGCATAGACCCGTCGGCGTAGATGCCGTCAGCGTAGTCTTGTCAGACCGTCGGCGTAGTAAAGCCGTCGGCATAGGGGCCTATGCCGACGGCCTAGCGTCAGCCGTCGGCATAGTATAGCCGTCGGCAGTCTTTTTCGTCTGACGGCATCGGACGGCGCCGTCAAAAACGCGGACGAATAATGCAATGCCACGTGGCAGGGCTATGCCTACGGCAAAGCCGTAGGCATAGATGAATCTATGCCGACGGCTTTGCCGTAGGCATAGCCCTGCCACGTGTCGTCTTCTGGTTACTCCTGGCAGCAGAGGTATGCCTACGGCTTTGCCGTCGGCATAGATTTTCATCTATGCCTACGGCAAAGCCGTCGGCATAGATCCGCCACGTGGCGAGCCCTGGTGACTCCTGGGCTTATATATGCTGACGGCTTTGCCGTAGGCATAGTTTTTTTTCCCTGTTTTCTCTTTTCCAATTCATTTGACAGCATTTCAAAACAGAACAATATGAAATTATGCAGAAATATGACAGTTCATCATCTAAACATACTCAAGTTCACCATCATCATCTAAACATACTCAAGTTCATCACATCATCTAAAGATCATCACCGACTCAAGTTCATGAACATAAAAGTAGTGCAAGACATGAAACATCATAAAAGTAGGAATATGAAAGGCATGGCACGACGGCCACATGCACGGAATCATCAAGCAAGACCACCTCCGCCAAAACCACCACCTCCGCCAAAACCAACACCACCTCCGCCAAAACCACCACCTCCGCCAAAACCAACACCACCTCCGCCAAAACTGCCATCGCGACCACCACCACTCTGCCAGATCGGAGTGACTGGGGTCGACGGAGCAGGAGTCGAGCCACTGGTCCCCTACATGTTTCAGAAAAGATTCTAACAGTAAATATGATATGATAGTGTTGAATGAACGAGAACTAGTTTGTCAGTAGTTAGGCAAATGTACTAACCGGACCATCACTGCCTAGTGCCACCCATTCATCGAACGTGGGCACGTGTGGGGGTTCTCCCGCAGGTGGTGGTGGGGGTCCCATTTGTGGTGGACCCGTGCCGTTACTCCAAGCCGCCAACATAGCCTGAATGTTAGTTAAACAAGCAAACTAGAAGATCAGAAGGAATGAAAGTGCAAAAATTTAGCTTGGTTTTAAGAGGGCAGAACTAACCGTCAGATGTAATCATCGTTTGCCTTCACTCGTTTCAAGTACTCCCGCACCTCGAGATTCCTATGCTCGACAAACTCCTTATATGCCTACATAATTTAGATTGTTTCTAAGTGAGCAATGCTGAAAATAAACTGAGAATGCTAGATAGAAAAAGATAAAGAGGAAGTACTTACAACATGCTGGCGGGCTAAAGGAGTCTGTGAACGCCCCGTACTCTCTAACTGGCTCGGGTTGCTAGCCCGAAGCTGTGTGTACGAGATCGAAGGAGTGATCAAGCCGTCGAAACACGGATACCGGCCATTCTTCTTCCCCTGGATGGCCACCACCGCCGTGTCGTCGATCTGAGACTGGGCGACCTCGGCAACAGGAACATCCGGATGCAACTCCTGATAGTGATGAATGTAAGACCCCAGGTGCTCCTCGGTCTTGCCGTAGTACTGGCTCTCGCCCTCCTTGCGACGACTCCGCTCGCGGGCCAGCTTCCATGACTCCATGTTTGAGAGCGGCCTCTTCAACTTGTCCTCCTACAACATCAAATAGAAGTTAGCCATACATAAGAACATGACGGTAAAGAAGAACAAAAATTCATCATGCACATAGATATACCTTCATGGCCTTGAAGCTCCAGTGGTTCTTGTTTCCTTGGCCGTGTGTCCCGTCGGCTCCACGGTTAGCCCGGCCCTTGATGCTCTTGGCAGCAAACTCTGCATCGGCGCCGAGCCACCTATCCACCAAACTCGCCCATCCGTCATGCCTTCCATAGCACCAACGAGGAACAACCTATGCAAATTTTGGAAGCATGACATGTGAGCACGAAACATAGAGTTGACTGCTTGAAACAATGAAAAGTTAGTAATAGTTACCATCATGAACTGCTCCCTGTTCAAGGTAAGTCGCTGCTTCTGCGCTTGACTTTTGGTCATCTTTTGGTGCAGGTAGTAGTGGTAGTACTGCGAGACGGCAACCCAGCGCACCTCGTACTGCAACTGACGAGCTTTCTTCTTCGCAGCCGCAAGCAAGACCACGTCGGCTCTGGCCTTGTGCTCGTCAAGAACTCTATAGAGTTGCTGCATAAACCAGAAGCAAACAAGGCATGAGTTGAGTGATCCAATGATAAACTATGAACGAAACTGAAGACAAGTGATTCAGAAGAGAACTTACCCAAAATTTGGTGATCACGGCCTTAGCGGCCGTCCCATACTCCGCGTTGCTGCAAGCCTCGTAGTGGGCCCCACTCGTGGCCAAAACCCGCAGCTGCGGGTCCCTGTCTGGCCGCGGGCAGAATAGGCCAGGCCAAAAGTGCTTCAACAGGACAGTGATAAGGCCGTTCGATTTACGGCCATTTCCGCGAAGGATCCAATTTCTGCAAAAGAATCAAATGATTGCCATGTGTACAATAAGAAAATGTTGTCATGTGTTGAAAATATGATTGAGAGGCACTTACTCTGTCCCCACAGGTTCAATGAGCCACTTGTGCTCCTCGATAGAAGGTGGTGTAGGTAGTCCGGCATTACCACGCAGCCACCCCTGCGGAGCACCCGGTGGCAAGTCACCCCACAACTCGGGATCAACCTCCCCTCCACCCTCCTCGCCCTCCTCCTCACCCTCCTCCTCGGCCTCCTCCTCCTCACCCTCCTCCTCGGCCTCCTCCTCCTCGCCATCAGGAACATACTCCTCCTCCTCAGACTCAGAAGGTGCCTCTGTATGGGAGGGCATCGAAGAAGACCCTCCTATTTCGGACACGGCCCGGAGTTTTTGCCCCGGCTGCCTCTCCCCCCACCTCCTCCTCCTCTAGGGGCTCTCCCCCCACCGCCTCCTCCTCTAGGGTCTCCTCCCCCGACCCCTCCACCTCCCTGTGAGGTGTCATCCTCGCGTAGTCGGGAGGGAACCTTGTGGGCTCATCCACTCCGAGTAAGTCCTTTAAATTTACTGAGGAAACTGGCACCGCTGGACTTGCCCATGATTAGCAAACTTGCATTGAGAAGAGAATAAACAATTAGTAAGGATATCAATTAAACAAGCATACAGGAAAAACATTAATACCAGAAGAGCACATTAAGCATACTATTTTAATGATCATTAAAAGAACTTACATTTTCTAGAACCCATATGAATCATCACTATTGTAATCTATTTGTGGAGCGGTCTCATCATCACTATCACGCATATCTTCTTCGTTGTCTGACGGAGGTGGAGGCTCTTCCTCATCGTCAGCGTCTTCATTTAACTTTTCAAGCATAATTATGTCTCTTTGATTCACAACTGCCTCACCATCAATCCGTGCGTCGTCGTCGTTTGGGTCCAGGTCAACATAACCCAAGTCATCATCCTCGTTGTTTCGGACCACGTCATCATGTTCCTCTTGATAGAACAGTCCCTCGTATGTCATGGGGTTTATGTTGTAGTAATCATCATCGTTCGGGTCCGGTAGCTTACCATGCGGCGACACCTTGAACACAACTTCCCAACCCTTTAGGTACTCTTTCTGGCATGGGTAAGGCAGATAATATACTTGTGTGGCCTGGGTAGCGGCGATAAAGAGATCAGCTCCGGCATAGACGGTTGATGGTTTAACTTCAACTAAACCAACAGAAGGCGTATGTCTCGGGCCCTTTTTGGGGTCGAACCATCGGCATTTGAACACAGTGAGACTTAGGTGTTCGCGGCCAAGTTTGAATGTAAGCTCGTATATTTTTCCTACCCTTCTGTAGTAATCTATTTTATTATCTCCTTCAGTGAAGACTCCGGTATTTATGGTTTTGGGATCAGGCCGACTGTTCTGGTGCTCCTTTGTATGGAAGCGATACCCATTCACATCATACTTTTCGCATGTCATGACGACAGGGTCAAAACCCATGGAAACCCATCTCAATTCTTCATCCATTGATTCGGTCGGATCATTTCCCTACAAGTTCAATTGAAATTATAGGGTGCATGAGTTTAATTGAAATTATAGGGTGCATGAGTTTAATTGAAAGTGTGAAAAATTACTTTCTCCATGAACCACGCAACGAAATTTTTCCTTCCATCAGCACCCTTTCGGAGAAGAGCAAATGCCTCCGCTTCAGTAGGAGGCAGCATTCCCGTCCATTCTTCTTCAATGAATCGACTACAATAAGAAAAGCGGTATAAGAACTAGGCAAAGTGAACATAACGAATTGACTAAAAGAATGGTGCAAAGGTATTACCTCATCCACTCATCCTCAACTTCCTTGATGTTGTGCAAGATATAGAACATGACATCCTCCCACTCATCTCGTGGCATGACATAAGATGTCGAGCATCCAGCCCTGCCACCTTGCCCGGTGAATAGAGGCAACTTGGGTTTATACTTGGGTTCTTCTGTATTGTATCGAGACACCTTATTGTGCAACGTGGGAACATGGTCCGGATAGTAGGCTGTCCTGAGGTCTGCCACCTCCTCTAGGATAACTGCCTTAGCTATGGAAGCTTCAATCTTAGCTTTGTTTCCACATTTCTGTCTCAGATGCTTGTTCTGTCTCTCAGGGCCGTACTGCCAACGATACTGCACAGGGCCCCCCAACAATACCTCGTTCGCAAGGTGCAAAATGAGATGTGTCATCGGAGTAAAGAAGCCTGGCGGGAAGATCTTCTCTAGCTTGCATATCAAATCCGGCGCCTTCTTATGCATTTCTTTTATCTTCTCAGGACATACTTCTTTAGCACAAAGCGTTCGGAAGAAATGGCTTAACTCTGCAAGCACACGCCAGACATGCTCGGGAACATAGCCCCGAACCATCACCGACATAATCCGCTCAATCCATACATGATAGTCATGACTCTTGAGCCCGGTCACTCTGCCCGTTGAAAGATTGACCCCCTTACTTATATTCGACGCATAACCATCAGTGAACTTCACGAAGTGTTTCAGCCACTTGAATGCCTCCATCTTATGATCCTTTTTAAGTACGAAGTCAGCATCTGGCTTGAACCAAGATTTTCGACTGCCTGTGGGAGGTTGCATGTGAAGACGTGGTCTATCACAAATATTCTGTTGATCAACTCTAGCATTAACATTATCCTTTGTCTTATCAGGAATGTTGAGGATCGTGTTAAAAAGGGACTCTGCGACATTCTTTTCGGTGTGCATCACGTCGATGTTGTATGGAAGTTTGAGGTCCTTAAAATAGGGAAGCTGCGTGAAGGGGGTAATGTGAGTCCAGTTGTGCGTCTCACCATATCCTTCAAAACATTTTTTCCCTTTACCTTTGCCTCAAGCAGGCTGTTAGCCCATACTCCCAGAAATGCTTCGAAGCAACCTCGGCTACAGCCGTACTCAGCCTTCACTGCCATCAGTTGCGAGATGGCATCCAGCACAGACAGCTTGGCACCCTCATAGAGAGGTTTCTTTAACGAGGCCAAGATTTCCAGGAAGGCCTTTGCGGTTTCCTCCGGCTCCTCCGGTTCATTCGCTGAATGTGACGGAGGTGTCGGCTGTGCAGCAAAGACATCATCTAGCATGTCTCTAACCCCATCGTCCTCATAACCAGCGACGCATTGTCGTATCACATCCTCTCTACCACGGTCCCGCTGGGCAAAGTTTATCGGCATATTAAAGTTGGGCATAAATCCATGCGTGCGAAGGTGCTTAGTCATCTCACTCTTATCTCTGCGGATACGTCTCTCACATCTGGCACACGGGCATTCTGGCACCATCCTCATTGGACTACGAAATATCTCTTTCAAAAACACATCAGTTTTCTCGACCCACTCTGTTGTTACTTGATTCCGACGGATAAACCCACTATACATCCACTGATTATCTGCCATCTCTGCTTTATTGGAAGACACACAACAAAATTAAGGATTCATTTAAATTACCAACATCAATATTTTATTTTTTACAAGGTTGACGAGTAATCCACCTACATCTCTAATAGGTAAAGATGGGTCCTAATCCCACCCGAGAATGTGTAGATTGAGTACGGTCCATGCTCTACCCCATTCCGAGACAAAATTTTGGCAGCACCTCCCCGCTGTTCTCCAAATACACGTCTCGGCAAAATGTCGAGAGAATGTGCATCCGGAGAACAACAGGGAGGCGCCGCCGAAATCCTGTCTCGGAACGGGGTAGAGCATGAACAACGTACCCAATCTACACATCCTCGGGCTGTCCGTGGAAAGCGCCGGACAATCCGAAAGAGTTGCGGTGATAAATATGCAATTGAATGCATATTTATCGATGCAACCCTTTCGGACGGGAGACCTAGGTTACGCGACTTGATGTGAAAATTCAATCTAGTGACATGGAAAAAAAGTGGACGAGGTCATGGAATTGTTGCTCACCCTCCGATGTAGAGGATGTAGTCGATCAAAGGAGGGACGATCATGGACAAACACCTCCAACGTCGACGGTCACTCCACGAAGATGGAACACCACAAATCCTGTTAATTCGACCAAGTGCAAAAAATAGGTTAAGCATTGACAGTTTAAACTATGAAAAAAAATCATATTTCGTCAAGTGTAAAATTTTGTCCTTCAATTTTTTTAGCAAGATCATCATGATTAAATAACCACTCATCATATGTCAATTTTGGAGCACATCTCACACAACTATTTTAGAAACTAAATGTCACATAGCAAGGATTTAGACACAACTTCACCTCCTATCCATGCCATCTCTAGACGTCAACAACTCAAAGAACATGACACAAACAACAACTCAAAAATTTGTTTTGCATGCATATGTGAATAGACTTAGTGGGCGAATACACCATCCATTAATCTCACATGCATATATTGTCATAATCCATTACATATCATATTGGTAAAAATATTAGGCTTATGGACATAAAATCTAGAAGAGAACAATGCTAACAATTACATCACTTGTCTTTATGAAGATAAGTTACACATGTCCATACATAGTAGTTATTTGCAGCAAATTAATATGAAACTATGAATGTCATAGTAGGAAAAATGAAAAAAAAAAGCATAGCTCACCGAGCAGAGGAGCGTCACGGCGATGGAGGGGCCGGGAGGGACGGGGCTGGTCGTGGTCGGCCGGAGAAGCCGAGCCCGCCGCCGACCGGAGCTAGCACCAGGGCCGGCCGGGCAGGGACGCGGGCCGCTGGCCGGAGCCGTGGCCAGGCGTGCTCGGGG
>NC_041385.1:783971482-783978383 GCF_002162155.2 Triticum dicoccoides | reverse complement strand
CGGGTGAGGGAGGGGAGAGTGGCGCGGGTGGAGCAGCGGCGGGCGGGCGGCGGGGAGCGGCGGCGGCGGCGGCGGCAGCTAGCTAGCTAGCGCGGGTCGGGGACGAACGAGTGGAGCGACGAACGAGTGGAGGGGGTGAGCGGGGAGTGGATAAGGCGCCTATGCCGACGGCTTAACCGTCGGCATACATTAGTCATGCCACGTGGCATATATGCCGACGGCTAAGCCGTAGGCATAGGTGTATTTCTTTTTTTTTACATGTTAATTGCAAACTAGCCGTATACATGTTAATTACACAAGTGGCATATATTATTAACTGTCTTCAAATATATTTTTAGTGTATATTATTTTCAATGTTATATATTTATTCTTTTTTATTTTAGTGTTTTCTTATAGTTATATATTTATTCTTTTTTATTTCATATAGATTTTTAAATTTTTTATAGTTATAGTTTTCCTTTTTTATGTGTTATTATTTCATATAGATTTTTATTTTTTTAAACCGCTCGGCCCACTCCTCTCCCGGAACCACATAGAGGGGAGGGGAGGGGAGGCGCCGAATTCGAGCAGCTTCGTCCGCCAAGGTCGTGGCCTGGTCGACGGGGAGGGTGGTGGGACGCCGAATTCGAGACTTGTGAGAGGCCGCCTACTCATGATTTTATCGTGCTCCAAATATTTAATAATATTCACGCTGCATCGTTACCGCAGAACGTCTACTACCGTGTCATTGCCGTCCGTGAGGGGGGCCACACCCCGGAGACGCGTGCCGCCTCTTCGGACATGCCACCACACCACCCCGCATGTATGAGGGCCCGGTGCGACGCTCTGGTGGCATTGCTACCCCCCAGGGCCCCCGTCCCACCTAACCGTGTAGCGTTTGACCACGGGATCTAGCCCTTTGACTTTGCACGGACGGGATTTGACCAGTGGACCTCTCCACCCGGTTGTGTTAGGTCAGCCCATAGGAACACTTTGGAGCAACATCCGGGCCGGGCCCACAGCAAGATCCCCTCCGTGTAGACCTGACGCGTCCGTTTTCCCCCTCCAGGTGCCGGCGGCGGCGCCGTCCTTGAGAGGGGGGGCACACCCCGGAGACGCGTGCTGGGCGTTTGCAACCGCCTAAACACTTCGAGACTTGTGAGAGGCCGCCTACGCAAGATTTGACGGTATGCTAGCCCCCGGAGGCCGCCGGCCACAGTCGTAGACGTTCGAAGAGCAACCCGCGTAGAGGGAAGTGTTCAGATACTTCTCCATCACAAAAAATTATGAAAAATTACCATCAGTCCTATAGCACATGTGCCCACGTTGTGTAAAAAACTCATGATTTTATCGCGCTCCAAGTATTTAATAATATTCACGCTGCATCGTTACTGCAGAACGTCTACTACCGTGTCATTGCCGTCCGTGAGGGGGGCCACACCCCAGAGACGCGTGTCGCCTCTTCGGACATGCCACCACACCACCCCGCATGTATGAGGGCCCGGTGCGACGCTCCGGTGGCTACCCCCCAGGGGCCCCGTCCCGCCTAACCCTGTAGCGTTTGACCACGGGATCTAGCCCTTTGACTTTGCACGGACGGGATTTGACCAGTGGACCTCTCCACCCGGTTGTGTTAGGTCAGCCCATAGGAACACTTTGGAGCAACATCCGGGCCAGGCCCACAACACGAGCTTTCTTCTTCGCAGCCGCAAGCAAGACCACGTCGGCTCTGGCCTTGTGCTCGTCAAGAACTCTATAGAGTTGCTGCATAAACCAGAAGCAAACAAGGCATGAGTTGAGTGATCCAATGATAAACTATGAACGAAACTGAAGACAAGTGATTCAGAAGAGAACTTACCCAAAATTTGGTGATCACGGCCTTAGCGGCCGTCCCGTACTCCGCGTTGCTGCAAGCCTCGTAGTGGGCCCAGCTCGTGGCCAAAACCCGCAGCTGCGGGTCCCTGTCTGGCCGCGGGCAGAATAGGCCAGGCCAAAAGTGCTTCAACAGGACAGTGATAAGGCCGTTCGGTTTACGGCCATTTCCGCGAAGGATCCAGTTTCTGCAAAAGAATCAAATGATTGCCATGTGTACAATAAGAAAATGTTGTCATGTGTTGAAAATATGATTGAGAGGCACTTACTCTGTCCCCACAGGTTCAATGAGCCACTTGTGCTCCTCGATAGAAGGTGGTGTAGGTAGTCCGGCATTACCACGCAGCCACCCCTGCGGAGCACCCGGTGGCAAGTCACCCCACAACTCGGGATCAACCTCCCCTCCACCCTCCTCGCCCTCCTCCTCACCCTCCTCCTCGGCCTCCTCCTCCTCACCCTCCTCCTCGGCCTCCTCCTCCTCGCCATCAGGAACATACTCCTCCTCCTCAGACTCAGAAGGTGCCTCTGTATGGGAGGGCATCGAAGAAGACCCTCCTATTTCGGACACGGCCCGGAGTTTTTGCCCCGGCTGCCTCTCCCCCCACCTCCTCCTCCTCTAGGGGCTCTCCCCCCACCGCCTCCTCCTCTAGGGTCTCCTCCCCCGACCCCTCCACCTCCCTGTGAGGTGTCATCCTCGCGTAGTCGGGAGGGAACCTTGTGGGCTCATCCACTCCGAGTAAGTCCTTTAAATTTACTGAGGAAACTGGCACCGCTGGACTTGCCCATGATTAGCAAACTTGCATTGAGAAGAGAATAAACAATTAGTAAGGATATCAATTAAACAAGCATACAGGAAAAACATTAATACCAGAAGAGCACATTAAGCATACTATTTTAATGATCATTAAAAGAACTTACATTTTCTAGAACCCATATGAATCATCACTATTGTAATCTATTTGTGGAGCGGTCTCATCATCACTATCACGCATATCTTCTTCGTTGTCTGACGGAGGTGGAGGCTCTTCCTCATCGTCAGCGTCTTCATTTAACTTTTCAAGCATAATTATGTCTCTTTGATTCACAACTGCCTCACCATCAATCCGTGCGTCGTCGTCGTTTGGGTCCAGGTCAACATAACCCAAGTCATCATCCTCGTTGTTTCGGACCACGTCATCATGTTCCTCTTGATAGAACAGTCCCTCGTATGTCATGGGGTTTATGTTGTAGTAATCATCATCGTTCGGGTCCGGTAGCTTACCATGCGGCGACACCTTGAACACAACTTCCCAACCCTTTAGGTACTCTTTCTGGCATGGGTAAGGCAGATAATATACTTGTGTGGCCTGGGTAGCGTCAATAAAGAGATCAGCTCCGGCATAGACGGTTGATGGTTTAACTTCAACTAAACCAACAGAAGGCGTATGTCTCGGGCCCATTTTGGGGTCGAACCATCGGCATTTGAACACAGTGAGACTTAGGTGTTCGCGGCCAAGTTTGAATGTAAGCTCGTATATTTTTCCTACCCTTCTGTAGTAATCTATTTTATTATCTCCTTCAGTGAAGACTCCGGTATTTATGGTTTTGGGATCAGGCCGACTGTTCTGGTGCTCCTTTGTATGGAAGCGATACCCATTCACATCATACTTTTCGCATGTCATGACGACAGGGTCAAAACCCATGGAAACCCATCTCAATTCTTCATCCATTGATTCGGTCGGATCATTTCCCTACAAGTTCAATTGAAATTATAGGGTGCATGAGTTTAATTGAAATTGTAGGGTGCATGAGTTTAATTGAAAGTGTGAAAAATTACTTTCTCCATGAACCACGCAACGAAATTTTTCCTTCCATCAGCACCCTTTCGGAGAAGAGCAAATGCCTCCGCTTCAGTAGGAGGCAGCATTCCTGTCCATTCTTCTTCAACGAATCGACTACAATAAGAAAAGCAGTATAAGAACTAGGCAAAGTGAACATAACGAATTGACTAAAAGAATGGTGCAAAGGTATTACCTCATCCACTCATCCTCAACTTCCTTGATGTTGTGCAAGATATAGAACATGACATCCTCCCACTCATCTCGTGCCATGACATAAGATGTCGAGCATCCAGCCCTGCCACCTTGCCCGGTGAATAGAGGCAACTTGGGTTTATACTTGGGTTCTTCTGTATTGTATCGAGACACCTTATTGTGCAACGTGGGAACATGGTCCGGATAGTAGGCTGTCCTGAGGTCTGCCACCTCCTCTAGGATAACTGCCTCAGCTATGGAAGCTTCAATCTTAGCTTTGTTTCCACATTTCTGTCTCAGATGCTTGTTCTGTCTCTCAGGGCTGTACTGCCAACGATACTGCACAGGGCCCCCCAACAATACCTCGTTCGCAAGGTGCAAAATGAGATGTGTCATCGGAGTAAAGAAGCCTGGCGGGAAGATCTTCTCTAGCTTGCATATCAACTCCGGCGCCTTCTTATGCATTTCTTTTATCTTCTCAGGACATACTTCTTTAGCACAAAGCGTTCGGAAGAAATGGCTTAACTCTGCAACCACACGCCAGACACGCTCGGGAACATAGCCCCGAACCATCACCGACATAATCCGCTCAATCCATACATGATAGTCATGACTCTTGAGCCCGGTCACTCTGCCCGTTGAAAGATTGACCCCCTTACTTATATTCGACGCATAACCATCAGTGAACTTCACGAAGTGTTTCAGCCACTTGAATGCCTCCATCTTATGATCCTTTTTAAGTACGAAGTCAGCATCTGGCTTGAACCAAGATTTTCGACTGCCTGTGGGAGGTTGCATGTGAAGACGTGGTCTATCACAAATATTCTGTTGATCGACTCTAGCATTAACATTATCCTTTGTCTTATCAGGAATGTTGAGGATTGTGTTAAAAAGGGACTCTGCGACATTCTTTTCGGTGTGCATCACATCGATGTTGTATGGAAGTTTGAGGTCCTTAAAATAGGGAAGCTGCGTGAAGGGGGTAATGTGAGTCCAGTTGTGCGTCTCACCATATCCTTCAAAACATTTTTTCCCTTTACCTTTGCCTCAGGCAGGCTGTTAGCCCATACTCCCAGAAATGCTTCGAAGCAACCTCGGCTACAGCCGTACTCAACCTTCACTGCCAACAGTTGCGAGATGGCATCCAGCACAGACAGCTTGGCACCCTCATAGAGAGGTTTCTTTAACGAGGCCAAGATTTCCAGGAAGGCCTTTGCGGTTTCCTCCGGCTCCTTCGGTTCATTCGCTGAATGTGACGGAGGTGTCGGCTGTGCAGCAAAGACATCATCTAGCATGTCTCTAACCCCATCGTCCTCATAACCAACGACGCGTTGTCGTATCACATCCTCTCTACCACGGTCCCGCTGGGCAAAGTTTATCGGCATATTAAAGTTGGGCATAAATCCATGCGTGCGAAGGTGCTTAGTCATCTCACTCTTATCTCTGCGGATACGTCTCTCACATTTGGCACACGGGCATTCTGGCACCATCCTCATTGGACTACGGAATATCTCTTTCAAAAACACATCAGTTTTATCGACCCACTCTGTTGTTACTTGATTCCGACGGATAAACCCACTATACATCCACTGATTATCTGCCATCTCTGCTTTATTGGAAGCCACACAACAAAATTAAGGATTCATTTAAATTACCAACATCAATATTTTATTTTTTACAAGGTTGACGAGTAATCCACCTACATCTCTAATAGGTAAAGATGGGTCCTAATCCCACCCGAGAATGTGTAGATTGAGTACGGTCCATGCAATACCCCATTCCGAGACAAAATTTCGGCAGCACCTCCCCGCTGTTCTCCAAATACACGTCTCGGCAAAATGTCGAGAGAATGTGCATCCGGAGAACAACAGGGAGGCGCCGCCGAAATCCTGTCTCGGAACGGGGTAGAGCATGAACAACGTACCCAATCTACACATCCTCGGGCTGCCCGTGGAAAGCGTCGGACAATCCGAAAGAGTTGCGGTGATAAATATGCAATTGAATGCATATTTATCGATGCAACCCTTTCGGACGGGAGACCTAGGTTACGCGACTTGATGTGAAAATTCAATCTAGTGACATGGAAAAAAAGTGGACGAGGTCATGGAATTGTTGCTCACCCTCCGATGTAGAGGATGTAGTCGATCAAAGGAGGGACGATCGTGGACAAACACCTCCAACGTCGACGGTCACTCCACGAAGATGGAACACCACAAATCCTGTTAATTCGACCAAGTGCAAAAAATAGGTTAAGCATTGACAGTTTAAACTATGAAAAAAAATCATATTTCGTCAAGTGTAAAATTTTGTCCTTCAATTTTTTTAGCAAGATCATCATGATTAAATAACCACTCATCATATGTCAATTTTGGAGCACATCTCACACAACTATTTTAGAAACTAAATGTCACATAGCAAGGATTTAGACACAACTTCACCTCCTATCCATGCCATCTCTAGACGTCAACAACTCAAAGAACATGACACAAACAGCAACTCAAAAATTTGTTTTGCATGCATATGTGAATAGACTTAGTGGGCGAATACACCATCCATTAATATCACATGCATATATTGTCATAATCCATTACATATCATATTGGTACAAATATTAGGCTTATGGACATAAAATCTAGAAGAGAACAATGCTAACAATTACATCACTTGTCTTTATGAAGATAAGTTACACATGTCCATACATAGTAGTTATTTGCAGCAAATTAATATGAAACTATGAATGTCATAGTAGGAAAAATGAAAAAAAAAGAGCATAGCTCACCGGGCAGAGGAGCGTCACGGCGATGGAGGGGCCGGGAGGGACGGGGCTGGTCGTGGTCGGCCGGAGTAGCCGAGTCCGCCGCCGACCGGAGCTAGCACCAGGGCCGGCCGGGCAGGGACGCGGGCCGCTGGCCGGAGCCGTGGCCAGGCCTTCTCGGGGAGGGGCCGAGGTGGGGCCCTGCCCGGTTCGTGGAGGCAACGCGCCGCTGACTGAGGCTGGGGTGGAGGCAAGGCACGAGGAAGGGGGGGGACGGGGTGGA
>NC_041385.1:783965935-783971117 GCF_002162155.2 Triticum dicoccoides | reverse complement strand
GGGCGGGCGGCAGATGCGTGGCGGCGGTGGCGCGAGAAGGGGAGGGAAGGGGAGGGGATGGAGCGGCGGGGAGGGGGGACGGGTGAGGGAGGGGAGAGTGGCACGGGTGGAGCGGCGGCGGGCGGGCGGCGGGGAGCAGCGGCGGGCGGCGGCGGCGGCGGCAGCTAGCTAGCTAGCGCGGGTCGGGGACGAACGAGTGGAGCGACGAATGAGTGGAGGGGGTGAGCGGGGAGTGGATAAGGCGCCTATGCCGACGGCTTAACCGTCGGCATACATTAGTCATGCCACGTGGCATATATGCCGACGGCTAAGCCGTAGGCATAGGTGTATTTCTTTTTTTTTACATGTTAATTACAAACTAGCCGTATACATGTTAATTACACAAGTGGCATATATTATTAACTGTCTTCAAATATATTTTTAGTGTATATTATTTTCAAT
The DNA here is from genome assembly GCF_002162155.2 of Triticum dicoccoides. NCBI lineage: Eukaryota > Viridiplantae > Streptophyta > Magnoliopsida > Poales > Poaceae > Triticum > Triticum dicoccoides. Next base: position 783,970,676 of record NC_041385.1, on the reverse strand, counting down.
GTTATATATTTATTCTTTTTTATTTTAATGTTTTCTTATAGTTATATATTTATTCTTTTTTATTTCATATAGATTTTTAAATTTTTTATAGTTATAGTTTTCCTTTTTTATGTGTTATTATTTCATATAGATTTTTATTTTTTTAAACCGCTCGGCCCTCTCCTCTCCCGGAACCACACAGAGGGGAGGGGAGGGGAGGCCCCGAATTCGAGCAGCTTCGTCCGCCAAGGCCGTGGCCTGGTCGACGGGGAGGGTGGTGGGACGCCAAATTCGAGACTTGTGAGAGGCCGCCTACTCATGATTTTATCGCGCGCCAAATATTTAATAATATTCACGCTGCATCGTTACCGCAGAACGTCTACTACCGTGTCATTGCCGTCCGTGAGGGGGGCCACACCCCGGAGACGCGTGCCGCCTCTTCGGACATGCCACCACACCACCCCGCATGTATGAGGGCCCGGTGCGACGCTCCGGTGGCATTGCTACCCCCAGGGCCCCCGTCCCGCCTAACCCTGTAGCGTTTGACCACGGGATCTAGCCCTTTGACTTTGCACGGACGGGATTTGACCAGTGGACCTCTCCACCCGGTTGTGTTAGGTCAGCCCATAGGAACACTTTGGAGCAACATCCGGGCCAGGCCCACAGCAAGAACCCCTCCGTGTAGACCCGACGCGTCCATTTTCCCCCTCCAGGTGCCGGCGGCGGCGCCGTCCGTGAGAGGGGGGGGCACACCCCGGAGACGCGTGCTGGGCGTTTGCAACCGCCTCAACACTTCGAGACTTGTGAGAGGCCGCCTACGCAAGATTTGACGGTATGCTAGCCCCCGGAGGCCGCCAGCCACAGTCCTAGACGTGCGAAGAGCAATCCGCGTAGAGGGAAGTGTTCAGATACTTCTCCATCACAAAAAATTATGAAAAATTACCATCAGTCCTATAGCACATGTGCCCACGTTGTGTAAAAAACTCATGATTTTATCGCGCTCCAAGTATTTAATAATATTCACGCTGCATCGTTACCGCAGAACGTCTACTACCGTGTCATTGCCGTCCGTGAGGGGGGCCACACCCCGGAGACGCGTGCCGCCTCTTCGGACATGCCACCACACCACCCCGCATGTATGAGGGCCCGGTGCGACGCTCCGGTGGCATTGCTACCCCCCAGGGCCCCCGTCCCGCCTAACCCTGTAGCGTTTGACCACGGGATCTAGCCCTTTGACTTTGCACGGACGGGATTTGACCAGTGGACCTCTCCACCCGGTTGTGTTAGGTCATCCCATAGGAACACTTTGGAGCAACATCCGGGCCAGGCCCACAGCAAGATCCCCTCCGTGTAGACCCGACGCGTCCGTTTTCCCCCTCCAGGTGCCGGCGGCGGCGCCGTCCGTGAGGGGGGGGGGGCACACCCTGGAGACGCGTGCTGGGCGTTTGCAACCGCCTCAACACTTCAAGACTTGTGAGAGGCCGCCTACGCAAGATTTGACGGTATGCTAGCCCCCGGAGGCCGCCGGCCACAGTCGTAGACGTGCGAAGAGCAATCCGCGTAGAGGGAAGTGTTCAGATACTTCTCCATCACAAAAAATTATGAAAAATTACCATCAGTCCTATAGCACATGTGCCCACGTTGTGTAAAAAACTCATGATTTTATCGCGCTCCAAGTATTTAATAATATTCACGCTGCATCGTTACCGCAGAACGTCTACTACCGTGTCATTGCCGTCCGTGAGGGGGGCCACACCCCGGAGACGCGTGCCGCCTCTTCGGACATGCCACCATACCACCCCGCATGTATGAGGGCCCGGTGCGACGCTCCGGTGGCATTGCTACCCCCCAGGGCCCCCGTCCCGCCTAACCCTGTAGCGTTTGACCACGGGATCTAGCCCTTTGACTTTGCACGGACGGGATTTGACCAGTGGACCTCTCCACCCGGTTGTGTTAGGTCAGCCCATAGGAACACTTTGGAGCAACATCCGGGCCAGGCCCACAGCAAGATCCCCTCCGTGTAGACCCGACGCGTCCGTTTTCCCCCTCCAGGTGCCGGCGGCGGCACCGTCCGTGAGAGGGGGGGGCACACCCCGGAGACGCGTGCTGGGCGTTTGCAACCGCCTCAACACTTCGAGACTTGTGAGAGGCCGCCTACGCAAGATTTGACGGTATGCTAGCCCCCGGAGGCCGCCGGCCACAGTCGTAGACGTGCGAAGAGCAATCCGCGTAGAGGGAAGTGTTCAGATACTTCTCCATCACAAAAAATTATGAAAAATTACCATCAGTCCTATAGCACATGTGCCCACGTTGTGTAAAAAACTCATGATTTTATCGCGCTCCAAGTATTTAATAATATTCACGCTGCATCGTTACCGCAGAACGTCTACTACCGTGTCATTGCCGTCCGTGAGGGGGGCCACACCCCGGAGACACGTGCCACCTCTTCGGACATGCCACCACACCACCCCGCATGTATGAGGGCCCGGTGCGACGCTCCGGTGGCATTGCTACCCCCCAGGTTCCCCGTCCCGCCTAACCCTGTAGCGTTTGACCACGGGATCTAGCCCTTTGACTTTGCACGGACGGGATTTGACCAGTGGACCTCTCCACCCGGTTGTGTTAGGTCAGCCCATAGGCACACTTTGGAGCAACATCCGGGCCAGGCCCACAGCAAGATCCCCTCCGTGTAGACCCGACGCGTCCGTTTTCCCCCTCCAGGTGCCGGCGGCGGCGCCGTCCGTGAGAGGGGGGGGGGGCACACCCCGGAGACGCGTGCTGGGCGTTTGCAACCGCCTCAACACTTCGAGACTTGTGAGAGGCCGCCTACGCAAGATTTGACGGTATGCTAGCCCCCGGAGGCCGCCGGCCACAGTCGTAGACGTGCGAAGAGCAATCCGCGTAGAGGGAAGTGTTCAGATACTTCTCCATCACAAAAAATTATGAAAATTTACCATCAGTCCTATAGCACATGTGCCCACGTTGTGTAAAAAACTCATGATTTTATCGCGCTCCAAGTATTTAATAATATTCACGCTGCATCGTTACCGCAGAACGTCTACTACCGTGTCATTGCCGTCCGTGAGGGGGGCCACACCCCAGAGACGCGTGCCGCCTCTTCGGACATGCCACCACACCACCCCGCATGTATGAGGGCCCGGTGCGGCGCTCTGGTGGCATTGCTACCCCCCAGGGCCCCCGTCCCGCCTAACCCTGTAGCGTTTGACCACGGGATCTAGCCCTTTGACTTTGCACGGACGGGATTTGACCAGTGGACCTCTCCACCCGGTTGTGTTAGGTCAGCCCATAGGAACACTTTGGAGCAACATCCGGGCCAGGCCCACAGCAAGATCCCCTCCGTGTAGACCCGACGCGTCCGTTTTCCCCCTCCAGGTGCCGGCGGCGGCGCCGTCCGTGAGAGGGGGGGCATACCCCGGAGACGCGTGCTGGGCGTTTGCAACCGCCTCAACACTTCGAGACTTGTGAGAGGCTGCCTATGCAAGATTTGACGGTATGCTAGCCCCCGGAGGCCGCCGGCCACAGTCGTAGACGTGCGAAGAGCAATCCGCGTAGAGGGAAGTGTTCAGATACTTCTCCATCACAAAAAATTATGAAAAATTACCATCAGTCCTATAGCACATGTGCCCACGTTGTGTAAAAAACTCATGATTTTATCGCGCTCCAAGTATTTAATAATATTCACGCTGCATCGTTACCGCAGAACGTCTACTACCGTGTCATTGCCGTCCGTGAGGGGGGCCACACCCCAGAGACGCGTGCCGCCTCTTCGGACATGCCACCACACCACCCCGCATGTATGAGGGCCCGGTGCAACGCTCTGTTGGCATTGCTACCCCCCAGGGCCCCGTCCCGCCTAACCCTGTAGCGTTTGATCACGGGATCTAGCCCTTTGACTTTGCACGGACGGGATTTGACCAGTGGACCTCTCCACCCGGTTGTGTTAGGTCAGCCCATAGGAACACTTTGGAGCAACATTCGGGCCAGGCCCACAGCAAGATCCCCTCCGTGTAGACCCGATGCGTCCGTCTTCCCCCTCCAGGTGCCGGCGGCGGTGCCGTCCGTGAGAGGGGGGGCACACCCCGAAGACGCGTGCTGGGTGTTTGCAACCGCCTCAACACTTCGAGACTTGTGAGAGGCCGCCTACGCAAGATTTGACGGTATGCTAGCCCCCGGAGGCCGCCGGCCACAGTCGTAGACGTGCGAAGAGCAATCCGCGTAGAGGGAAGTGTTCAGATACTTCTCCATCACAAAAAATTATGAAAAATTACCATCAGTCCTATAGCACATGTGCCCACGTTGTGTAAAAAACTCATGATTTTATCGCGCTCCAAGTATTTAATAATATTCACGCTGCATCGTTACCGCAGAACGTCTACTACCGTGTCATTGCCGTCCGTGAGGGGGGCCACACCCCGGAGACGCGTGCCGCCTCTTCGGACATGCCACCACACCACCCCGCATGTATGAGGGCCCGGTGCGACGCTCCGGTGGCATTGCTACCCCCCAGGGCCCCCGTCCCGCCTAACCCTGTAGCGTTTGACCACGGGATCTAGCCCTTTGACTTTGCACGGACGGGATTTGGCCAGTGGACCTCTCCACCCGGTTGTGTTAGGTCAGCCCATAGGAACACTTTGGAGCAACATCCGGGCCAGGCCCACAGCAAGATCCCCTCCGTGTAGACCCGACGCGTCCGTTTTCCCCCTCCAGGTGCCGGCGGCGGCGCCGTCCGTGAGAGGGGGGG
>NC_041385.1:783939314-783965925 GCF_002162155.2 Triticum dicoccoides | reverse complement strand
CCCCCCCAGGGCCCCCGTCCCGCCTAACCCTGGAGCGGTTGACCACGAGATCTAGCCTTTTGACTTCCCACGGATGGGCTTTGACCAGTGGACCTCTCCACCCGGTTGTGTTAGGTCGGCCCAGAGGGACACCCGGGAGCAACATCCGGGCCAAAACCACAGCTACATCCACTCCGTGTAGACCCGACGCATCCGTTTCCCCCCTCCAGGTGCCGGCGGCGGCGCCGTCCATGAGGGGGGGCACACCGCGGACGTGAGGGGGGTCACTCTCTGGAGATGGGTGTCGGGCGTTTGCAACTGCCACAAAACTTCTATCGGCATAGCTGTTTTTGATTTTAATAAAATATAAGGATCTATATTTAAAAGAACATGACCGCACATTATTAACGTGCTCGAAAAAATACAAACTATATATATATATTCATAATATATGAAAAAAATACAAACTACATATATATTCATATGTATGTTTATATTTAACATGTTACATGTTAGTTGATATAATAATACATAAAAAAGCATTAAAAAATATGTACCGAAAAAAATCTAACTATGCCGACGGCCTAGCCGTCAGCATAGATCCGACCAGCGTGCCGCGGATCACTGACGTGGCAGATATGCCGACGGCAGCCGTCGGCATAGGCTCTGCATGGTGCGGCCTGGATCAATGACGTGGCCTGCGGACCTATGCCGACGGCCCCCCGTCTAGGCCGTCGGCATAGCTCTGACGCCGTTAGCCAGGGGGTGGCCGGGCCCCACGTGTATGCCGACGGCCTATGTAAGCCGACGGGAGCTGTCGGCGTATATGTAGCTAGGCCGACGGCCATTCTATGCCGACGGGTGCCGTCGGCTTATCTCTGTGTAACCCGACGGCCTTTGTACGCCGAAGGCCAGAACCAGGCTGTCGGCATATCTCCCAGGAAGCCGACGACGGCCGTCGGCATTGTTTTGGCCGTCGGGGTATGGCCCTGTTCCGGTAGTGCCAGGCCAGAACCATAAATCTTACCATGAGGGATTACAGAGAAGTTCAAAACTGTCTTCAAAACTAAGGTTTGCATATAGGCAATCATTCAATGTTTATGTTGCACTGTAATTCCATAACTGTCTTGTTGTTACTCCTGGCAACAAATGCTATGCCTCATATGATCTGCAGACGTTCCCACCACAGGAACATCACCAACTAGGACTGGATTTGCAAATGGACAATACAGTAGAAAGCAAAAAAAAAACATAATTAGCAGGCAATGGAACGTTGGGATGCAACACAAACATACAGGTCTGTTTAAATCATCCAGTTCCATTTAACATCTAATCCAGTACCCAGAATAACTTGTCACTGACTCAAAACACAGCTAACAGATACTGCACTTGCTTTCTCTAAGACATGCCTTTTTTGCTCCCACACACTCAGCTGCTATAAATTAAATGCAGCTCACGCTTCTTTGATCCTCGACCTTCCTCCTCTTCCTGCCGCATTACTGTTTCAAGCAAAACAGACGAAGAATAAGGATGGAGACAATTAATGGTGACAAGGTCAAAACAAGTGAAAAGACAACTAGTTGTACAACAAAGTCAAATAATTATCATACAGCAACCAAAAATAAAAAATGATCAGAACTGTTCCAGTAATACAGATTGAATGCCAACTAAAGCATACAAGATGGTCACAGAAGAGGGTCTCATTGGAAGTCTAACCACTAAAGCAGAGAGGGTGAAAAGAACATCAACCAGGTACCATACTATTGTTAGGTTGGATGATTATACCATTGTCGTATAGGAGGAAGAACTTCATACTGGTACATCTGAATCAGAAGAGACACATAAACACAAGCATGCCATTGTAAAATGCACGATTCATAACTGACATCCGTGTGAGTGATAGTGTGCTCCAGCAAAACCCTTAATTATATTATACGGCAACATTCCAAAAATACCAAGTATTAACAATCTAAGACATGATAGCTTGAGGATCACTGTTCCAAAGCAAACACCCATTCCTCTAATTTCTCAACTTATTCCCAGTTCCTTCACTTTCCTTCTCAGCATGCTGACCAAGAACCCTATGCACAGGGGACACCCTCATCTTCCTATTAGATATGTCTCATCTATGCTTCTAAAGCGACCACACAAAACAAAGTATAATAACATCACACAAAGGACAAAAGACAAACCTTGCAGGATCATCCTTGAGCGCAGGGAATGTGGGAGGCCAGATCATCATAAGAGGACGGATAAAACCCAACCACTGAATCTCGCTTGTCCTCTCATACACTTTATACAGCATCCTGCACTTGATATCCAAATAGAGTAGGCATGGACCCATCTCCAAGAAAACAAACTCAGCATTGCGCCCCACCTGCTTCATCCACACCTCATGTGTGTGATCAGGCATCCTCCATTTAGCACACATCTCACGCAAACATATGGTATCCACCAACAAACAGTTCTCCCCTGTGTGCAGCCAGATGCGGAGCTGAAGCTCGTCCAAATGAATGAGACACACGCCAGAATCATCATCTGCGCTTGACAACATGGTTCGTCTGTCACTGATAACAAGCCCTTGTGGAAGCTGAAATGTGGAGGAACTTAAGGCTGTCAAATCCAAGACAAGAATTTCGCTCTGGGTGGACGCCATATAGATTTTATTGCCAACAAGTAGATTATTCAGTTCCTGTGGCAGACAAGGGAGCTGCATCGTTGCCGAGGCATGCAAACACCAGACACCATCTTGCAACATATACATGTGTACCGTAGATTTTGTTCGCTCCTTAGAATATTCCATCCACACATAGAAGTAGGACAAGTCATTGCCGCATTCTTTGAAAAAGAGTTCACTGAAAGTGCAGAAATAGCCACCTTGGAGTTTGTGTTGTGGGTATGGTGGGATGACGACCATGCCCCTCTCAGGGCAGAGCGGGCTGAGCACTATATTTTCTGATCCGGGTTCTCCAATGTAGTTCTTGAACGTGTTCATGAAGACGTTGCCATTGCAGCAGTCCAAGATGATTTTACGTGTGTTACTGCAGGCATCCAGGATGGAGCTTGCAGAGCGGATGATGGCGTTGAACTCTGGAGGGTTTGGTAGCATCGGCACGAAGCGTGAGCTGTTACAAAACCTACCGGAGTCGACATAGAAGCCAAGGAGGCGGGGCGGGTGGAGATTGCGGAAGCGGCAGAGGAAGGCGGGGTCAAAGGCGTGATAGAGCCAGCGCTTGCAGACGAGAGCAGCGCGGACGAGGGTAGTTGGGTAGCCGGTTAGGAGGAGGATCTCGATGAGTAGGCTGTCGTCGCCGAGCACCTTAGACACGGGGTCAGCCGGCGTCGCAGATTGCCGCTGCCTCTTTCCATCCATACATGGCAAGTTGGGAGCGGGATAGACCTTGAATCAGCAGCAGCCATAGACAAATGCCATCAACGGAAATGGGTGAAGTTAATAGACTGGTTGTTAATAACAAATGCCATAAACGGGATCTTCATTCAGTGTGGTTGCAAATATCCAGCACATAGATAGAACACAAACATACATGATACATCGATCATTCATCCAGCATAACATACAGTGATACAGATAGTCATGAAGAGGGAAACTGGATGTTACCCGTGAGGAACCTCGGCTGGATCCATATTGCGGCACCCTCTCTTCTCTCCTCTCATCCACTGTTGCGGTAAGGGAAAAGTTAGGGTTTGTGAGGGGAAATCAAGCTAGGGCTTTCCGCAAGAAAGGAAAGTAACATAAAGGAAGAAGGAGATGGAGAAGGAGAGGAAGGGGATGGGGTCTGCTGACCTCGAATCTCTGGCTGCTGCCGGGGCGGGGAGGTCCGAGGTCGCCGGCGGCGCCAATCCTCCTTTCTCTCCGGCCGCCGCTTTGCTGGAGTGGAGACTGGAGACTCAAGTGGAGAGGGGAGCTAAGTTTTTCCTTTTCGCTTTAGGAAATTTGGAGAGCGGAGCACTAACGTTTGTGCAGCCCACTAACCCTTTAGATGGTTGGTTGGCCCATCCAAGACCGGTCCGGCGTCGCCTCGCCTGAGGCGACCCGGGGGCGAAACCCTAATCCCCTCCGCGCCTCCCCCTCCCTATCCCCTCCCTCCGCCGCCGCCTGAGGTGCTCGCCGGCCCGGCCGCACGACACCAATGAAGGTGGCGGCGGGGATCTGGTGGCTTCGCCTTCGCGGAGGGCTACGGCGTCCGGGGCGGCGGCTCCGATGGGCGGTGTCCGGCGTGGCCGGTGCGGCGGGCTGCGCCGGTAGGTGCTGGCGGGCTGCCTCCCTGGCCGTGCGGTCGGCGGGGGGGTGGCGGGCGATGGAGAGGCGGCGCCCCCGCGTGGGTCGTCCTGCGCTCCTGGAGAAGCTCCGTTCCTGCCCGTGATCTGCTCCGATCTGCGCCCTGCTCCAGCCCCTGGTGGCTTCGTCGCCGTCTTGGGGGATCTGGACGGACGGATCTGGTGGTTGGGCGTGATTCCGGGGGAAACCCCTGGCCGGCGCGGCGGCCTCACCAAAGGCGACGTCTTCGGCGCCGTGGTCCTTCCTGGAGGCTTTGGTGTGGTTCTCCCCTCCCACTTCTCCCTCGAGCACAGGTGAAGACCTGCCCTCCCCTTGCATGGTCGATGGCGGCATCCGGTGCCGTGATCCTTCTTGAAGGCGTCTTTCGGGGATTGCTCGTGTGGGGTGGAGCTGCTGGTGGCGTGGTGACGGTGTGAGGTAGCCTGTTCTTATCAGTGGCGGCTGCCGTGGTCTCGGTCCAATCCCTGACCACTGCTTTGGCTATGCCCCTTTTGGCCTTCTCCATGGATCTTCGCCTTCGTCCGATGACTTGCGGTTGTGAGCCGTTTCGCTTAGCACTAATGTACTTGCCGTGGTGGAGCGGTACTTCATCTCACTCATTGATGGCGGCGAGGATCGGCGGCATGGCGCTGTGGAGGTTCGCCGCCCGAGGCGCGGAGATGGACTCGCGCAGGAGGAGGTTGCTGTCTGGCGTCATGGTGACGCCGATGGCTGAGTGGCCAGATAAGGTAGAAACCTCGATATGATCTGAAGATGGACCTGCGGAAGATGGTGGCGACGACACACGAGTGCGTCTGACTGGATTGTGCCCCAGACCCAGTATGTGGCTCGGCTGGGGATTCCGAATATGTTTCGGTTTCCGGCTTTTGATGTTAGGCTTAGGTGAGTGGTTTGGGTAGTGGCCTAGCTAGCACCCCTTCATCATTTTGGGTAGGAGTAGTGGCATGTGTTGCCAAGATGGTGGATTCAGACTTATTGTTGTAATACTTTGTAAGGTCCTTGAGAATAATCAATAATATGGCCGTATGCATCTCCCGGATGCAGAGGCCGGGGGTCATCCCTCTTTTCTAAAAAAAAATCCAAGACCGGTCCAGTCTGTGTCAGCTAAAAATCCTATGTATCTACTGGCTTTGCTATGTGTCAGCTAAGACCGGTCCAGTCTGGTAATGTGGGAGACCCATGACTCGTGGAGGGAAACAATGCAACATTGTTGGGGAGGAGTTGCACCGGCGCTGAGACTTGTAGATTTACAAGACAAACTTAAGAAGGTGGCATCCAATCTCGGCAAGTGGAATAGAGATACTTTTGGCAGCGTTAGGAAGGAAATTAAGAAGTTGACGGCCGAACTTGAACGACTCCGAAGCGAACCAGGTAGAACAAGACCATCACACTTGGAGATCAAGCTTAATGATAAGTTGGTAGAACTTTACCACCGAGAAGAGTTAATGTGGCGCCAAAGATCAAGGATTGAGTGGCTGGCATCAGGAGACAAAAACACCAGATTTTTTCACTTGCGTGCAAGTATGAGAAGAAAGAAGAATACGATTAAAGCCTTGGCAAACTCGTTGGGAGTTCATGTTCAGGATCCGGCGGAATTAAGGGAGATGGTTACCGCTTTTTATAGAGACTTGTACACAACGGAGGGGGTGACAGACATGGATCGTGTCCTCCAACATGTTCCCAGGAAAGTAACGCCGCAGATGAATGAGATGCTAACGGCCCCATATACAAAAGATGAGGTGAAGAAGGCACTTTTCCAGATGGGTCCTACAAAGTCACCGGGACCGGATGGCTTCCCAGCTCATTTTTATCAGAAGCACTGGGATATATGTGGTGACGAAGTGACGGAAGCAGTCTTTCGTATAATCAAAGGGGAGGAGAGTGCGGCGTGTGTTAATGATACAGTACTTGTGCTTATTCCTAAGGTGATGAACCCCGCTCTCCTTACCCAATTCCGGCCTATCAGTTTATGCAATGTCATATACAAAATTGCCTCCAACGTTGTTGCAAACAGGTTAAAAATTATTTTGCCTGAAATCATATCAGAGGAGCAGTCCGCGTTTGTTCCAGGCCGGCTTATAACTGACAATATTATTTGTGCTTACGAGTGCTTACATTTTATGAAGAGGAGCAGGTCTAGGTCAAATAGTCATTGTGCTCTGAAACTGGACATGATGAAACCATATGACAGAGTGGAATGGGCGTATCTCAAAGCAATGATGATCAAGCTTGGTTTTGCACAGCAGTGGGTAGACATCATCATGAGTATGATCAGTTCAATCTCATTCTCAGTTTTATAATGGAGAGAAACTTGAGTCTTTTACACCATCACGAGGTATTCGACAGGGAGATCCGATATCCCCCTACCTCTTCTTGATCGCAGCAGAGGGCCTTTCGTGCCTACTTAAAACCAGTTCTCAGTCATCTGTGTTGGGTGGGATCAAGGTGGCAACTTCAGCTCCGGCTATAAATCACCTCCTATTTGCGGATGATAGCCTGTTGTTGTTCAAGTCGAGTAATGAGGGGGATGTAGCAGTTTCAAACCTATTGGATGTTTATTGTAAGGCTTCGGGGCAGAAAATCAACCATGATAAATCTTCAATATTTTTTAGTAAGGGATGTCCACAACAGCTGAGAGAGAGCATCAAGGCAACTCTGAATGTTCAGAATGAGTCTCTAAATGAGCGCTACTTGGGTATGCCAACTGATGTCGGCCAGTCAAAGATGGATACTTTCAGGTACCTGAGAGATTGGGTGTGGGAGAAGGTGAAGGGATGGATGGAGAAGCTCCTGTCGGCAGGAGGAAAGGAGGTGCTAATCAAGGCAGTGTCACAAGCACTGCCGGTTTACTCCATGGCCTGTTTCAGGATTCCAGGGGATTCTGTGAGAACATAACCTCCATTATTCGCCAATTTTGGTGGGGAAGTAAGGCCGGAAAACGAAAACCAGTGTGGGTGGCATGGGATACTATGACACGGCCGAAGCACCTTGGGGGACTCGGCTTTAGGGATATGGAGATTTTTAATCTAGCTCTACTCGCAAGACAGGCCTGGAGAGTTTTGACAGAACCAACATCGCTGAGTGCATGAATTTTGAAAGCATTATATTTCCCCGAGACATCCATTCTGGAGGCGGAGCTTGGGGGCCGGCCCTCGTAAATCTGGCGAGCTATTCTGGACGGGAGAGATATGCTAAAGTTGGGTATAATCCGGCGAATTGGCAACGGAATCCAAGACCGGGAATGATGAGACACAAAACTGAAGTTTGGACACAAAACTGGATTCCAAGACCGGGAATGATGAGACCGGTGTCGCCATTAATACAGAATCCGCCGCGCCTATTGTCGGAGTTTATCAATGCTCAAGAGGCCTCATGGAATGAGCAGCTGGTATGGACTGTCTTTTTACCAGTCTATGCAGAAGGAATATTTTTTATACCTCTATGCACATGCAACAGGGAAGACTTCTGGGCATGGAGTGGCGAGAAGAAGGGTAATTTTTCTGTGAAATATGTCTATAGACTGATTGTGCAAGCAAGGTTAGAGGGAGAGCATGGAAGTGGTGACACCGCATCAGCATCTGGCAACACGGGTAATGAATGGTCTAAGTTATGGAGGACGGACGTGCCATCGAAGGTGAAGCTGTTTTTATGGCGTTTTGCACACAGCTCTATCCCAACATCGGAACTACTCCACCATAGAAACATGTCGACTACATCTACATGTGTGTTTTGCGGTGCCAGGGACTCATGGATGCATGCTTTCCTTGAGTGCCCGATGGCAAGTAGCGTGTGGGCTCTATCTGACGATTCTCTTGTCGAAAATATGAGTCAGCATGATGGTGAAAATGCAAGGGAATGGATTTTCGCACTGAAGGATGCTCTCTCGCATGAACATTTTGTTCGCCTGACGGTTTACCTTGTGGGCAGTGTGGGCCGCTAGGAGGAAAGCTATATATGAGGATATATTCCAGAGTCCGTCTGCAACACACTCTTTAATTAACTCCTTCCCGAGAGATCTTCAAGTGGTCAAGAACATGAGCAATACTGTGGTGCAGGCCAGAACGGCGCGACCAACTCATTGGCTGCAGCCGCCGTTGGGAACATCAAAAATAAATGTTGATTCGGCCTGCATGAGAAGTTCAAGCGTTGGCGCGGTAGTAGCGGTGTGCAGTAGCAGGGAGAGTCTCTTTTTCGGTGCGGCCACTGTCGTGTTTAAGGGTATCTCCGATCCTACAACACTTGAAGCCATGGGAGTTAGGGAATTGATGGCACTAGCAGAGGATCTCCAGTTGCAAGCAATTCACGTGGCGACGGATTGCATGGACGTGGTGAACGATATCAAGCAAAAGAGTAGCCCGAGCTATGGGGCCATTATACATGAAATCATAGAGTACTCTAGTAGTTTTAATTTATGTACTTTTGTTCATGAGTTTAGGAGCTCGAATGTCGAAGCTCACAATCTAGCGAAGCATGCTTTGGGACTGGGGATTGGTCGCCATGTCTGGTTAGGCCACCCCGGTGATCTTTCTTTCGTCCCTGTAAACATTTTGACGGACTAATAAAAGCTTCGCATGATTGTCTCAAAAAAAAATTGCTGAGACCCGCATAGCCTAAATTTTTTTTTGCTGAGACGTCCACAATAGAATAGTGAAGCATCAAATGAATATTGTCGTTTATTTAGTTTATTAAATATACAGAGGCATCAAAATGATTGTTTCACTCGAAATCGCAAGTTGAATCTGACTGAGCAAAGCACTATCGATCTGTCACACTACCCCATATGGATCAAAATAATCTGCACTTGAGTTGAAACTATACTTTACTTCCATCATATACATAATAAAACATTGAAAATTCCCGCAAAAAGGGAAAAAAGAACCAGTAATCAGAAATATCGAAAAGGGGCGTGTTGACCTTACTAAGTATCAATATTTGCCTCTTTCGTCTCTCAAACAGGAAGATGGTTGAGTCGATCTTCAAATTCGACAGGACAATGTAGGTTCCATAATATCTCCTAATCTTTTGAGAAAATTTTAAACAAAAATGTCTATTTGATCCCGTAAATTTCAAGGCTCAAGCAAGCATTTTAGTTGATTCCAAGAAAAAAATATTGTGTGAACATGAGGCCAAAATTCACTTGATTTAGGGTGTGAACGTGAATAATAAGCAAACTTTGCAGGAAAATTAAATTGATTCTAAGCAAAATTTAGGCCTCGCGTTTATGGGATCCAGTGAACTATACGTAACAAATTCAGGAAAATTTTAAGCAGCATAGACACAATCTTTTGTTTTTAGTGGCAATTGAGTGATAGCAGTAGAGTTTGTTTTAGTGTTTAAGTCAACCTGATTTAGGAATTGATATGAGACAACATTTATGGGATTCAGTGCTGCTTAACGCCTAAGCATGCCTAAGCGCAGCCTTTTCCAATAGAGCGGATCAGTACCACCCTCAGCGACGGTCCTCATTGACAAAGAAAAATCATGGCCAACCAAACAAGCGCCAGCAGCTGCACCAGGGCGTCCATGGCTATTGCACATAGGTGTTGGTAGCCTCGCACCACATGCCATCACTTGCTTATAGGTCGCCCAAGGTGTCGGCTAGAGTATATATATAGTCAGTGGCGTAGCTACTTGGGGGCCAACCTGGGCCATGCCCCCCCCCCCCTCCCCCCAGCTCATAGGAAAACATGCATATAGGCCTTAATATTTGGTCTAATTTTTGACTAAAATCAGCCTAAAGCAATCATGTTTGCCCCCCCTTCAGCCCATGCCCCCCCATAATTTCATCTCAAGCTCCGCCACTGTATATAGTCACGACTCTCGAACAGAATGCACACTTGGAACACCAACCCCATGATGCAAATGAACTCCTGGTAACACCAATAGAAGATTGGGGATAGCATCGTCTGTCAGGGTCGTCTATAGCGAGGTCGTGTCATCAGAATTGATGTCTTGTCTTGCCACACTAGCGTGTACATTCCCAGTACCTCATAATCCTACGTACTACATACTTCCTTTTTATGCATGGTAAGCACATAGCAACCTTTCTGAGAGTAGTGGAAGAATCATTGAGAAATGTGTATGTGCTTTCACATATATATAGCCCGCGATGTTCTATTGGCCGTGAAGTTAAGAAAGGTAAAGAGGGTCGACATGGTGGCATGTGCTTGCTTGGTCATTATAAGGATCGTGTGAGACTCTGCAATCATTTATTTGGAGTAAGAACCGACATGCAAAGCATCTAGATGACATTCAAACGCTTGAAAGCATATCATCTTTGAGGCGCCTACCTATCATATCCTCACTTTAAGGGCACAATTGATTTGAAAGATTCTAATTGAAGTTTCCTATGATAGAATCAGGATGCGTTTTTTTCCATGTGGGTCCCTTGATTTGTAGGAATTTTCATTAAGGATTCTCGCTCTTAATTTTCTATGGAATCCAATAAACTTTGGCATAAATTCAATCTCCAGTGAATCAAATATTCATTGAAAGAGCATTGTCGAGGATTAATTTGCAAACACAATACAGTTTGTTCACGAGGCAGCCAACTATGTTGTTTCGGCCTGATTGTATGATTCTATGGTTTGATAATTAACCAATTCTTTTTTAGCACTACAAAAGCATAGAACAAGGAAGTGTCCATTTAACAGCTAGCTTCAACATGGCACCCGCCGGGTTTTGGGTGCGGGTAATGGTCTCCCAAACCCGTACCCGTCTCATTATTTTTTGCCCATACCCGTACTCGTACCCGCACCTCGGGTTTCAAATTGTTCCCATACTGATACGTCTCCAACGTATCTATAATTTATGAAACATTCATGCTATATTATCATGTGTTTTGAATGATTATGGGCTATATTTTACACTTTTATATTACTTTTGGGACTAACCTATTAACCGGAGGCGCAGCCCATTTTGCTGTTTTATTGCCTGTTTCAGTATTTCGAAGAAAAGGAATATCAAACGGAGTCCAAACGGAATGAAACCTTCGGCAGCGTTATTTTTGGGAAGAATATGATCCTGGAGACTTGGAGTTCACGTCAGAAGATCCTCGAGGAGGCCAGGAGATAGGGGGCGCCCCCTACTAGGCGCGCCCCCTGTCTCATGGGCCCCTCGAGCACCCCCACGACCGACTTCTTTCGCCTATATAAGCCTAGGTACCCTAAAAACATCGAATATCAAGATAGATCGGGAGTTCCGCCGCCGCAAGCCTCTGTAGCCACCAAAAACCTCTTGGGAGCCTGTTCCGGCACCCTGCCGGAGGGGGAACCCATCACCGGTGGCCATCTTCATCATCCCGACGCTATCCATGACGAGGAGGGAGTAGTTCACCCTTGGGGCTGAGGGTATGTACCAGTAGCTATGTGTTTGATCTCTCTCTCGTGTTCTCTCTCGTGTTCCCTCTAAGGCACGATCTTGATGTATCCCGAGCTTTGCTATTATAGTTGGATCTTATGATGTTTCTCCCCCTCTACTCTCCTGTAATGGATTGAGTTTTCCCCTTTGAAGCTATCTTATCGGATTGAGTCTTTTGTTTGAGAACACTTGATGTATGTCTTGCCGTGATTATCTGTGGTGACAATGGGATATCATGTGCCACTTGATGTATGTTTTGGTGACCAACTTGCGGGTTCCGCCCATGAACCTATGCATAGGGGTTGGCACACGTTTTCTTGACTCTCCGGTAGAAACTTTGTTGCACTCTTTGAAGTACTTTGTGTTGGTTGGATGAATCTGAGATTGTGTGATGCATATCGTATAATCATGCCCACATATACTTGAGGTGACAATGGAGCATCTAGGTGACATTAGGGTTTTGGTTGATTTGTGTCTTAAGGTGTTACTCTAGTATGAACTTTATGATAGATTGAGCGGAAAGAATAGCTTCATGTTATTTTACTACGAACTCTTGAATAGATAGAACAGAAAGGATAACTTTGAGGTGGTTTCGTACCCTACCATAGTCTCTATGTTTGTTCTCCACTATTAGTTGCTTTGGACCGACTCTTTGTTGCATGTTGAGGGCTTGTTATATGATCTATCTATGTTATTATTGTTGAGAGAACTTGCACTAGTGAAAGTATGAACCCTAGGCCTTGTTTCCTATCATTGCAATAACGTTTACGCTCACTTTTATCATTAGTTACCTTGCTGTTTTTATAATTTCAGATTACAAATACCTTTATCTACCATCCATATTGCACTTGTATCACCATCTCTTCGCCGAACTAGTGCACCTATACAATTTACCATTGTATTAGGTGTGTTGGGGACACAAGAGACTCTTTGTTATTTGGTTGCAGGGTTGTTTGAGAGAGACCATCTTCATCCTACGCCTCCTACGGATTGATAAACCTTAGGTCATCCACTTGAGGGAAATTTGCCACTGTCCTACAAACATGTGCACTTGCAGGCCCAACAACGTCTACAAGAAGAAGGTTGTGTAGTAGACATCAAGCTCTTTTCTGGCGCCGTTGCCAGGGAGGTGAGTGTTTGAAGGTATATCTTTAGATCTTGCAATCGAATCTTTTTGTTTCTTGTTTTATCACTAGTTTAGTTTATAAAATAAAATTACAAAAAAATGGAATTGAGTTTGTCTCATATGCTTCATCTTTTTAATATCTTTCGTGAGTATGATGAAAAGGAAAATTGTGCTCAAGTGCTAGAAGAAGAAGTCTATAAAATGTTTGGTACTAAATCTTTGTATGATGAGCATGATTGCAATGTTGTTAGTATGAATTCCTTGAATATCCATGATGCTAATGATATGCAAAGCCACAAGCTCGGGGAAGCTATGTTTGATGAAGATGATATTTTTTGTCCCCCAAGTTTTGATGAGAAATTTTTTTATGATGATAGCATGCCTCCTATTTATGATGATTATATTGATGAAAGTGGGTTTGGAAGAGTGTCAACTTTAGGAAGTAGTGATCCCACTATTTTGGAGGATGTTGAATCTTATTGTAATGAACATGAAAGTGGATTTGGAAGAGTGTCAACTTTATTTAGTGATGATTCCACTATTTCGGAAGAGGTTCCAATTGATTATGAGAACAAAGTTGTTATCTATGATGATTATTGTGATGACTTGTATGCTATTAGGAATAATGATAACCATGAAACTTGTCATCATGATTTTAGTTTTCAATTGGATCATGCCTCACATGATAATTATTTTGTTGAGTTTGCTCCCACTACTATTCATGAGAAGAAATTTGCTTATGTGGAGAGTAGTAAATTTTCTATGCTTGTAGATCATGAAAAGAATGCTTTAGGTGCTGGTTATATTGTTGAATTCATTCATGATGCTACTGAAAATTATTATGAGGGAGGAATATATGCTTGTAGGAATTGCAATAATGCCAAGTTTCCTCTCCATGTGCTTAAAATCTTGAAGTTATGCTTGTTTTGCCTTCCTATGCTTGTTGATTATTGTTCTCATAAGTTGTTTTCTCACAAAATCCCTATACATAGGAAGTGTGTTAGAGTTAGATGTGCTAGTCATATGCTTCATGATGCTCCCTTTATGTTTCTATTATTATCTTTTATGTGAGCATCATTGCCATCATCATGCCTAGCTAAAAAGGCATTAAAGAAAAGCGCTTATTGGGAGACAATCCAATATTTACCCTTAATGTTTTTGTGTGTCCACATGATTATGCTACTGTAATAATCATGTTTTATAGCTCTTGTTTCAATAAAGTGCCAAGTAAGACCTTTAGGATAGCTTACGGTGATAGTTGTGTTGATCCTGCTGAGAATCAGAAACTTTTGCACCGAGTAAATTAGTTTTGTTAATTCACAGAAACGTGATTCTGATCTGATTATTTTTGATCTGGATTGGTACACAAATTTCTTAGGACTTCCTAATTTGGTAGAATTTTTGGAGTTCCAGAAGTATACGTTTGATACAGATTACTACAGACTGTTCTGTTTTTGACAGATTCTGTCTTCTATGTGTTGTTTGCTTATTTTGATGAATCTATGAGTAGTATCGGAGGGTATGAACCATAGATAAGTTGGAATACAGTAGATATTACATAAATATGAATTTATAATGAGTTCATTACAATACCTAAGTGGTTGTTTTATTTTCTTATACTAACGGAGCTTACGAGTTTTCTGTTAAGTTTTGTGTTGTGGAGTTTTCAAGTTTTGGGTAAAGATTCGATGGACTATGGAATAAGGAGTGGAAAGAGCCTAAGCTTGGGGATTCCCAAGGCACCCCAAGGTAATATTGAAGGACAACCAAGAGCCTAAGCTTGGGGATTCCCCGGATGGCATCCCCTCTTTCGTCTTCGTTCATCGGTAACCTTACTTGGAGTTATATTTTTATTCACCACATGATATGTGTTTTTCTTGGAGCATCATTTTCTTTTGTTAGTATTTGATTGATGTTATTTAGAATAATGTTTTACATCTTTATTTTCAATAAAAATGTCAAGGATAGCCTTTTCCATGCTTATTTTGCTAGTATACATGTTGCTGTTTGAAAACAGAAAGTTCACCGCTGTTGCAAAAATTCCCTAGAAAAGTCAGAGAATGGTATAATGTTGAAACTTTTTGCATATTGAGATATGATAAATCTTCTACAGCGTAGTATTTTTTTCATGATTTTTGGAGTTAGGGAAGTATTGATACTCTTGCATTCTTTACAGACTATACTGTTTTGCCAGATTGCTGTTATGGTTGCATTGTTTGCATATGTTTGCTTGTTTAATGATTCTATTTGAGGATAGGAGTATTAACTATGCAGAGGCATTTAGTGTTCAATGTTGAATAATAATTTAAGTGATTTGTTACAGTAGAAAATGATAAGGTTTTGCATTGGTTTATACTAACCTATCTCACGAGTTCTTGTTGAGTTTCTGTGGATGAAGCTTTTGATAAAAATAAGAGAAACCATGATATAAGAGGAATTAAGGAGACACAGAAGTTCAAGCTTGGGGATGCCCAAGGCACCCGAAGACAATATTTCAAGAAGTCTCAAGCATCTAAGCTTGGGGATGCCCCGGAAGGCATCCCACCTTTCTTCTTCAACGATCATCGGTTAGTATCGGTTGAGCCTAAGTTTTTGCTTCTTCACGTGAGTTGTGCTATCCTTGCAATATCATT
The DNA here is from genome assembly GCF_002162155.2 of Triticum dicoccoides. Lineage (NCBI taxonomy): Eukaryota > Viridiplantae > Streptophyta > Magnoliopsida > Poales > Poaceae > Triticum > Triticum dicoccoides. The sequence goes on along the minus strand of NC_041385.1, from coordinate 783,950,528 downwards.
TTATTTTGTTTTGCTTGCTGTTTGAATACAATACCAAGATCTGAAATTCTTAAATGAGAGAGAGTCTTCACATAGTTACATAATTATTTAGCTACTCATTGATCTTCACTTATATCTTTTTGGAGTAGTTTGCCATTTACTCATGTGCTTCACTTATATCCTATGAGTAAATGGTTGAATGATTTGAATGTCATAAATCTGAAATTATATATGTTTCATTTGCTTATCCCATGGGGAGTAATGACTTCACATCTAAGAAGTAGAGGTTGTAAATTTATTGAAGGTTAGCAAGCATTGTATCGGTCATTTGAACAATTCATGAAAGAATATTGAAGGAAGAGAGATTCCACATATAAATATACTATCCTAGACATATTTTATAATTGTGAGCACTCATTATGTATGACATGCTAAAGAGTTGATGTTGGACAAGGAAGACAATGTAGTGGGTTATGTTTTCTCACATCTCAGTTAAAGTATATTGTCATGGATCATTCAAACATGTTGAGCTTGCCTTTCCCCCTCATGCTAGCCAAAATTCCTCGCACCAAGTAGAGATACTACTTGTGCTTCCAAATATCCTTAAACCTAGTTTTTGCCATGAGAGTCCACTATACCTACCTATGGATTGAGTAAGATCCTTCAAGTAAGTTGTCATCGGTGCAAGCAATAAAAATTGCTCTCTAAATATGCATGACTTATTAGTCTGGAGAAAATAAGCTTTGTACGATCTTGTTATGGAAGCAATAAAAGCGACGGACGGCATAATAAAGGTCCATATACAAGTGGCAATATAAAGTGACGCTCTTTCGCATTAAGATTTTGTGTATCCAACCCTAAAAGCGCATGACAACCTCTGCTTCCCTCTGCGAAGGGCCTATCTTTTACTTTATGTCTTTTACTTTTATGCAAGAGTCAAGGTGATCTTCACCTTTCCCTTCTTCATTTTATCCTTTGGCAAGCACTTTGTGTTGGGTGATCCTGATATATATATATATCCAATTGGATGTAAGTTAGCATGAACTATTATTGTTGACATCACCCAAAGGTGAATACGTTGGGAGGCAACACTATAAGCCCCTATCTTTCTTAGTGTCCGATTGAAACTCCATAACCATTAGTTTTTCATGAGTGTTAGCAATTGTAGAAGACTATATGATAGTTGAGTATGTGGAGTTTGCTATTCGTGAAAATAACATGAATTGCAATTGTTTGATGACTAAGAATGAAGTTTGCTAGTTTTCAAGAATGTTTATGGTCTATGCTTTGACATGTGAATTGCTTGTTACTTTATCGTGAGAAGTTTTATGAGTGAACTACTGTTATGACATATTATCATGCTAGAAAAGGTGATCGAAAGTATCATTGATCAAACTTGTGCACCTTCTAGCATTCACACTTCATAAATTCTTTATTTTATCATTTACCTACTCGAGGGCGAGTAGGAATTAAGCTTGGGGATGCTGATACGTCTCCAACGTATCTATAATTTATGAAGCATTCATGCTATATTATCATGTGTTTTGAATGATTATGGTCTTTATTTTACACTTTTATATTACTTTTGGGACTAACCTATTAACCGGAGGCCCAGCCCATTTTGCTATTTTATTGCCTGTTTCAGTATTTCGACTATTTAGGCTTGAACAAATGCGGAATAAACCTAACGGTTAATTTGTCAAGCACAAAACCTAAAACAACTAGGCTCACCTATGTGCACCAATAACTTATGCTAAGCAAGATAAGTAACTATGTGATAGCAAGATATATGACAAAGAACAATATGGCTATCACAAAGTAAAGTGCATAAGTAAGGGGCTCGGGTAAGAGATAACTGTGGCACGCGGAGACGACGATGTATCCCGAAGTTCACACCCTTGCGGATACTATTCTCCGTTTGGAGCGGTGTGGAGGCACAATGCTCCCCAAGAAGCCACAAGGCCACCGTAATCTCCTCACGCCCTCGCACAATGCAAGATGTCATGATTCCACTAAGGGACCCTTGAGGGCGGTTGTCGGTTTCAAAACCGGCGGATCTCGGGTAGGGGGTCCCGAACTGTGCGTCTAGGCGGATGGTAACAGGAGACAAGGGACACGATGTTTTTACCCAGGTTCGGGCCCTCTCGATGGAGGTAAAACCCTACTCTTGCTTGATTGATATTGATGATATGGGTAGTATAAGAGTGGATCTACCACGAGATCAAGGAGTCTAAACCCTAGAAGCTAGCCTATGGTATGATTGTTGTTCATCCTATGGACTAAAACCCTCCGTTCATATAGACACCAGATAGGGCTAGGGTTACACAGAGTCTGTTACAATGGTAGGAGATCAACATATCCGTATCACCAAGCTTGCCTTCCACGCCAAGGAAAGTCCCATCCGGACATGGGATGAAGTCTTCAATCTTGTATCTTCATAGTCTTGGAGTCCGGCCGATGATGATAGTTCGGCTATCCAGACACCCCCTAGTCCAGGACTCCCTCAGTAGCCCCTGAACCAGGCTTCGATGACGACGAGTCCGGCGCGCATATTGTCTTCGGCATTGCAAGGCGGGTTCCTCCTCCGAATTCTTCATAGAAGATTGTGAACACCAGGATAGTGTCCGGCTCTGCAAAATAAATTCCACATACCACCGCAGAGAGAATAATATTTACACAACTTCAATCTGCTGACGTATTTCGTAGCATGACATCACGCCACAGCCAAGCCTTTACTCGAATTGTTTTTATTATTCCACCTCAGTGCGCTTAGCGAAGCGGTTTCCCTGGCACGTCTTATCAAAGCAGAGATCGTGTCCCCTTATTCCGGGATTCTTATCAATACGGATGTGGGTAACCCAACCGCGCCCGCTGGCTCGCCCCCTCCGTCGAAGGCGAGTCCCAAACGGTTACGGGGACAACTCTTGGTATTCAACCTCTTTATAATGAGACCAAGGCATGTTCCTTTTCTTCAATCTTCAATCGAATCTGCCCCTCGCCCCGAGTTCCAACACCCAAGGTTCCAGATTCAGGCGCTTCGGACCTTCGACAATGTCCGGCTCCGACCTACAGGGTCGGTGGATGCCCTCTTCCGTCACGGAAGAAGATGTGCTAAAGCTAAGAGACGCCAGGTATCTAACTGGCGAAATTTTGCATAGGCTGCCCGTACAAGGGCAAGTTATTCCCACTCCTGAGCCTGGTGAGAGCGTGGTGTTCGTGTCTCACTTCCGTCGGGGTTTAGGCTTCCCGATGGATCCCTTCATGAGGGGGCTCGTGTTTTATTATGGGCTGGAATTCCATGACTTGGATCCGGAGTCCATCCTCCACATCTCATCGTTCATTGTCGTATGCGAAGCCTTCCTCCACACCACTCCTCTCTTTGGATTGTGGCTCAAGACCTTCTACGTGGAGCCGAAGATGATCGACGAGCGGCAGGCAGAGTGCAGAGGGGCAGTTATAAGCAAGAGAGCTGACGCTCCGTGGCCCGAGGGCTTTTTTCAAAAGGAGCTCGGCTTGTGGCAACAGGAGTGGTTCTACATCACCGCTCCCAGGGGCACCAGATGGGTGGCGCCGCCTGCCTTTCGCTCGGGCCCTCGACAACGGCTGGCGTCATGGGTCAACAAAGGGCTTGACTGGGGGCCGTCCAAGGACATGCCATTATTGCAGGGCCGTATTCGAGACCTCCAAGAGAGGGAGATCAATCTGGTTGTGGTGGCGTAGGTCATGCTGATTCGGTGCCTTCTGCCCTGCAAACGCCGCCCCCTCCGCCTATGGGAATTCAATCCGAAGGGACCGCGAGCTCTCCAACACTTCATGGGTGCGACGCCCGTGGAGATGTATAAACTGTTCTTCGGATCACAAGAGATGTGTCCGGACCTAACCGAGGACGCAGGCCTGAGCTGCAATCGCCCGGATACTCAAGTAAGTAGTCCTGTGCCCGGACATGCTGTCCGTACATTTATCATAAACTTGCCCTTTAACCAGCTATCCCTTGAACAGGAGTGGATAGCAAAAGCAAAACTGATACGGTGTCCGGCCCCCCTCCCTGAGATCACGCCGGATCCGGTGTTAATCAGGATGCTGGAGGTTGCGCCTTCGGAAGAGGGCAAGGGGGAAAACAGGAAAACTACCGCCTCCGCTAGGGAGGCTCTTAAGAAAGGGGGGATCGAGAATCCCTCCTTCCAGCACTACTAGGGAAAAGCCTATACACAGAAAGTTACTAGTAGCGAGGGTTAAAAACCCTCGCTGCTGCTACTTACCAGTAGCACAGGTTTTTAAACCTTGCTACTACTAAGTTTATAGCAGTAGCGCGTGTTTTTAACCCTCGCTACTACTAAGCGGTCTCTACAGTGCCGCCCGGGACATGCCATAGTAGTAGCGCAGGTTTTTAAAACCTCGCTACTACTAAGTTTGCTAGCAGTAGCGTTGGTTTTTAGCCCTCGCTACTACTAAGTGGTGCCATAGTAGTAGCGAGGGGGTAAAAAACTGCGCTGCTTCTAAAGGTCCCATTTTCAAACTCTACCCCCCTTGTGGATCGCCTTTTTAGTTTTAAAAAAAATAAAAGAAAATGATGAAAATGTCAAAAAAATAAAAGAAAATAAGTCCCCCATGTGATATGTGGTCTAGTTGTTGGGAAAATTAATATGAATTTCGACTTTATTTGCAAAATCTCTTGAGAATTTGTAAAGATGGGCATAACTTTTGCATACTAACTCGGATGAAAAAGTTTTTTATCTGAAAAATCATCTAGTCAAAAAGTTGCATCCGAATTTAACATTTTCAAAATCCTCAAAAACCAAACAGAAAAGAAGTTACGGGGCTTTTAAGATCTAGAGTGGAAAAAATCGAAAAAATTTCAAACTGTGTGGTCAAACTGTGGTCAAACAATGGTCAAACTAATTATTCTAGAATATTAGTGTTACTAAATAATTATTTTAGGTTTTTTTGAATTTTGGTCAAATCTGGTCAAACTATGGCCAAACTATGGTCAAACTGTGGTCAAACTAATTATTCAAGAAATATTAGTGTTACTAATTTTTTAGAACAATAGTTTCAAACTCAAATAGTGAAATGTGTGACTTCATGCTCATGCTAAATTCCTAAGGTTAATAGGATTAACATCTTACTATTGTCAGGAAAACAACAAGTGCAGACTTGGAAACGAGGGAGAATAGAACCCGGAAGTTAAGCGTGCTCAGGATGGAGTAGTGAGAGGATGGGTGACCGTCCGGGAAGTTAGATGATTTGGAATGATGAGGGGTGATTAGAGATTAAATTGAGCAGCGATGACGGGTGATTAGAGATTTGAGGTTAAAATAATTCAGAAATTTGAAAATTAGGGAAACAATCAAAATATTTTTTCGAAAAAATTCAAAAAAAAACCGCGCTGGTAGTAGTAGCGCGGGTTTTTACCCACGCTACTACTAAAGGACGTAGTAGTGGCGCGGGTGGCACCCGCGCTACTGCTATAAGTTAGCTGTAGCGTCTTATTAGTAGCGCCGGCCCTCGCGCTACTAATAGGCCCAAAACCCGCGCTGCTGCTAGGCTTTTCCCTAGTAGTGCAGGGGGAGAAGAGGACCGCTTCTGAAGATCCGGAGGCCAAGGCCTCAAAGCGGGGGAAGAAATCTTCAGCAAAGGGCCCTGCGCCAGGAGAAGCCCCGGCCGCATTGTTTCCCCAAGGGAATCAGCCCTCCAGCAAGCCGTAAGTAGAAAGGGGAGTTTTGTAATAAGGGACATCCCTGTTTTTATTTCTGAAGATAACCGAAGTTTTACCTTGTAGTTCGGATCTCAGCCCTTCTCAACAGAGCTCATCTTTGGGGGATCTTCGTCCGGAGATGATGGAGAGCGAAACGCCTCCATCTGCCGCACCGACAGGCGGGGCGGACGACCCTGAGGTATCGTCGCGGAGGGTCTCCCCGAGTCCGGCGGGGCCGGAAAGTTTGGCACCAACTGGTGTACGGCCGGAGGAGCTGAAGGATCTGCTCGGGCAGGCGTCTATCTCAAAAGATCACCGTACGTTGATGAGTATGGTGATTGAAAGGATTTCATCCGCTGAGAGCGGGTTGCATGAGGCCGTCAGAAGTTTACTGACGGGGTTTGAGGTACGCGAAAAATGATATACCTTTTGACAGTTTTGCGCATAGAATGCGCCCTGTATAGATAGTAGCCCGTGAGACTCGGTACGTTGTCAAAGGTGACAGCGTGCCGAGGATCATAATCTCAGTTGTAAGATGTCGCCTTTCCTATATAGGTGGCGGAGCGTTCGGTGGCCAGCCGGACTGATGGATGTGCCGAACTGAAGCGGCAACTTGACGTTGCGGATGCGGACATCGCGCTGGTCAATAAGCACTTGATGAGTCACAAGGGGCTTCTCCGCGGACGCCTTGTAAGGGAGCTTGATGCTCGTGCCTTACAACATGTATGCTTGATGCAGATGGCGCCGCTGCTATGGAGGACCTTCGGACGGAGCTTGCCCGAGCCAAGGAGCAAGCCAGAAAAAGTAATGCGGCTGCCTTGAAGACGGCCAAAGAGCTAAAAGTCGAACAGGCTGCTCACTGCCGAAGCAGGGAGGAAATAGCCGAAATGGCCGTGAAGCTGAAGGATGCTACCGACCGCTATAAGTTTCTTGAAAGATAACGCCGAGCGGAGCAAGAGTACCTGAAGAAGGCCACCGCCAAAGCCAAGGATGTCCGCTCCGCGATGAGGGCTATAAAGGAGGAGCTACGTCAAGCCGGGGATATTGTGGCTGGAAAGCCTTTTCTACTGCGTAGGAAATTCATGGATTTGCAGTATGCTCAGTTGGGCTAGTTGTGGGGTGCGGAGGATGCTTATCTGAATTTGGCAGCGAGTGCCGCAGACGCGGTCGCACACTTTCGGGGCCAAAAGGATCACGGAATGGAAGAGCTTTTTTGGTCGCAATTCCATAGTCCGGAGCATCCACTTCCGTTAACCGATCGGTTAGCCGAGTGGGATGAGCTGAATAGGTTGTCCGGACTTGCCATGAAAGATGTTGTGGCTCATTTGTGGCCGGAAAGGCCCGAGCCAAAGAGTTATTTTGGCTTGGTGCAGCAGTTCCTTGATGCGGTGTCGCATATCAAGGCGATGAAGCGGTCGGCATGCATAGAGGGTGCATGGATGGCTCTCGCCCGTGTCAAAACATACTGGGCGGAGATGGAGGCCATCGACGTTGCATCTCAGGACTGGGACAAAAGCCGATTACCAGTCGAGCACTATTTTGAGGAAGTCCTGCAGGGCGCTCGTTTAATAGAGTCGCAGTGCTCGAAAAACGTTATGTTCAAATGACATGTATGATTTGTGAAACCATGTTTCAAATATAATATAAGGCCTTTTATACTTGGGCGTTCAAGTGTTGAAATACCTCATGTGCGGCCGTTAACGTATATGTGTATATAACCTGAAAGATGGCAGTCTTCGGCTTCAGCCCCCACGCACATAGTGCGGGGGTGTTTGCAAAAAAAGCGCATTTTTACACTTAATCCTACGTCTTGGTCCTGTGAAGGAGGTGATAGAGTAGCAAACTAGGCAACCGGACTATAATGCTTTATCACTTTCACTTAGACATAGGAGTTCGATGGTGGGGCTACTATATAGCCCCCAGGTGCACTGCGCTCTCCGAATTTCAGGGCGCGTATGTGCCTGACCGGGAAACGGTCCTTCGTTAAAGCGGAGGAATTCTAAACATTCCGGTGGTCGATCGAGTGGTTGACCACTCTCTCGCTATATCATGACAGTCAGTTTTCGGCTTTCTCTACTGAGGTGCTCACCTGGACGAACCAGGGCACAATCGCAGTAGTTCTCCTGGTGCCGCGTTAGCCGATAGAGCGGAACGTAAGGCAGCAAAACACAGGAGCCGGGCAAACCCAACATTTGACCAAAGACATGATTCGGAGCTGATGCATATAAGGCCTAACTCGAGACGCCGAACACTCCCTAAGGTATTCGGTCTTTATGAAAATGGGCAGAACAATGCCCTAAGCCCCTAGTGTCTAGGTACGCGCAAAAATTTCTGACGCGGCCGATGCCAAAACGCCAGATTCCTCCTCGGTTATAGCAAAAAACCGGGGGATGTGTATCAACAAGAGACAGTAAGAAAGGTTTACGGAGGGTCTTAATCTGAAAAGAATCCTTGCAACGGGTCCCTACTACACGTCTGCGCCTGTGTCTCCGTTGTGCCGTATCCTGGACGGGTGTATTTTGAAATAGACAGAGTTGAAAAAGAGTCCGTGCGAAAGATGTATTTTGAAATAAACAGAGTATGATTCAAAGAATGAATAAAATTGAGATTTATTGTCTCTTTTTGTGCATGCGTGGAGCCCCTTGTAAAGGGGTACACGGCTAGTAAGCCCCTTGTTTATTTATACCGGACTCGCCTAACCGTGTCCGGGGTCTTGAATGACCTGTTTAGGGGCTCTAATCAGCAAAGCCGGATTAGTGTGTGGCTGTCAAGGCAGTCTCACGTTATTCCGTAGTCGAGGAACACTCGAAGTTACCCTTTAATGAGATGATGCCGCGTGGACCGGGCATTTTGAGTGTAAGAGACGCGTAATGCGGTATTGCGTTAAAGCGGGCGAAAGCTTCGCGTCCCAATAGTGCTTGATAGCTACTTTTAAATGGGGCGATGTGGAAGATTAACTTTTCGCGACGGAAGTTGTCAGATGAGCCGAACACAACTTATAGTGGTAGAGAGCCCGTACAATGGGCATATTGGCCTAGCATCACTCCTTTAAAGGAAGTGTTGCTATGGCGTATTTTGGTTGGGTCTATCCCCATTCTACGGATTTGTATCCTGATATAGCAGGTTTAGATCACTACCACCATCCATTAGGACCTGTGTAAATTATAGTCCGTTGATTACAGGATTTAATATCAAAGCAGTCCATCCTGCGTTCCGGATATTCCCGGAGTAATCCTGATGGTCGAAAGTGATTGGTTTTGACATCCAGTGTCGGGATTCCGCTGGGGTGGACCGTGTGGTGCGTACTTTAATGGGCGCCGCTCTATTTTTTCCTGTTGTCACTTGAAGTGAATTTACTGTTTTGACCTCTTGTGGAAATCCTTTTGTTTTCCGGTGCTCTGCTTGTGAGGTTCGTCATCGTCCTCACTTGGTGTGTCTAGCCTCTTGTGTTCGGCGTTAAGTCGGCCGGACTGCTTGAAGACCCAACAATCTCTGTGGGTATGGTTTGTAGGCCTCCCGGGGGTACTGTGGATTTGGCATATCTTGTCCAAGATTTTGTTTAGGTTGGATAGCTCGTCGCTGTTCTCCTTGAGAGGCAGTTTTTTGTTGTTCTGCCGAGAGCTTTTGAATCCGGCGTTGACTGCCGTGCTCTTTGGACCATTTCCTTTAGTCCGGCGCTGGTCCTTGTTGCGCCGTGGTTTCCCATTTCCATCTCTGACCTTGGATGTACTTGGGTCACTGGTGCTGCATCTTGCCAGCCAGCTATCCTCTCCCGCGCAAAAGCGGGTCATGAGGCTTGTTAGTGCAGCCATTGTTCTTGGCTTTTCCTGGCCAGGTGTCTGGCGAGCCATTCGTCTCGGACGTTGTGCTTGAAAGCTGCTAAGGCTTCAGCGTCCGGACAGTCGACTATCTGGTTCTTTTTGGTGAGGAACCTGTTCCAGAATTTGCGGGCTGACTCTCCGGGCTGTTGAGTTATGTGACTGAAATCGTCTGCATCCGGAGGGCGGACGTAAGTCCCCTGAAAATTTGACCGAAATGCGTCCTCGAGCTCTTCCCAACTTACAATGGTATTTTCTGGGAGGCTTTTGAGCCAGTGCTGGGCTGGCCCTTTGAGTTTGAGGGGTAAGTATTTTATGGCGTGGAGGTCATCTCCTCTAGCCATATGTACGTGCAGGATGTAATCCTCAATCCAGACTCCGGGGTCTGTTGTTCAGTCGTACGCCTCTATATTTATGGGCTTGAATCCCGTTGGAAATTCATGATCCAGCACCTCATCGGTGAAACATAGGGGGTGTGCGGCGCCCCTGTATTTGGGTGTGCCGTGATTTTCAAATACTCGACGTGTTGTGTTACCTTCTGGAACTTGCTTTCTTGTCCCATAGATGGATCTAACTAGGCCATCCTTTTTGCGAGGATCCTTATGTGGATCGCGTGTCGATTTGTGTGCGGCGCCGCTTGCCGCTCTTTGTTTGTCATGTGGTCGTTTATCCGACCGGGCGGCCTCTTTGTTTTTTGATTTTTGGGGCTCTACGGCCTCCTCGTCAAATTCGGGCAACAGTTTGCGCTTCGGGTAGCTCTTTGCTTGGCGACTATCGCCGTATTTGTCTGCGGTCTTGAGTACTTTGCTCCATCTCATTCTGAGTACGTCTTCCGCTGTTTTGAGCTTCCGCTTCTGCTTCTTCAAGCTTCGTGCAGTGGCGACGAGCATTTTGTGGAGGTTCTTCTGCTCCAACGATGTGTCCGGCGTGAGATCATCCGGACTGTTGTTTTCGTTGGAGATGGGTTGCCTCTCCAATTCATCCTGTTCGGATGGTTGCTTGGGGGCATGTTCGTCGTCCACTGGTTCGCCCTGCTCTATGGCTGGGTCTTCATGGGTGATGCCGCTGTCGAGGCGGGATTTTGGGCGGCGCTTGCGTCGCCGTTTCGGCTGTTTTTCGGGGGAATTTTCCTTCGCAGCGTCCCGTTGTTTCTCGTTATCGCTTCCTTTGGGTGTATCCACCATATATATATCGTGAGTTGAGGTGGCTTTCTTGTGCCCTGTGGGCGCTGGTTCTTGGTCGTCTCTGGCATCGTCGTCCATACCGTCGATATCTTCGGAGTCGAAATCTAGCATGCCGGTTAAGTCATCGACAGTGGCTACGAAGTGGGTGGTGGGTGGGCTTTGAGTTTCTTCGCCGTCCGCATCCCAACCGTCCTGGCCATAATCCGGACAAGGCTCTCCTGATAAAGAGAGGCATTTTAGCGAATTCAGGATGTCACCGAAAGGCGAGTGCTGAAAGATGTCCGCAGCGGTGAACTCCATGATCGGCGCCCAATCGGGTTCGATTGGCAGGAGAGCGGAGGGTTCGGGGTCCGAAGAAGAGTCCAGCACCTTGGAGTTACGAGCTTCGCAAGGGACAGGGTCAATATTCGGCTCCATCGCTGTAGAGGTAGCAGCCCCCGAGGCGGTGTCTAGCCACCCATCCTCGATCGGCGCAGTCGGCTCCGAGTTTAGGGTCAAAGCAGATTCTTGTGCGGCCTCCAGGGCACTGTCCGGCGGC
>NC_041385.1:783934486-783938157 GCF_002162155.2 Triticum dicoccoides | reverse complement strand
AAAAATTTCCTACGCGCACACAGGATCATGTGATGCATAGCAACGAGGGGAGAGTGTTGTCTACGTACCCAACGCAGACCGACTGCGGAAGCGATGACACGACGTAGAGGAAGTAGTCGTACGTCTTCACGATCCAACCGATCAAGCACCGAAACTACGGCACCTCCGAGTTCGAGCACACGTTCAGCCCGATGACGATCCCCGGACTCCGATCCAGCAAAGTGTCGGGGAAGAGTTTTGTCAGCACGACGGCGTGGTGACGATCTTGATGAACTACAGCAGCAGGGCTTCGCCTAAACTCCGCTACAGTATTATCGAGGTATATGGTGGCAGGGGGCACCGCACACGGCTAAGGAATAGATCACGTGGATCAACTTGTGTGTCTATGGGGTGCCCCCTGCCCCTGTATATAAAGGATGGAGGAGGAGGAGGCCGGCCAAGGCAAAGGTGCGGCCAGGATAAGGAGTCCTACTAGGACTCCAAGTCCTAGTAGGAGTCCACCAAGAGGGGAGGAAGGGAGAAGGAATAGGAGGAGAAGGAGAGGTGGCCGGCCCCCTTTTCCCTAGTCCAATTCGGACTAGAGGGGAGGGGGGCGCAGCCTTTTTCTCTTCTTCCCACTAAAGCCCATCAAGGCCCAATACTCTTCCCCATATTCCCGTAACCCCCCGGTACTCCGGAAAATACCCGAATCACTCGGAACCTTTCCGAACTCCGAATATAGTCGTCCAATATATCGATCTTTACGTCTCGACCATTTCGAGACTCCTCGTCATGTCCCCGATCTCATCCGGGACTCCGAACTCCTTCGGTACATCAAAACTCATAAACTCATAATATAACTGTCATCGAAACCTTAAGCGTGCGGACCCTACGGGTTCGAGAACAATGTAGACATGACCAAGACCGTTTCCGGTCAATAACCAATAGCGGGACCTGGATGCCCATATTGGCTCCTACATATTCTACGAAGATCTTTATCGGTCAGACCGCATAACGACATACGTTGTTCCCTTTGTCATCGGTATGTTACTTGCCCGAGATTTGATCGTCGGTATCCAATACCTAGTTCAATCTCGTTACCGGCAAGTCTCTTTACTCGTTCCGTAATACATCATCTCACAACTAACATATTAGTTGCAGTGCTTGCAAGGCTTATGTGATGTGCATTACCGAGAGGGCCCAGAGATACCTCTCCGACAATCGGAGTGACAAATCCTAATCTCGAAATACGCCAACCCAACATCTACCTTTGGAGACACCTGTAATGCTCCTTTATAATCACCCAGTTACGTTGTGACGTTTGGTAGCACCCAAAGTGTTCCTCCGGCAAACGGGAGTTGCATAATCTCATAGTCATAGGAACATGTATAAGTCATGAAGAAAGCGATAGCAACATACTAAACGATCAGGTGCTAAGCTAATGGAATGGGTCATGTCAATCAGATCATTCAACTAATGATGTGACCTCGTTAATCAAATAACAACTCATTGTTCATGGTCAGGAAACATAACCATCTTTGATTAACGAGCTAGTCAAGTAGAGGCATACTAGTGACACTCTGTTTGTCTATGTATTCACACATGTATTATGTTTCCGGTTAATACAATTCTAGCATGAATAATAAACATTTATCATGATATAAGGAAATAAATAATAACTTTATTATTGCCTCTAGGGCATATTTCCTTCAGAGTAATAAGCTTCTCAACTTGTAACTTCCACGTATCACGTGGAGAACTCAAACCGATGCACCAAATGCAATGGCAAGGGCACACAGAGTGCCCAAGTCCTTCTCTCCCAAATCCCACCAAAGCAACTAATGCTAGGGAGGAAAATGAGAGGAAGAACGAAAGAAGAACACGAAGAACTCCAAGACCTAGATCCAAGGGGTTCCCCTCACTTAGAGGAGAAAGTGATTGGTGGAAACATGGATCTAGATCTCCTCTCTCTTTTCCCTCAAAAACTAGCAAGAATCCATGGAGGGATTGAGAGTTAGCAAGCTCGGAGAAGGTCAACAATGGGGGAAGAACACGAGCTCAAGGGATGAGGTTCATTCGGGAAGAAGACCCCCTTTTATAGGAGGGGGAAAAACCAACCGTTACCCCCCTACCAGTCCCGCAGAGAGCGGTACTACCGCTAGGCCAGCGGTACTACCGCTTAATAGCCTAAGTGATACTACCGCTCCTCCTCGCGGTACTACCGCTCCAGAGCGGTACTACCGCCACACCTGCCGCGGCTGGTACCGAAAAGTCCGACACGAAAAACGAGCCCTCGAATCGAGGTGGCACTAGCACGAAACCACAGCGGTACTACAGCTGGGGCTACAGTGGTACTACCGCTGTGGAGCGGTACTGCCGCTTATAGCACCCAAGCGGTACTACCGCTTCGGCCTGCGGTACTACCGCTCAGACCAGAGCAGGGAGAAAAGCAGAAATGCCATAACTTCTTCATATGAGCTCCGAAATGAGCAAACTCAAGCTTGTTTGAAACAAGACAACAAGTAGCATCAAAACAGCGACAGAGAAGAACCGACATACCCTCCAACATCGAAAACATCATAGAAGATGCATGTGAACTCCGTTTTCGATGAACTCGAGCTTGTCATAAAAATGACCATAAGCTCCAAATCTCACAAGGAGAAGAACCAAACAAGAACCAATAAAGATGATGCAAGGATGCAATGGTTTGAGCTCTCTACGAACGATATGATCAAGCAACTCATCAAGAGGCCCCCTTGATAGTACGGCAATCGATCCTATAACCCGGTCTCCCACAACTACCATGAGACCGGTAAAATAGAAAACCTATCAAGGGCAAACCTTTGCCTTGCACATGGTCCACATGAGCTAGATGATGACGATCTTGACTCCCTCAAGTTGGACCACCTTTCTTGGTTGCGTTGGCTCGATGAAGACTAGTTGATTGCTCCCCCATACTCCACTATGGGTGAGCCTCTCTTCCGCTCATCTTCACAAGTCCATTGTCACTACAATGGACGGCAAGCTTCAAGCATTTGATTTCTTCGTGATGCTTCACTTGAACTTGCACACCACAACCTAACCCCAAAAAGAACTCTCACGAAGACCATGGGATTGCTTGATCCCTCTCGGTACATCTTCTATGCTTTGTGTGTTGATCAACTTGATTTATTCTTTGACTTAGTCTTGATCAACCTTGAATCTTTCCAACTCTCTTCATTTGGATGATGTCTTGAAGGTAAACATGAATGATCACACAATCTTCTTCTTCAAGACATGCTTGCAATAAGCTCAACACTCACATGACCAATCTTTGGATAATTCCTTAATAGCACCTTGGTAAACTCAAAAACTCCTTGAAACCAGACTTCAAGAAAAGCCTATGGACAAATCCTTCAAATATAACTCAAGACAACCATTAGTCCATAGAGATTGTCATCAATTACCAAAACCAAACATGGGGGCACCGCATGTTCTTTCACTAGGAGATAGGGGGGCACCCCCCCCTAATGGGCGCCCCCTGTCTCGTGGGCCCCTTGAGCACCCCCCCGACCGACTTCTTTCGCCTATATAAGCCTACGTACCCTAAAAACAACCATTAGTCCATAGAGATTGTCATCAATTACCAAAATCAAACATGGGGGCATCGCATGTTCTTTCACCAGGAGATAGGGGGCACCCCCCCCCCTACT
>NC_041385.1:783929032-783934221 GCF_002162155.2 Triticum dicoccoides | reverse complement strand
GCCCCCCTGTCTCGTGGGCCCCTTGAGCACCCCCCGACCGACTTCTTTCGCCTATATAAGCCTACGTACCCTAAAAACACCGAATATCAAGATAGATCGGGAGTTCCGCCGCCGCAAGCCTCTGTAGCCACCAAAAACCTCTCGGGAGCCTGTTCTGGCACCCTGCCGGAGGGGGAACCCATCACCGGTGGCCATCTTCATCATCCCGGCGCTATCCATGACGAGGAGGGAGTAGTTCACCCTCGGGGCTGAGGGTATGTACCAATAGCTATGTGTTTGATCTCTCTCTCGTGTTCCCTCTAAGGCACGATCTTGATGTATCCCGAGATTTTCTATTATAGTTGGATCTTATGATGTTTCTCCCCCTCTACTCTCTTGTAATGGATTGAGTTTTCCCCTTTGAAGCTTATCGGATTGAGTCTTTTGTTTGAGAACACTTGATGTATGTCTTGCCATGATTATCTGTGGTGACAATGGGATATCATGTGCCACTTGATGTATGTTTTGGTGACAAACTTGCGGGTTCCGCCCATGAACCTATGCATAGGGGTTGGCACACATTTTCTTGACTCTCCGGTAGAAACTTTGGGGCACTCTTTGAAGTACTTTGTGTTGGTTGGATGAATCTGAGATTGTGTGATGCATATCGTATAATCATGCCCACGGATACTTGATGTGACAATGGAGTATCTATGTGACATTAGGGTTTTGGTTGATTTGTGTCTTAAGGTGTTATTCTAGTATGAACTCTATGATAGATTGAGCGGAAAGAATAGCTTCATGTTATTTTACTACGAACTCTTGAATAGATAGAACAAAAAGGATAACTTTGAGGTGGTTTCGTACCCTACCATAATCTCTATGTTTGTTCTCCGCTATTAGTTGCTTTGGAGTGACTCTTTGTTGCATGTTGAGGGCTTGTTATATGATCTATCTATGTTATTATTGTTGAGAGAACTTGCACTAGTGAAAGTATGAATCCTCGGCCTTGTTTCCTATCATTGCAATACTGCTTACGCTCACTATTATCATTAGTTACCTTGCTGTTTTTATAATTTCAGATTACAAATACCTTTATCTACCATCCATATTGCACTTGTATCACCATCTCTTCGCCGAACTAGTGCACCTATACAATTTACCATTGTATTGGGTGTGTTGGGGACACAAGAGACTCTTTGTTATTTGGTTGCATGGTTGTTTGAGAGAGACCATCTTCATCCTATGCCTCCTACGGATTGATAAACCTTAGGTCATCCACTTGAGGGAAATTTGCTACTGTCCTACAAACTTGTGCACTTGCAGGCCCAACGACGTCTACTAGAAGAAGGTTGTGTAGTAGACATCACATACCCGCACCCGATCAGGTGCGGGTAATACACATAGGTGAAAATACCCATCTCGGTCACCTTACCCAATTCATATTTCATCATGTATGTTTCAACATTTATGCATATATATACACAATATTTCAGCATGTATACTTCAACATTTCCGTATATATATACCATATTTTAGCATTTGATTTGTTGTGCGATGGATAAAAAGAATATTATTAATTTTCAGAAAGGATAGCAATAAGCACCAAATAGATGGCACTAAATAATGTCCAGTTATATACATGGATGAGTAGCCTGTGCGTGATCTTTTAGAGAAACATTCGTTCACATCTAATTTTTCTTCCAATTACAACACATACACAATTTTCTCGAATTTTCTTTTATTGAAAGTACTTCTGCAGCCCTACTTCGAAACAATCAACCGAAGGAGACTATGTAATAATATCAACAAAACCGTGAGTTCATGAAACAAGATCAATGCAATTAAGCAAGATCATGCACATGCGTAAGGGGAGAGGGTTTTGGTCGAGGTTAGCGGTTGCGTTAGCCTAGGGTGCAATGGCTAGATTCCGTTAGAGAATGACACATGGAGCCTACTGTTAGAAGAAAGTAGTATATGGCACTAGTAGAAAACAGGGTATTTGTCCCGGTTGTAAGGGCCTTTAGTCCCGGTTCTTGAACCGGTACTAATGGGTCGTTACTAATACCTCCACCCTTTAGTCCCGGTTCTTACACAAACCGGGACAGATGGGCATCCACGTGGCCGCTGCAGGCAGCCCAGGCAGGGGGGCCTTTGGTCCCGGTTGGTGACATGAACCGGGACCAAAAGGCTTCCACGCGTCAGCAGCTGGCTGGAGCTGATGTTTTTCTTTTTTTAAAAAAAGTGGCTGGTTTAGGGGTTTTGGGGGTTATTTTTAGGTTGTTATTAGCTAGCTAATAGAGAGAAGTATCCTCTCTTATATCTTCGTCCTTGGTTTACCAACGCTACTGCTATGTTCATTTCACCCGCTGATATAATAACTCATGCATGCTCGCATCATACATCATCATATATAATAACAAGTCCTACTAATCATGCATTGTCATACAACTTCTACTCGTTATTAATAATAAGTCATACGATCATCATCCTCATAGTCATCGAACCCAACCCTACATAATTGTTCTTAGCACATGATCATCAGTATCAGGTAGGACCTAAACACCCTTAAGGTAAAATAGCATAAAACAATATAGACCCTGACTCTCCATTATGAAGAATGGAGATCATCCTGTCTCCAATTCTTGTGCTTCGCTGCCTTTTTCTTCTAAGAAGCTCCTTACGACTGTCCATACATTTTTTCCATTCTTTGATTGTCATGTCTCCACTTCATTTAGAAACCCGGTATGGACAGTTGAGATTCATAGGAAGACCTGGTTGTATGTTCAAAACATGAAGGCTACCGTGCGTATACAGTAGATGAGGCACACAATCATTAGGGATTATCTGTTGAAAAACATAGTAATAACTTCGTAGTTAGTAATGATGTACTAGTTTTAGAAGTATGCAAAAAGATGCACGGATGTCGTAATAGTAAAAAATCTTACCAGGGTATCTCCATGGTAGTTACCATAGTTCAACACGTGCACTAGTGGCACGTATTGACCATAATGTTGAGGAGTTCGATTGTAGACATTGTAATACTCAAGATCAGTACAAAATGCGATCAGATGATTTTTCTCCTTATAAGTTAGTTCGGAGCCATCGGTGTAGTGGGTTTTGTCTACCATCTTTCGCACATTCTTTGAAGAATGAAAATAAGCTGTCAATGGAAATAAGTTGTCTACTATTTTGAAATAAACAATATAAATTACTTAATAACTATGTTAAGCTCACATGGGGGGAGAATTGGAGGTGTATCCACAAGGACCCAAATCTCCATATTGTCTTGCTCGATTGTAGGATCACCAAGATCCATGGTGACAAGCATACCCTCATCAAAACCATACATCTTGCAAAGTGCTTCCCAATTTTTGCAACCAAAATGGGTTACACTCTCAGCATTATACAACTTTACTTTAAAATCCACACCATGATGGGTCCTTAGGAGGATTTTTTTGGTTTCCATACTTTCATGGTCTTCAAAACCCATCCTCTCTAAGACATAGCGTCTTGCATAGCATGGGATATGCTAGTCGAATTGGAAAAGATGAAAATACACGTTAAAATAGTTGCAGTCGTGCTTAATTACGAAAAAAAACTATTATCGTCGCTGCGTACCGTATGAACATCGAAGGTCTCCTCAAGCTTAATGCTGAAGCGCCGATCCTCGTCCAGCTCAATGAACCTGTCGCACATACCTCGGTCGTCGTGGCACTAGTCGCACTCCCCCGGGCGGTTTTCATCGTCCAAGTACGACATTTCCGGCCTATGTTCATAATTCAAATATTAAACTTGTACAATTAAATATATGTACTAAAAACCCTAAATTAGATCATTATTATTAATTACGAGTTGACTATCGGTGATGGTACGTAGCTGCTCATTTCATTCCCGAGTGCATTATTACACCAAATTGTCTAGCACACGGGAATGAAGGAGAACTTTTCCAATATGAGCATTCAATAAGAAAAACCAAATCATAAAATAAGCAAAACCAACTCATAAAATAAAGTAGTATTCAAATTAGCATGCATTCAATTATAAGCAAAAGTACATCATCTCTTGTGTCCGTACATCGTCGAATATTATCACTAATATAGCATCACTAATACAGCTAGAACCGTAGCGCCCGACGGGTATCGTCGCGGGCGGCGGACACCCAAGGATAAGGAACCATCACAGGATCACAGCTCCAGTGAGATCCCTGAGGAATCTGCCAGGTATTGTCGAACCTGCCCTCCAATGCAACCATGTAGCGACGGACGTGCTCGTCCTCCTCGCTGACACGGTGACGTACCACCTCCGCGGTGTCCGGAAGCCTCGGCACCATCACTGGCCCACGCGACCGCCACCAAACAAGGATCGGGTCAACAACGGGTTGCCTCCTCACCAATCTACGTCCCCCGGAAGGTAGCACCTCCCAATACCAGCCCAGCGGAGCCCAGTTCCGAACATGGCCCTGATCAAGCAGGCCTCCACCGCCGAGTTGACGACGACGAGGATGCGGGATAGGCATCGCCGACGTCGATGTGGAAACTACTTCTATATATAGTTAAATAAAGTAGTTTTATTAATTAAATCAACTAGTTCAACTACTAAGCACTTACTATAAATAAATAAAGTAGCACTTACTAAAAACAAACTACTTCTATATATAGTAAAATAAAGTAGTTTATTAAATCAACTAGCTAGTTCAACTATATATGAAGCACTTACTATAATAAATTGAAAAATATGAACATATTCATAAATGACTTATATCATTCACAATTTTCCTATACATACACAATAAATTGACAAAGAAAGTACTATGAACAAAAAAATCATTAAAATTCTATAAACAAAATTACAATAGAAAAAAATCATAAAAATTCTATGAACAGAAAAAATCATAAAAAATTGACATATTCGATCTTTGCATATATATGAACATACAAACATGCATATTCAACAATAATATCACCAAAAAATCTATTAACAGAAAAAAATCTAACACAATATGAACAAATTAATTACACAATATGAAAAAAATCTAACAGAAAAATCTATGAACTACACATCTAAATTACTACACATCTAACAAAAATATCTATGAACTACAAAAAATCTAACAAAATTAACTACACATCTAAATTAACTACTACTAACGTCAAATTAAATTAGTTGCTCACGACGACGGCGACGACGACGGGGAGGTGCGGCGCGGG
>NC_041385.1:783926793-783928707 GCF_002162155.2 Triticum dicoccoides | reverse complement strand
CGGCGTTGGGGCGGCGCGGGCAGGGGCGGCGCGGGACGAGGGCGTGGCGAGGGCTGGCTCGGGCAGCCTGCCGGCGTCGTGGATGAATTCGCCGCCGTTGGGGGAGAGGAGGAGGAGAGATTGAAATGGGGGGCGGTTCTGAAATTTTCCTAAGTGCTACTTATATAGCAAAGGCATTGGTCCCGGTTCGTGGCACAAACCGGGACTAATGCCCCCCTTTAGTCCCGGTTGGTGCCACCAACTGGGACCAAAGGCCTCTTTTCAGCAGCCCAAAGGGCGGGAAACAGAGACCTTTGGTCCCGGTTGGTGTCACAAACCGGGACAAAAAAGAGGCATTGGTCCCGGTTGGTGCCACAAACCGGGACCAATGCACCCTTTAGTCCCGGTTGGTGCCAACAACCGGGACCAAAGATCGTGTGCTGGAACTGGCGCGGTGCGGTGCTATGTTTAGTCTCACCTCGCTAGCCGAGAGGGGCTCGGAGTGGTTTATAAGCCCTGCCAAACCAACCACTTCGAGCTCATCTCTACTGCAGGCTTACGGGCCTAAAAACACTCTCTCTGCTTGTGGGCCTATTGGGCCTACTGCGGGCCTGCATCCCAGCCCTAGTAATGGGTTTCTAGTCGTATGCAGGCCGTAGTGGCCCTGTAGGTGGCACTTTTTTTATTTTTTTCCAGTTTTTTTGCTTTCTTTTTTGTTTCTAATTACTTATTTATTTTCTTTTACGATAATTCTTTTTGCTATTAAAGTTTGTAAAAAAATTCTAATTACTTATTTATTTTATTTTATGATAATTCTTTTTGCTTTTAATGTTTTGAACAAAATTCTAATTACTTATTTATTTTCTTTTATGATAATTCTTTTTGCTGTTAAAGTTTGTAACAAAATTCTAATTACTTATTTATTTTCTTTTATGATAATTCTTTTTGCTATTAATGTTTTGAACAAAATTCTAATTACTTATTTATTTTCTTTTATGATAATTCTTTTTGCTATTAAACTTTGTAACAAAATTCTAATTACTTATTTATTTTCTTTTATGATAATTCTTTTTTGCTTTTAATGTTTTGAACAAAATTCTAATTACTTATTTATTTTTCTTTTATGATAATTCTTTTTGCTATTAAAGTTTGTAACAAAATTCTAATTACTTATTTATTTTCTTTTATGATAATTCTTTTTCCTTTTAATGTTTTGAACAAAAGTCTAATTACTTATTTATTTTCTAATGCATTGGTCCCGGTTCAAGGCACCAACTGGGACCAATGGTGGTGGGCCAGGAGCGACGCCCATTCGTCCCGGTTCGTCCCACCAACCGGGACCAAAAAGTCCAGACGAACCGGGACGAATGGCCCACGTGGCCCGGCCGGCCCCCGGGGCTCACGGACCGGGTCCAATGCCCCCATGGGTCCCGGTTCTGGACTGAACCGGGACTAATGGGCTGACCCGGCCTGGACCTTTGCCCCCTTTTCTACTAGTGTGGGTATGCGGGTATAAGGGTACGCGGGTATGGTATTGCATTCCCATACCCACACCCGGCTTACCCGATGGGTACAATTTTTTTTTCATTTATAAACCCATGGATATTTATTTGTCCCAAACCCTTACCCTAATAGGGTTTTTACCCGCCGGGTTTGCGGGTTGCGGTTACCCATTGCCATGTTGAAGCTAGCTGATTTTAAAATGGTGAACAATCAAGTTTTTAGTCCATCCCTGTTTAAGATACAACCACGTGTAATCAGCTCCCTAGCAAAAACACGCCCCTTCTGCGCGGGGAATATCGTTAATGGGTGCTTGTTAGTACTAACGGGTTTTAATTCGTTCGTCCCTGTTTCAGTTTAGTCTCATTTTTAATTTCTATACACCGGGCTAGCTGGCTAGGTCCGTTATCCGATGGTTTACCACCGACACTTCTC
>NC_041385.1:783925141-783926645 GCF_002162155.2 Triticum dicoccoides | reverse complement strand
TAACAACATACGGGGAGCATATGCCAAAGTTTCCAATAGAGGCTCCGACACTGAAACCTGTGATGCACAAACCTAGGACCGAAAGAGGTGGTCATGGCTATGTGGGGACTTACAAAGTTGGGGTGATGCTAAAAATCGACCTTACATGTAGCATGAGGGGGATGCTAGTGGGAGAGGAAGTTGTCCACACTAGGAGGCAACCTGTGGGGTGGAGGAGGTAAGATTGACGACAATGACAATCTCCTTGCATACGACATACTGCACCCCAATGTGTGGCATAGTGACCGCGACATGTGCCCAGTGAGCCTTGAATAAACAACATGCGTAATCTGGGACAAGACATACAAAAAAATTTGTCTAGTCTCTCATGGGTGGAGCCCACAACAAGGCAAGACCCCAAAGTGGTCAATGCTCTTTATTTCTAGGGAAAATCATTATTGATCCTTACAAAATATGAATAAAGTTCACTATGATATTTAAATTTCAAACCGTCTAGAATTTAATGTGGGTCTCAGCCTAGAACAAATAATTTCTCTTTTCGCAAAAATAAAAGAAACATTTGTCAAGCGGGCATGTTAAAAAAGAACTGAATAATAGCCAGCAAAAAGAGTCGGGGGAGAGTTTTTTCAGCAAGGAGATGAACCTGTTTTCCGTTGCAAAGTAAGGAAAGGAGGGCCTACCAAGCCCAGCCCGTTTGAGAGCTACTCCTCCACTATATATATTCATCCAGTCCCAGGAAGGGAAGACCTACCCACCCACCCCGACGACATCACTACCACTCCACCGCTCTCTTCAGATCGAACGAGATCTAGGGCGTGAGCTCCCGTCCGCTGATGCATGTTACTCTCGAGTTATCTTGCCTCATTGCATTCCATTGCAGTTGATCCGTCAGCAAAATTCTCAAAAGGAAAGGATCCGGTTGTTTCGTGTTTTCCTCTCAATGCGTCCACTTGCAATAGTAAGGTGTGTGTTGAAACAAGGCCGTGGTCTCCCCATGCGGCATGGCAATTTAAACTGAATACCGATGTCTCTGTTCTCAATGGAGTTGCTGGAGCAGGTATGAATATGATCCTTAGGGACCATGAAGGAGGCACCATTTTTAGCTCATATCGTCATCTATTTGATGTGATGATTTGTGTAGTCCGGGTTCACAGCAATTAAGGACAGACTCATGCTGGCCTCAGAATGGAGTAATCTTCCTATAGATTTTGAAAGTGGTAGTCATGAGGCAGTAAAGATGTTGCAAAGTGGAGATACTAACAAATCAAAGTATACCTTTTTACGAGAGGGATTTAGGATAATCTAGTCAAACATAGTTCTTGTATCACTCATATACGACATAGTCAAAATTCAGCTAGTCATTTCGTGGCTACTTTTGTAGAGCTTAGTCCGAACTGCTGCATGGCTTGGGTCTAGGCCAAAGGAAGTCTTGGACATTGTCGGTCGTGATTGTAATACTTGAGGTTGAGTAATACAGGAATTTTTCATTTTCAAAAAAAAAAAA
>NC_041385.1:783903572-783924802 GCF_002162155.2 Triticum dicoccoides | reverse complement strand
AATCCCTCCTTCGCTGCCGCGCCGTCTGCCCCGCCGTGCGCCGCGCCACCTCCGCTCGTGACTTCCTTCTTGCCCACCACGCCCGCCAGCCCAGCCTTCCCTTCCTCTACGTCGACACTGACGACCAATCGTCCATAGACATCCTCACCTGCAACCACCGGATAGCCGACAGGCTCCAGTCCATCGCTCGACTCGATGATGCTATCGACTTCTCTCTAGTGGCCTGCTGTGACGGCCTCCTCGTCTTAAGCACCTCTAAAAAAAGTGGCTTATCCATCTACAACCCGGCCACTCGTCAATATGCTCCCCTCCACCAGCTTGATGGCTTTAGGTTCTTGGGGATGTACCCGCGCCCTACCGGGGGAGTACCGACTATTGCTCTGCCCAGAGGACGATGATCAAAGTGGCTCCTACGTCTTCATATTAGGCTCTGCCCAGCCGCCGAGGCACGTAGACTGCCCAAGTGACAAGGAACTGATGAACTCCCCCGGATCTATCCTTATCAGAGATAGCTTGCATTGGCACGCAGACAACCTAATAATGGTATTTGACACCACTGCTGAGTTGTTCCGGCATATGCGCTCTCCGATTGTTCCGCCAAATGACCATGCTGACCTGTTTGAGATGGATGACATGCTTGGCGTGTTCAGTCTTAATGACGAAGAGACCATTGTTGATATATGGGTGATGCAGGACTATGAAGGTCAAGTCTGGGCCTCCAAACGCTGGGTTGAATTGCCGATTGCAAAGCTCATGGTGCAACTAGAAAACTTTGGCGATTGTTGGAATGTGGAGGCTGCATATTGGGATGGTGATGTGCTCGTGCTGGCCAAATTTGACAATGACTCGCTACTTCAGATTGACATGGATGGCAAGTTGGTTGCTAGTCTCCATCGCAGATTCCTCTGGCATACTGGACTTCGGCTCAAGCAATCTCTAGTTTCACACACCTTCTTTCCGGCACTAGAGGGTTATGTTGTCAATGCTTCACCTTTCATCTGACTGGATGGTTATGTTCTGAATACTCCCTCCGTCCGGAAATACTCATCATATAAATGGATAAAAAGAGATGTATCTAGAACTAAAATACATCTAGATACATCCCCTTTTATCCATTTTGATGACAAGTATTTCCGGACGGAGGGAGTATTATTTAGCTTTTCATGAGGGATGTTGAGTGTGGTGGTCAAAGTTTTAAATAGCGCGCTAAGCATTTTAGCGGCGGACCTCTTCCAAATGCTATAGCGTGCTATAGCGGAGCTATAGCGCGCTATTTAAAATGTTTGTTCATTTGTTTGGACCAAAGTCTTTTAGCGCAAGACCTTTTGTAAACGCTATAGCGTGCTATAGCGGAGCTATAGCGGGCTATTTAAAACAGTGGTGGTGGTGCTTCTTAACGGCCTAGATCTCCCTATCGACGTGGGCTGCAGTAGTATGTATTAACTCGATCCTCTATGAACCCAATAGTTTTCTTTGCTGATGTATAAAAAGTTATGATCAAGAAGCTCTTGCTGATGTGTGGTTGTGTTATATTTCTATTAATATCATTTTGGGCTGAAGTGATTGCTGTGAATGTTGATGCTAAAATTACAAGTCATTTGGATCAGCGTCTGTGTTTTCTTGAACTGAAAAATGGACTTTGCTTTTTTCCCTCTTTTTATAGTGGTCTCCTTTATATTTAATTGTTAGCAATCTAGCTGCCTCTTGGTCTCTGTTTATTGAACCGAATAATTGACATGTCTTTTTATTGATGGCTTCATTTTTAGAGTTTACCCAGTTGTCTATAAATACTAAATATTAGAAAATGTAGAGTTGATTCCTGTTTTTATGTTTTGTTTTGGTTGATGGCAAAGGCAGATTATCCTCCTTGTTGACTAGCAGCACTAGATAAATTGAATGATTGCATTATAGTCAACTTTCATGTCAATGTTCTGTTGCAGTTCTTTCATGTTCATGATTCCATTGCATCTGGTCAGGTATTGAAACATAGTGCTATAATTCTACCTTCGTGTTGCATCATTTAGAATTACATATATAACTTCACTTTAACTGCTAACCACTTTAAGGAATTGTTGCTTCATGTGATCTTTGATCTGAACATATGCATGAGAAATGAAACTTGTGCCGATGAGCAGAAGATGAAGAATTAGGCCCACCATGAGTCGGCTAGTTCCATTTTGATGTATGCAAGTTATGATCAATGAGCTCTGAATGTTTCATGGTCGCATGAAATTTGTACATGTGTGAATATCCTTTCGGGATGAAGTGGTTATCATGCATGTTGATGCTAGAATTATTTAGTCATTTTGGTTAGCATTTGAAATAGTTGCCTGCCTCATGTCTCTGTTTTTCTTTGAACTGAACAATTAATTGCCTTGGTTTTTTTATTGATGTCTTTTTGTTTCTTATAAGAGATCATCCAATGGTTTTCTTAATCTAAATTGTTAGACAATATACATCAGTTTCCTGTTTCCATGTATTGTTCTAGCCCACGATTAAATATGGCGGATTATCCTCTCAATTTGTTCAGTAGCAAGTTGATCCTGATTGTTAGAGGAGCTTTGTGCACTGCTCGTTAGATTGAACGGGAATGGCCGCTGCCTTACAGTCAGCTTGTCAGTGAAATGTTCTGTTGCAATTCGTTCTTCATGTGCCCATTGCATCTGGTTAGGCATTTGAATAATTTTGTTATAATTTCCATTGTTGGTCACAACACATATGATGTGTCATTCCTGCAGGGTAATTCCTTAGCTGTTCACATCGATTCAGTACTTCCTAGGAGGCGTTCACTCTGTTTTCTTGAGTAAGCATGTACCTAGCAAAAGAAGTACCTATCATCCAAAAACTGGTGTGGTGTGCTTAGGAACTGTATTTTTTGTCCTTGAAATCGCTTCATGGCCATACCCTCTTCAACATTCTTTGATATGAAGAAGATTGGCTTTAGCATTTTGAACTGTATGTTATTTTTTCTTCCGTACCTACCTGGTTTATGTTTTTAGTATAATTGTTCAGTTTTGTTGTGCTTTTATTTTGCTGACTCTTATTTGAAGCTCTTGATCTTGTTAGTTGTAAGCATGGTTCTTCTAGATTAGTAGTGTAGGAAAATAAAGAATTCAAACCATGGATCTTGCTAGTTGCTAGCCAGCGCTCGTCTGATCTGGATGGTAGTGTTGTCTGCCGATGGTGTGCAATAATTTTCAGTACTGCATTAGCAGTTCCCTCTGCTGGGATATGGTACTGTCATGCTGAATATGGTGTTTCATTCCAGTAACAGAATATGGGCCTGTAGGTTCATGGGCTCTAAAAAATGAATCCAACTAGTCCGTGTACATGATCGTGCTAATTTTGTACAGATCATGTTGTGACGAGCTGATGCCGAAAATATCCAAAGAAAAGGTCATGAGAAGAGATGAAATGCATGCTAATCCTGTGGTATAGGAAGAAAAATGCATTCAGTAGCGTTTCCATTCTGTTGTGGCGCGATGAAATGCATGTTGAGCATCTCATTGTGGTGCGATGCAGTACCGTTGATCCAATTCCTTAGGTCATGTGGGTCATTGTCATCCCGAATGCAGGCTGTGGCATCGATACCTAGTGACCCTAATGTGTGCTCATTTCCAGTACCCCACAATCCTTTTTGTGGTAGCTATCTTTGATGTGAGATTAGTGGCGGAATCATTGAGAAACGTGTGTTTGTGCTCCCAGCATATATAGCCCGTGATGTTGTGCTGGCCATGAAGTCAGGATTGGCAAAGGGTCGGCATGGTGGCATGTGCTTGCTTGCTTGGTTAGTAGTTATAAATGGGTCATGTGGGTCTCTGCAATAGTTTACTGGGACCAATAATCCGGACGACCTTCAAGGGTTTGAAAGCTCGTCGTCCTCAAGGCACCAACCTTTCTTATCATTTAGATGAATATAATTAACATCAACACTAACATCGACGGGGCTGACGTAGTATGGACAGGTTCTTACTTCAAGGGCATATTTGATTTAAAGATTTTGAAATAAATTTGGAGAGGATCCGAATGTTTTTTTTCTACGTGAGTCCTTTGATTAGTAGGAATACTCATTAAGTATTGTGCCATACCATTTAATAATGAGTTGTTTATTTACTCAAACTCGTTGATCTGCCCATTCTCTGGGATCTGCCCATTCCAGATAGCATTGGAACCTCAAATTTTAACCCTTTCTCCCTATTTTGTTGATGACACGTCGGTCCTTCGTTTTGGGCATAGTCCAGCGGCTCCAGCACGAATCAGTTCTGCCCCAATCAAGACTCTGGCCTCAATAGGATACTGTCCAAAATATTTGGTGAATGGCTTCTTGGAGTGATGTGCTCGTGCTAGTCAAATTTGGTGAGTGGTTACTTCAGGTTGACGGGGATGGCATGTTGGTTGCCAGTTTCCATCGTAGAGGGCTCGGTCCTACTCAAAACTGGTCAATCAAACTCTTGTTCAGCATACCTTCTTTCCGACACTAGAGGGTGATCTTGTCAACGCTTCGCCTTTCATCTGGCCAGAAGATTATGTTGTGAACACTTAGCCTTTCATCTCAGGGATGTTGAGTGTGGTGGTGCTTCTTATGGGCCTAGCACTCTGTATCCACATAGCTGCAGTGTGTATTAAGCAGATCCACTATGAGCCCGCTACCTTCTTTGTTGATGTATTAAAATTTATGATCAAGAAGCTCTAACTATTACATGGTGGTGTTATATTTTGTTGAATATCCTTTTGGGTTGAAGTGACTACCGTGAGTGTTTGGGCTGGAGTACTTGCCGTGAGTGTTGATGCAAAATTACAATTCATTTGGTTAGTGTTTGAAATGTTGCCAGTTGTTCTGACTTGTGTCTCTGTTTCATGATCTAAAGAATGAACTCCCTCTTCCCTCCTCCTATATAGTGGTCTTCTCAGTACTCGATAGTTACCGATGTAGCTGCCTCTTGTCTGTTTATTGAACTGAAGAACTGACTTGTTCTTCTATTGATGTCTTCCTTTGTAGAGTTTATCTGTTGGTCATCTTAATACTGAAACTTGAATATACACGTGTATCTTGTTTCTGTTTTTTTGGCTCTAGCCGATTATGCGCTTGCTGACTGGCATGTTGCACCTCATATTAAGAAGAGCTTGTTACACTACTCTTGTTGAATTAAGTGATTAAATTATACGGAGTAGTCAGCTTTTCAGAAATGCTCTGCTGCAATTCATTCTTTCTTCATGAATGAATTACATCATTATGAATGTTCTGCTGCAATTCATTCTTCATGAATCAGTTGCATCATTTGCAATATTTTTTTATAATTCCAGATTCCTGTTGCATCGTTTGTGTGTGAGGGAGTTCATATATTGCTGTGGTCGTCGAAATTTTGTTCGCGGAGATGTGTGTGCAGCCCAAGTGCCCAACTGGTTGCCTGATTCGTACGGCCGTAAGGAACTGGTTATTTCACCTCCCTTTGGTGAAACAGAGCATGATGCTACTGATTTATTTCTTGTGCTTTTCTATGAGCAAGCATGCTGATGCTCAAAATAAGTATTGTTAAGAGCAGGCATGTTTACGCTCAAGAAAAGAAGGAACGAGAAAACACTTGAAAATCTCGGGTTGGCGTGTTGCGCAATAAGACGCCCACCATCCATGCTACTATATGCTGTACCCTGGAGCTCTGCCTTAAGAGTTGAGAGGGATTCAGAAATTCAGGCCCTGACTGGTTGTTAATCCTGTGCAGAGGAGATGAGAAGCAAACTCCTGCAGAGGAATGGTGTCATTGTTGCTTGAGTGAAGCTTTCAGTGATGAGGCTCCGACACTAATCAACAGCCTTGGTTCAGTTTTTTCATTTCTAGTAGTGGGACCTTCGCCAATTGTGATGCAGCCACTTGTTAAATTTTTTTTATTGAATAGAATATCTTATTGTTAAAAATTGTTGGGATGGCCGAGTGGTCTAAGGTGGCACATTCAGGGTGTGTTCCGAAAGGGCGTGGGTTCAAATCCCACTCTCAACAAATTAATTTTTCTTTTTCTCTAATATATAAAAAACGTTCTCCTCTTTTGATTTTTTTCTTCAGCCGTAAGTAAATCCGAAATTGTTTCTTATGTTGGGCCAGAGACATTCAGTTGCAGGCGCAGCTTCCCAAGGCCTCCATTATTATTTTCTTTCGGCCCAATAGGAACAGCTCTGTGTCTTTTCTGTCAATCAGGCGCCTCTATGTCTTGCTTGTAGCGAGACATAGAGAAGTCTCACTGAAGGCCAGAGCGAATTGGCTGGTCCAGGCGCGCGGAGGCCACACCCTTGTCTTTTTTTTCACGTTATTTTGGTTTTTTTTTTGGTTTATATTTTTCTTTATACTTCCAAATATTTTAAATAAATACTCCCTCTGTTCCAACATAAGTGTCTCAACTTTAGCGTAACTAATTTTAGGGCGGAAGGAGTACATCAGAAAAAGCACTTTACATCAAACATTGAAAAAAATGTTGACCAAACCTTTGAAAAATATTAAATGCATATAGAGATATTTTTTTCATGTATACGAAAAATGTATACAAAAATATAATTGGTGTGGAAGAAAGTTTATCATGTATTTAAAAATTGTATATCAAGAATTTTAAAAAAAATATTTTAAAAATATTAATCAAGCATTTGGAAAATGCTAAATGTGTATAGAAAATTGTTGACTATGTTTTAAAAACATGTAAGTCTTGTATTTGAAAAATGTTAGTCAAGAATTTGGAAAATGTTAAATGTGTATGGAAAAAATGTTGACCATGTATGGAAAAAATGTTAATTTTGTACCTGAATTTTTTTAATAAAGCATTTCAAAAATATTAAATGTCCGTAGATAAAATATTTGGCCATGTATTAAAATATATTAAACTTGTATTTGAAAGAAGTTAAATATGTTTTAGAATTATGTATTAGATATATACCAACAGTTTACAATGTGTATGGAATAAAAGTAGACATAAAAAATCAATTTTTAAAAACATGTTAATAATGCATTTGCAAAATGTTAATCATCTTCAAAAAATATGTTTTTTGAAGTATAAGAAAAGTGTTGAATGTATACTAAAATAGTTAACTCGTGTTGATTAAAAAAAGACCAATGAAAATCGACATAAAAACAAAGAAAAAGAAGTAAACCAATGAAAAAAAAACATAATAATGAAAAACAAAAGAAACCAATGCAAAAGAATGAACCCGAGAGAACAAAAAAACAGAGAAAAGCAAACAAAACCGATTAAAAGCAAGAAAAAATATCAATCAAAATAGAAAGAAACAATTAAAAAGAAAGAACAACAAAAAACCAGTGAAAACGAAGATAGAAACGAAGTAAACTAATGGAAACTGAGAAAGAAACAAAGAAAATCAATGAGAACGAAAAAAAAACATGAATAAATTGAAGAAACCCGATAAAAATAGAAAGGAAAAAGGCAAAAAACCAAAGAAAACAGAAAAGAAGGAAAAAAAAACTGAAAGAGAGGGAAAAAACAGATTCAAATAGTGATTGCTCGCGAGCGACCGTCAAGTGCAGCGATCGAGGAAAAAAAGACAAATGGGCTGGCCCAAGTCTATGCAAGATGAACAGTTCCTTCAGCGAGAGAAGCTGTGGTGTCGCTATAAGGGAGACATAGCTCCCGTACTGTCAATCTTTCTTAGAAAATATTTCATACAAAAAGATTTTTAGAAAATAAAGGAGATGTTGCTTTCGGAGAACCTTTTTCGCAGTCCACATGTTGTTAAGAATGGTGAATGATGATGTTGCTTCTTGTTTGTTGTGTGTTGCTGGTTGCGTCGCCTTTCTTTATTTTTATTTTTATGCTTGTGTGCAACCTTAATGGCTTGACTAAGTCTTCATAATGTATCGTTGCAGAGGTGAGATATTATTGCTATCATCTTGATATTATTATATTGCCCTTTGTCGAAAACAAAACAAGGACTTGCACTTGAGTTTCTCGTACTGCTTTGAGAAAACTCGTTCATGTATTGTGTTTGGAAGGAACATAAAATGGCAAAAGGAAAAGAGAAACTTGGATATTTCTTGATAATATAGCTTTTTTTCAATCGTCTTGATAATATAGCTAAGTACACTCATTTTGCTATGGATAAAACGAATTAGAACACCCAGAGTGTTGCTACAGATAAATTTTGACTAGAACCAAACACAAAGTTAAGGCCCAGCTTCAGTCTCTAAAACCTTTTTTTATTTGATTTTTATGGAATATATTCATTCGTAACGTCATGTTGTAAGTAATCCAGAATTGTTTCTTATGTTGAGCCGGAGTGATTCAGTTTGAGGCCCAGCTTCCCAAGGGCCCCATTATTATTTGCTTTCAGCCCAATAGGAAAAGCCCTGTGTCTTTTCCTTGCCTTTTTCTTTCTGTCAATCTTTCTTAGAAAATGAAGGAGATGTTGCTTTCGGAGAACCTTTCTCATAGTTCACATATTGTCGAGAATGATGAATGATAATGTTGTTATTTGTTTGTTGCATGTTGTTGGTTGCGTCATTTTTCTTTATTTTTATATTTATGGTTGTGTGCATACTTAATTGCAAGTCCAAGTCTTCATAATGTATCATTGCGGAGTCTGGGTATTATTGGTGTCATCTTTATAATATTATATTGCCCTTTGTCGGAAAAAAATAAAGACTTGCACTTGAGTTTTTGGTACTGCTTTGAGAAAATTCCTTCATGTATTCTGGTTGGAAGGAAAATAAAGTGGCAAATGGAAGAGAGAAACTTGGAGATTTATTGATAATATAGCTAAGTACCATCGTGTTGTTCTGGATAAAATAAATTAGAACTCCCAAAGTGCTGCGACGGATAAATTTTGACTAAACCCAAACACAATGTTAAGGCGCGACAACATCAGGGCTACACCAAACAGATGCAAGATAGCGAGAGTAGCATGAAATGTATACATTTACATTCTCAATCTTGTTATTGAATAAAGATAATAAAACAAGCTTGTAGTAGAACGTCCATTGATGTGCCTAGAGTTGAAGAACCTCGGGTAGATGGGTAACACATCCGAGATTCCCATGGTGAGCGATACTACTGGTTACTTGACCCTCGTGCCTTGTTGAGCGATACGGTCACCATTGTGTCCTTGGCAAGCATGTCCTGCAAGTTTCCCTCCAGGGTCCAATGTTGCTCCCCAGTCCTCGTGAACTCATCCATCATGTCTCCAAAATGATGCACAATTTTTGCCCCAGACATGGCTCTCATCTCGAACACAAGCATGCATGCTTGCATGCGGAGAGCATCACCCATATCCGTTGTAGGGCCATGTACCCACATCCCCATGATCGAAAAGAAGTCCTATTCTTGGATGATCTCTATCAGCTCCTCTCTGGAAGCCAAACATATGGTCCACACTCTTATGCTTTTGATCTGTTCACTTCAAGGACGAGTCTGAGTCCATCATAACTAAAGCCTGGAAGATGATGCCCAGAACATCAATGAGAAGAATGGAAGATGATGCCAAAAAGCACATCTTTCTTTAGTAAAATGAGATCTTGAGACACACTTATGGTTGTACCTCAACTTGTGCTTATTTGAAGTTGCGGTATGCCATTTTGTGAGAAACTGAGACTGGGAGATGATTTTGTGCTATTGCTATGTCATTTTGTCAGGACCAGGAATTGTTTACGTATATGCTTATTGAAGTTATGTCATTTTGTGAGAATTTGAGAGCTTACGGTATTTCTAACCGATCCCCAATAACCACTACCCCGGTTTTACTCCTCTAACCGACACCTAGCCAATCCCCAATCGGCCTTATAGGAGTAAAAATTATCCTCAACCGCCGGTTCTCCCTATATTTACTCCATCGCTCGACGGCTGAGTAAAAAAACCAAACTCTCTCTTCCCCTCCTATGCCTCTCCTTCCCCCATCATCGGTGCCTCCCCCACCATTCCCCGTTGCCCCGTCCCCCTAATGGTCGGACGAGGTGGGCGGAGGTCCCCATCGCCGATCTGCATTGCAGATCCATGCCGCCATGCCTGCGGTGCATCCTCGAGCCGCCGCCGCATGCCCGATCTGCTAGCCCCCGCCCGGTTCACTGACTTCCCAGACCTCCCTCTGTTGGAAATATGCCCTAGAGGCAATAATAAAAGTATTATTATATTTCCTTGTTCATGATAATTGTCTTTTATTCATGCTATAACTGTATTATCCGGAAATCGTAATACACGTGTGAATACATAGACCACAATATGTCCCTAGTGAGCCTCTAGTTGACTAGCTCGTTGTGATCAACAGATAGTCATGGTTTCCTGGCTATGGACATTGGATGTCGTTGATAACGGGATCACATCATTAGGAGAATGATGTGATGGACAAGACCCAATCCTAAGCCTAGCACATAGACCGTGTAGTTCGTTTGCTAGAGCTTTGCCAATGTCAAGTATCTCTTCCTTTGACCATGAGAGCGTGTAACTCCTGGATACCGTAGGAGTGCTTTGGGTGTATCAAACGTCACAACGTAACTGGGTGACTATAAAGGTGCACTACAGGTATCTCCGAAAGTATCTATTGTTTTATGCGGATCGAGACTGGGATTTGTCACTCCGTGTAAACGGAGAGGTATCTCTGGGCCCACTCGGTAGGACATCATCATATGCGCAATGTGACCAAGGAGTTGATCACGGGATGATGTGTTACGGAACGAGTAAAGTGACTTGCCGGTAACGAGATTGAACAAGGTATTGGATACCGACGATCGAATCTCGGGCAAGTAACATACCGCTAGACAAAGGGAATTGTATACGGGATCGACTGAGTCCTTGACATCGTGGTTCATCCGATGAGATCATCGTGGAACATGTGGGAGCCAACATGGGTATCCAGATCCCACTGTTGGTTATTGACCGGAGAACGTCTCGGTCATGTCTACATGTCTCCCGAACCCGTAGGGTCTACACACTTAAAGTTCGATGACGCTAGGGTTATAAAGGAAGTTTGTATGTGGTTACCGAATGTTGTTCGGAGTCCCGGATGAGATCCCGGACGTCACGAGGAGTTCCGGAATGGTCCGGAGGTAAAGATTTATATATGGGAAGTCCTATTTTGGCCACCGGAAAATGTTCAGGTTTTTTCGGTATTGTACCGGGAAGGTTCTAGAAGGTTCCGGAGTGGGGCCCACCTGCATGGGGGGACCCACATGAACGTGGGTAGTGGGGGAAAGGCCCCACACCCCTGGTCAAGGCGCAACAAGATCCCCCCTTAAAAGGAATAAGATCATATCCCGAAGGGATAAGATCAAGATCCCTAAAAAGGGGGGATAACAATCGGTGGGGAAGGAAATGATGGGATTTCTTTCCTCCCACCTTGGCCAACGCCCCAATGGACTTGGAGGGCAAGAAACCAGCCCCTCCACCCCTTTATATAGTGGGGAGGCGCATGGGAGCTTGAGACGAAGTTCTGGTGCAGCCCTCCCCCTCTCACAAGTACTCCTCCTCTCCTGCGGTGCTTGGCGAAGCCCTGCAGGATTGCCACGCTCCTCCACCACCACCACGCCGTTGTGCTGCTGTTGGATGGAGTCTTCCTCAACCTCTCCCTCTCTCCTTGCTGGATCAAGGCGTGGGAGACGTCACCGGGCTGTACGTGTGTTGAACGCGGAGGTGCCGTCCGTTCGGCACTAGGATCATCGGTGATTTGAATCACGACGAGTACGACTCCATCAACCCCGTTCACTTGAACGCTTCCGCTTAGCGATCTACAAGGGTATGTAGATGCACTCTCTTTCTACTCGTTGCTGGTCTCTCCATAGATAGATCTTGGTGACACGTAGGAAAATTTTGAATTTCTGCTACGTTCCCCTACAGTGGCATCATGAGCTAGGTCTATTGCGTAGATTCTTTGCACGAGTAGAACACAAAATAGTTGTGGGCGTTGATTTTGTTCAATATGCTTACCGTTACTAGTCCAATCTTGTTTCGACGGTATTGTGGGATGAAGCGGCCCGGACCGACCTTACACGTACTCTTACGTGAGACAGGTTTCACCGATTGACATGCACTTGGTGCATAAGGTGGCTAGCGGGTGCCAGTCTCTCCCACTTTAGTCGGAACGGATTCGATGAAAAGGGTCCTTATGAAGGGTAAATAGCAATTGGCATATCACGTTGTGGTTTTGCGTAGGTAAGAAACGTTCTTGCTAGAAACCCATAGCAGCCACGTAAAACATGCAAACAACAATTAGAGGACGTCTAACTTGTTTTTGCAGGGTATGCTTTGTGATGTGATATGGCCAACAAGAATGTGGTGAATAATATGTGATGTATGAGATTGATCATGTTCTTGTAATAGGATTCACGACTTGCATGTCGATGAGTATGACAACCGGCAGGAGCCATAGGAGTTGTCTTTATTCATTGTATGACCTGCGTGTCATTGAACAACGCCATGTAATTACTTTACTTTATTGCTAACCGGTAGCCATAGTAGTAGAAGTAATAGTTGGCGAGACAACTTCATGAAGACACGATGATGGAGATCATGGTGTCATGCCGGTGACGATGATGATCACGGAGCCCCGAAGATGGAGATCAAAAGGAGCAAAATGATATTGGCCATATCATGTCACTATTTGATTGCATGTGATGTTTATCATGTTTATGCATCTTGTTTACTTAGGACGACGGTAGTAAATAAGATGATCCCTTACAAAATTTCAACAAGTGTTCTCCCCTAACTGTGCACCGTTGCTACAGTTCGTCGCTTCTAAGCACCACGTGATGATCGGGTGTGATGGATTCTTACGTTCACATACAACGGGTGTAAGACAGTTTTACACAGCGAAAACACTTAGGGTTAACTTGACGAGCCTAGCATGTGCAGACATGGCCTGGGAACACGGAGACCGAAAGGTCGAGCATGAGTCGTATAGCAGATACGATCAACATGAAGATGTTCACCGATGATGACTAGTCCGTCTCACGTGATGATCGGACACGGCCTAGTTGACTCGGATCATGTAATCACTTAGATGACCAGAGGGATGTCTATCTGAGTGGGAGTTCATAAGATGAACTTAATTATCTTGAACATAGTCAAAAGACCTTTTGCAAATTATGTCGTAGCTCGCGCTTTAGTTCTACTGTTTTAGACATGTTCCTAGAGAAAATATAGTTGAAAGTTGACAGTAGCGATTATGAGGACAGTAGAAAGCTTATGTCC
This sequence comes from Triticum dicoccoides, assembly GCF_002162155.2. Taxonomy (NCBI): domain Eukaryota; kingdom Viridiplantae; phylum Streptophyta; class Magnoliopsida; order Poales; family Poaceae; genus Triticum; species Triticum dicoccoides. The sequence goes on along the minus strand of NC_041385.1, from coordinate 783,911,633 downwards.
TTAATGCACCGCTCAGTGTGCTGAACCCCAAACCTCGTCTGTGGATGTTGTGAACATCGGACATACACATTTTGATAACTACATGATAGTTCAGTTAAACGGTTTAGAGTTGAGGCACCAAAGACGTTTTCGAAATGTCGCGGAACATATGAGATGTTTCGAGGGCTGAAATTGGGATTTCAGGCTCGTGCCCACGTCAAGAGGTATAAGACCTCCGACGATTTTCTTAGCCTGCAAACTAACAGAGAAAAGCTCAATCGTTGAGCTTGTGCTCAGATTGTCTGAGTGCAACAATCACTTGAATCGAGTGGGAGTTGATCTTCCATATGAGATAGTGATGTTTCTCCAAAGTCATTGCCACCAAGCTGCTAGAGCTTTGTGATGAACTATAACATATCAGGGATAGATATGATGATCCTTGAGGTAGTCACGATGTTTGACACCGCGAAAGTAGAAATCAAGAAGGAGCATCAATTGTTGATGGTTGGTGAAACCACTAGTTTCAAGAAGGGCAAGGGCTAGAAGGGATACTTCATGAAACGGCAAATCAGCTGCTGCTCTAGTGAAGAAACCCAAGGTTGAACCCAAACCCGAGACTAAGTGCTTCAGTAATAAGGGGAACAACCACTAGAGCAGAATTACCCTAGATACTTGGTAGATGAGAAGGCTGGCAAGGTCGATAGAAGTATATTGGATATACATTGTGTTGATGTGTACTTTACTAGTACTCCTAGTAGCACCAGGGTATTAGATACCGGTTCGGTTGCTAAGTGTTAGTAACTCGAAATAAAAGCTACGGAATAAACGGAGACTAGCTAAAGGTGAGCTAACGATATGTGTTGGAAATGTTTCCAATGTTGATATGATCAAGCATCGCACGCTCCCTCTACCATCGAGATTGGTGTTAAAACCTGAATAATTGTTATTTGGTGTTTGCGTAGAGCATAGACATGATTGGATTATGACTATTGCAATACGGTTATTCATTTAAGGAGAATAATAGTTACTCTATTTATGTGAATAATACCTTCAGTGGTCTTGCACCTAAAAATGGTTTATTGAATCTCGATCGTAGTGATACACATTTTCATGCCAAAAGATATAAGATAGTAATGATAGTACCACTTACTTGTGGCACTGCCATGTAAGTCATAATGGTATAAAACGCATGAAGATGCTCCATGTTGATGGATCTTTGGACTCACTCGTTTTTGAAAAGTTTGAGACATGCGAACCATGTCTATTGGTGTATATGCATGAAGAAACTCCATGCAAATGGATCGTTCAGACTCACTTGATTTTGAATCACTTGAGATATGCAAATCATACCACATGGGCAAGATGACTGAAAAGCCTCATTTTCAGTAAGATGGAACAAGATAGCAACTTGTTGGAAGTAACACATTTTGATGTGTGCAGTCGAATGAGTGCTGAGGCATGCAGTGAATATCATTATGTTCTTACTTCACAGATGATTCGAGTAAATGTTGAGTATATTTACTTGATGAAACACAAGTCTGAATTATTGAACGGTTCAAGTAATTTCAGAGTGAAGTAGCAGATCATTGTGACAAGAGGATAAAATGTCTATGATATGATCATAGAGATGAATATCTAAGTTACGAGTTTTGGCACACAATTAAGACATTGTGGAAATTGTTTCGCAATTAATACCGCCTGGAACACCATAATGTGATGGTGTGTCCGAACATCATAGATGCACCCTATTGGATATGGTGCGTACCATGATGTTTCTTATTGAATTACCACTATCGTTCATGGGTTAGGCATTAGAGACAACCACATTCACTTTAAATAGGGCACCACGTAATTCTGATGAGATGACACCATATGAATTATGGTTTAGAGAAACCTAAGTTGTCGTTTCTTAAAAGTTTGGGGCTGCGACGCTTATATGAAAAAGTTTCAGGTTGATAAGCTCGAACCCAAAGCGGATAAAATGCATCTTCATAGGAAACCCAAAACAGTTGGGTATACCTCCTAATTCAGATCCGAAAGCAATATGGATTGTTTCTAGAATCGGGTCCTTTCTCGAGGAAAAGTTTCTCTCGAAAGAATTGAGTGGGAGGATGGTGGAGACTTGATGAGGTTATTGAACCGTCTCTTCAACTAGTGTGTGACAGGGCACAGGGAGTTGTTCCTGTGGCACCTACACCAATTGAAGTGGAAGCTTATGATATTGATCATGAAACTTCGGATCAAGTCACTCCCAAACCTCGTAGGATGACAAGGATGCGTACTACTTCAGAGTGGTACGTAATCCTGTCTTGAAGGTCATGTTGCTAGACAACAATGAACCTATGAGCTATGGAGAAGTGATGGTGGGCCCAAATTCCGACAAATGGTTAGAAGCCATGAAATCCGAGATAGGATCCATGTATCAGAACAAAGCATGGACTTTGGTGGACTTGCCCAAAGATCGGCAAGCCATTGAGATAAATGGATCTTTAAGAAGAAGATGGACGTGGATGGTAATGTCACCATCTATGAAGCTCGACTTGTGGCGAAGAGTTTTTCACAAGTTCAAGGAGTTGACTGCGATGAGATTTTCTCATCCGTAGCGATGCTTAAGTCCGTCGGATTCATGTTAGCATTAGCTGCATTTATGAAATCTGGCAGATGGATGACAAAATGAGTTTCCTTACCAGTCTTCGTATGGAAAGGTTGTATGTGATACAAATCAGAAAGTTTTTGTCGATCCTAAGGATGCTAAAAGGTATGCTAGCTCCAGCGATCCTTCCATGGACTGGAGTAAGCATCTCGGAGTTGGAATGTGCGCTTTGATAAGATGATCAAAGATTTTGGGTTTCTACAAAGTTTATGAGAAACTTGTATTTCCAAAGAAGTGAGTGGGAGCACTATAGAATTTCTGATGAGTATATGTTGTTGACATATTGATGATCAGAAATGATGTAGAATTTCTAGAAAACATATAGGGTTATTTGAAAACTGTTTTTCAATGGAAAACCTGGATTAGGCTACTTGAACAATAAGCATCAAGATCTATAAGATAGATCAAAATGCTTAATAGTACTTTCAAATGAGCACATACCTTGACATGATCTTGAAGGTGTTCAAGATGGATCAGTCAAAGAAGGAATTCTTGCCTGAGATGTAAGGTATGAAGTTAAGACTTAAAATCTCGACCACGGCAGAATAGAGAGAAAGGACGAAGGTCGTCCCCTATGCTTTTATCATAGGCTCTCTACAGTATGCTATGCTGTGTACCGCACCTGTAGTGTGCCTTGCCATGAGTCAGTCAAGGGGTACAAGAGTGATCCAAGAATGGATCACAGGACAACGGTCAAAGTTATTCTTAGTAACTAGTGGACTAAGGAATTTTCTCGATTATGGAGGTGATAAAGAGTTCGACGTAAAGAGTTATGTCGATGCAAGCTTAACACCTATCCGAATAGCTCTGAGTAGAAATACCGGATACGTATAATGGAGCAACTTTTAGTATAGCTCCAAGTAGAACAATTATTTGGAATAGCTCCAAATAGAGCGTGGTAGCTACATCTAGGAGATGACATAGAGATTTGTAAAGCACAAACGGATCTAAAAGGTTCAGACCCGTTGACTATAACCTCTCTCACAAGCATAACATGATCAAACCCAGAACTCATCGAGTGTTAATCACATGGTAAATGTGAACTAGATTATTGACTCTAGTAAACTCTTTGGGTGTAAGTCACATGGGGATGTGACCTTGAGTGTTAATCACATATCGATGTGAACTAGATTATTGACTCTAGTGCAAGTGGGAGACTGTTGGAAATATGCCCTAGAGGCAATAATAAAAGTATTATTATATTTCCTTGTTCATGATAATTGTCTTTTATTCATGCTATAACCGTATTATCCGGAAATCGTAATACACGTGTGAATACATAGACCACAATATGTCCCTAGTGAGCCTCTAGTTGACTAGCTCGTTGTGATCAACAGATAGTCATGGTTTCCTGGCTGTGGACATTGGATGTCGTTGATAACGGGATCACATCATTAGGAGAATGATGTGATGGACAAGACCCAATCCTAAGCCTAGCACATAGATCGTGTAGTTCGTTTGCTAGAGCTTTGCCAATGTCAAGTATCTCTTCCTTTGACCATGAGAGCGTGTAACTCCTGGATATCGTAGGAGTGCTTTGGGTGTATCAAACGTCACAACGTAACTGGGTGACTATAAAGGTGCACTACAGGTATCTCCGAAAGTATCTATTGTTTTATGCGGATCGAGACTGGGATTTGTCACTCCGTGTAAACGGAGAGGTATCTCTGGGCCCACTCGGTAGGACATCATCATATGCGCAATGTGACCAAGGAGTTGATCACGGGATGATGTGTTACGGAACGAGTAAAGTGACTTGCCGGTAACGAGATTGAACAAGGTATTGGATACCGACGATCGAATCTCGGGCAAGTAACATACCGCTAGACAAAGGGAATTGTATACGGGATCGACTGAGTCCTTGACATCGTGGTTCATCCGATGAGATCATCGTGGAACATGTGGGAGCCAACATGGGTATCCAGATCCCGCTGTTGGTTATTGACCGGAGAACGTCTCGGTCATGTCTACATGTCTCCCGAACCCGTAGGGTCTACACACTTAAGGTTCGATGACGCTAGGGTTATAAAGGAAGTTTGTATGTGGTTACCGAATGTTGTTCGTAGTCCCGGATGAGATCCCGGACGTCACGAGGAGTTCCGGAATGGTCCGGAGGTAAAGATTTATATATGGGAAGTCCTATTTTGGCCATCGGAAAATGTTCAGGTTTTTTCGGTATTGTACCGGGAAGGTTCTAGAAGGTTCCGGAGTGGGGCCCACCTGCATGGGGGGACCCACATGAACGTGGGTAGTGGGGGAAAGGCCCCACACCCCTGGTCAAGGCACAACAAGATCCCCCCTTAGAAGGAATAAGATCATATCCCGAAGGGATAAGATCAAGATCCCTAAAAAGGGGGGATAACAATCGGTGGGGAAGGAAATGATGGGATTTCTTTCCTCCCACCTTGGCCAACGCCCCAATGGACTTGGAGGGCAAGAAACCAGCCCCTCCACCCCTTTATATAGTGGGGAGGCGCATGGGAGCTTGAGACGAAGTTCTGGTGCAGCCCTCCCCCTCTCACAAGTACTCCTCCTCTCCTGCGGTGCTTGGCGAAGCCCTGCAGGATTGCCACGCTCCTCCACCACCACCACGCCGTTGTGCTGCTGTTGGATGGAGTCTTCCTCAACCTCTCCCTCTCTCCTTGCTGGATCAAGGCGTGGGAGACGTCACCGGGCTGTACGTGTGTTGAACGCGGAGGTGCCGTCCGTTCGGCACTAGGATCATCGGTGATTTGAATCACGACGAGTACGACTCCATCAACCCCGTTCACTTGAACGCTTCCGCTTAGCGATCTACAAGGGTATGTAGATGCACTCTCTTTCTACTCGTTGCTGGTCTCTTCATAGATAGATCTTGGTGACACGTAGGAAAATTTTGAATTTCTGCTACGTTCCCCTACAGTGGCATCATGAGCTGTACTGCGAGGTGCAAGGCGGCAAGGAAGGCAACAAGGAGGGTGGCGAGGAGGAGCAGGACTGCGACGTCGAGGAGTGGCATCGCATCTTCCCCGGTTGCGATGAGGACGACATTGGCCCGGACCCATGTCTCACCGGCGGTGCCCTATCGAGGAAAGATTGACTCGACCTCCACTATGGCTGATGAGTACACTAGTGCAGAACCGGGCTTTAGTGCCGGTTCGTGACGGCCTTTAGTGCCGGTTGGCGAACCGGCACTAAAGAGTGGGGACTAAAGGCCCCCCCTTTAGTACCGGTTCGTCACGAACCGGCGCTAAAGTGCCACCACGTGGCATGAGCCAGGCCCGTTTGCGTGGAGGGCATTAGTACCGGTTGGTAACACCAACCGGTACTAAATATTTGGGTGTTTTTTTAATTTTCTTTAATTTTGTGTTTTCAATTTAATTTAGTGATTGTTTTACATTATAATGAGTTGTTAAATCATTAGGTGAATGTGCCGCAGATTAGTTTCGACTGGATGCATTATAAGATATCTCTACTAGCTAGCTAGCTAGAGTATATGCCATATCCATATTATACTTGATCAACTATAATATATACGGATATGGCATATACTTGATCACTTAGGTAGGATCCATCCAGTTGAAACTAATCTGCGGTTTCTTTCATTAAATGATATAATAATTAACTAGCTATCTAATCACCACCAGCACTACTAACTTAAAGAAGAAACATTCACTTGTACCAGAAGCAAAAATATTATCGATCGAGTTCAACATGATTGTCATGATATTATAAGCGTTCATATATAACACCACAAAAGCAAATCACTTAAGTTCAGAACGAAGAACACGAACATGAAAGGACAAGTACTAATTAAGAGCAGCATGAAGAACTAGCTAAATCACTCCTGCTAGCTACTCTCTCTCTGGTAAAATAGCATAGAACATGTATAGCTCTCCTGATTGATCATACTGGAGCATGCCGATGAACCTGTCCCCTAATCGTGGGTTGCGCTTCTCATTGCTGCCCCCTAGTAATTCTCTGCGATCATTAACAATTTTCCTCCAATCTTTTACTATTAAGCATTCATCGCTTCTAGAATTCCTGAATGCATTTATGTGCAATGCAGGATATCTTGGCCGTAAGCTAACAATTAACATTAGACCTTTAGTCTCGATCCCCTGAGGCACAACTGTCATCGGGAGTCCCTGTTGAAGAACATTGTATAGTACTTAATTAATATACTTAGCAATAAAATTTTAGCAAAAAAATTATGTATGGAAAATATGCACTGAGGACAAATAGTAAATATCTTACCATCATTCCTAAATAGATGTGACCGTAGTTTAATACCATCACTATTGGTCGCACGTTTTGAGTACTAACATTTCTAAGTGCAGGAAGAAAATTTGTCTTCACAGTATGAAGATCCTCAAGCCATGAAACATAATGACTTATCTCCTCGCAATTTAGTTCAGCTCCGGGACAGTAGTAGGTCCTGTCTACCAAGCACCGGACATGTTTGGTTGAATGGAGATAAGCTGTCAATAGAAATTAGTTGTCAGTTATTTTTGAATAAGCAATATTAAAGACAAAAATATAGTTGAGAAGAACTCACATAATGGTAGAACTGGAGGCGTCTACACATCGATCCATATGTCTCTATTACCTTCAATATCATCTTCCGGACGAATATCAAAGGTGATAACCATACCAGGCTCAAATGCATAAGCCTTGCATAGTGTTTGCCAAGTTTTGCATTCAAAATAGGTGTACGTGTGTGCATTGTATACTTTGACGTTGAAAGTATAACCATCATGCTCAGTTTTCAGGTAAGCTCTCTTTACCTCCATAGTTTCCATATCTTTGAAATCTATCTTATCCAGGACAAAAAATCTTGCATGGCACGGGATGCGCTAGTAGAATAGTGAAAATTAAAAATTATAAGTCAGGCAAATGAAGCATATATAAGTCATGCTTAATTACGAAAATAGACTTGTCGTTGTGACTTACTGTATCGAATTCGAAAGTCTCATCCAGCTTGATGCTGAATCGCCTACCATCAACAAGAAATTTTTTGTCACACTGGCCGCGCTGGTCTTCATAGTATTCGCACATAATGAAATTTTTCCGTCGTCAGACGACATTTCCTATGTTCATATTAGGCGAAACATTAAACACTTACTAATTCAATTAATTCAACTACTTCTATTAATTCAACTAAGCATTTACTAAAAATAAACTAGTTATATTAATTGAACTAGTTCAACTAAGCATTTACTAAAAATAAACTAGTTCTATATATTAATTCAACTAGTTCAACTAAACATTTACTAAAAATAAACTAGTTATATTAATTCAATTAGTTCAACTAAGCATTTACTAAAAATAAACTAGTTCTATATAATAATTCAACTAGTTCAACTAAACATTTACTAAAAATAAACGAGTTCTATATATTAATGAAACTAGTTCAACTAAGCATTTACTAAAAATAAACTAGTTATATT
>NC_041385.1:783901714-783902592 GCF_002162155.2 Triticum dicoccoides | reverse complement strand
GATGACAACGGGCGGCGGGGGCGGCGAGGGCGACGGCACGGCGGCGCGGCGGCGTCGGCATCGTCAAGATCGAGACTCGCGCGCGCGAGAAGTGGAACGAACTGGCGACGATAACTGAATTTTTGTAAGTGCCATATATATAGGAGGGGTCTTTAGTACCGGTTGGAGCCATCAACCGGTACTAAAGGCCAATTTTGGCCAGCCCAAGCGGCGGGAAACAAGGCCTTTAGTACCGGTTGGTGGCTCCAACCGGTACTAAAGGGCAACACATTAGTACCGGTTGGAGCCACCAACCGGTACTAATGCCCGTGCGCTACCACCCGCAGTGCACTACGTTTAGTCCCACCTCGCCGAGTGAAGGGCAGCCGCACTGGTTTATAAACCCAGCCGCGGCTGCCCTTTCGAACTCCTCTATATAGCAGGCTTCTGGGCCTACCTAGGGCGCGCTGCCCTGTGAGCATGCTGGCCCTACTGGGCATGTATTTGCACACCCAAGGTCTGGCAGGCCCACCGGGCAGCCCCCAACATTTTTTATAATATTTTTCTTTTCTGCATTATTTATTTTCTTCTATTTATTTTTGAGTAATTTTTTATATAGTTATTTCTTTTCTGCTTTATTTTTTTCTTCTATTTATTTCTGAGTAGTTTTTTTTGATGTATTTAGTTTCTTTGTGAATATTCTTGCTTTATATAATTTTTTTCTTTTCTGCATTATTTATTTTCTTCTATTTATTTTTGAGTAATTTTTTTATATAGTTATTCCTTTTCTGCTTTATTTTATCTTCTATTTATTTCTGAATAGTATTAATTTTTTTCTATTTATTTTTGAGTAATTTGTTTATATAGTTATTTCTTTTCTGCTTTATTTTTTTCTTCTA
>NC_041385.1:783897462-783899967 GCF_002162155.2 Triticum dicoccoides | reverse complement strand
TCCTCCTCCTCTTCTTCTTCTTCTCCTCCTCCTCCTCTTCTTCTTCTTCTTCCTCCTCTTCTTCCTCTTCTTCTGCTTCCTCTTTTTTATATATAGAGTTCAATGAAGACCAAATGCTTGTGATAGTTTGAAAAATAACATATTTAAATTGTGCATCTGAACGCAGAAAAAATACATTGATCAGTACCGCCTTTCAGCCAAAACGCGCGCTACTGCTACACAGAAGTACATATAAAAAATACATTGATCATCAATGATCTTTTTGTATAGAATCTAAATCGTCAATAGGAATCTACCACCGATTTAAGAACCGGCGAAGACTCCTATTGCAGCCATAGATCCTACACATAGAGTTCAATGAAGACCAAATGCTTGGGATGGTTTGAGAAGTAACATACTTAAGGTGGTCAAATTCTTGTTAGGGGAGCGAGGTGGGACTAAAAATTGCGCCTGCCACAACCTATTTAGTACCGGTTCGTGCCACGAACCGGTACTAAAGGTGCTGGCTGGGCACCAGCATCTTTAGTACCGGTTCGTGGCACGAACCGGTACTAAAGATTCCCAAAGAACCGGTACTAAAGGTCACCTCCCGCCAAGTCATTTGAACCGGCACTAATGGGAGCATTAGTGCCGGCTCATATGCCAACCGGTACTAATGTTTCACATATTAGGTCCTTTTTCTACTAGTGGTAGTCTAGTGTAGTTTAAATTTGAATTTATGTTTAATGTTCGATTGTCAAGACTAGGTTGAACTTATGTTTGATTGTATGCAAAGTGTGGTCAAAACTAGGTTGAATTTATGCAAAATTATGCTTTACTCCGCTAAGTTTAGGAGATCGGCTAGAATCGACCAAAATTTAGTGGAAGTATAAATACTCCACTAAGGTTTACTTGGCCGGATCCTCCTCTATTTTTAGGTGGTTGGTTAGAAATGCACTTATTCGGTGATGTGCACATATCCTATGTCACTTTGTGACAATCCAAGAGCTTATTTGATGGCATGCACTTCTGCTATGTCATTTTGTGAGAATCCAAGAGCTTATGTGAACTTTGTGCTATGTCTTATGTATAGATGTTGAGATAACCCGATGGACATTCACCAGGTTTGGACATGGATATAATTTTCCACCCATGGATTTTTTGTGGACATGCTGAGAATGACTTCATGGATTTGGGTATGGACTTGACATTTGTCAACCCGAGCCGAACATGGCCCATTGCCATCTTGACATATCAAATGCACATATATCATGTTGCTTTACTTGTCTTCTCAAATAGTTTTAGATCATTTGTCCTTTTAGTGATGTTGTTGGCATTTTATAAGTGGGAAATTTATGGTAAAAAAAGCCATGCATTTAGACAATGAAAAATCAAAGAGCTTCTTCTGTTATAGAGCATAAAGAACCATGTTTACTACTCCATCTACCTATGTTTGTAAGTACCACACAAATTTTGATATAAAAAACTTTGACGATTAATTTAGTCAACAAAATATGATTTATATGCCACCGAATCAAGATTCAAAAATAGATGTGGAAGAGGCAATGGAAAGAGCGAGGTTGCGATATACAATTGAAATGTTAATATAATGATATAGACATACACTATACAATTGAAATATTAATATAATGATATAGACATACACACAATATTTTAGTGCCCATATTAATGATAAAATCTTTCATTGAAATATCTGCAAAACTTATAAACCTGGCTGAAGAGAGTATTGCCTCTCAGAATGATCCTAGAGGCCGAGATTTTCGACTCTTGGGCTCTGTGATGCATGAAATTTATCAAAAGTATCATATTAAAAAAGTTTAGAAATTTTAAAAACCATCCCACATGTACATGTGGGCATGCGCTACATTTTTAAAAAGTTAATTAATAAGTTTTCTAGTTTGTGTGCTACACGAAAACTTAAACGCGTGGACGTATAATGGCAAGTAGTAAATCCATTATAGATTCACCTATTTATACATACCGCATCAGCTAATATTAAAATTATTTTCTTCCTAAATGTTGTGTAGGTCCATTGTGAGCATCTGCATGCAGATTTTTTTTATTTCTAGAGTTTTTGAAACAACCAAACATGAATCTATTTTTGAACTTGCAAACAAACCGTGCTAAAATCTCAGGTATCAGTTACAATTATGGGTTGTCACAGGCATCAAAATGAGATTTGACATTTCTTTGGCCCCGAGTGCACTTGTTTGGGTGGTATACGAGGTGAATCGGATGCAATATTTTAAATAGCCGGCTATAGCTCCGCTATTGCTCGGCTATAGCCTTTTCAGCAGGATGGCGCTAAATGGTCGCCTTTATAAATAGCCCACAATATCCCGCTATAGCCCGTTATAACTCCGCTATAGCTGTTTTTGGAGGCCCGCCGCTATTTCCCATAGCCCGCTATTTAAAACATTGATCGGATGTCAATATCGAATAATTCTCAGGAGAATTTGGTCCGCTTTCCCTCCTGCGCCTCATTTGCCGCTTGGACAGCCCCCA
>NC_041385.1:783879998-783897044 GCF_002162155.2 Triticum dicoccoides | reverse complement strand
AAAAGAAAGATGTGCATGATAGCTTGAAGGCGGTGCAGGTCGGTTTCTCCACCCTCATCCTGCAACCCCGTGGATTCCTCTGCCCAAAATGTGAACCTATTAGTATTTTCTTATGAAATCCCACAGTCCTTGATTATAAATCTATCATAATAAAAGATTTAATTTGAGCTCCCAAAAGAAAATCAATTCCAATGTTTTTTTGGATCAGACGGTCGGTGGTTGTATAAGATAAGAAATAAATTTTGAAAACAAATATAAATGCAATAACACGTTTTTTTTTACTCTCCAACTACAATGAAACTTCTTTTTTTGAGACAAGCTACTAAAAAACAAATATCAATTCCAAAGGTTTTCAGGTCATACGTGTGCTTGTTGTATAAGATTGAAAAAATATTTGAGAAAAAATATATAACTGGAATGAAACTTTTTTTTGACTCTCCAAGTACAATGAAACATTTTTTTAGACAAACTACAATGAAACTTGGTATGATAAGACTGAAAACTATCCAATGCTGGCCACAAATCTCTAGCATCTCTACAGATCACGACCACGAGGGTCGTGGAGAGTTAGCCGAGGCCCCTCGTTGAAGGCGAGCCACTCCATGTCGACGTACTCTTTTTCTTTTTCTTTTTTTGCCGACGGTGCTGCTGCCTCTAGTTCTGACTCCTCTTCTTCGGTGTGCAGACCTCACTTCGTGCTGCCATGGTAAGACACCATGGAAGCTTCAAGACCATGTTGGCGCAGGGTGGTGGTCGGTTTGGTGGTGGGCTCCGGAGCGCCCGAGGTGAACGTTGAGATCGGGAGAAATCCTTGTCGGCCTGGCCGACACCGACGTGGTGGCGCCTGAGGGTACCGCCGGACATTCCTGGAGGGTGTCGGGGGCTACCCTTCCTCTCTCCTTGTTTCGTACCGGGCGAAACCCTTGGCTGCAGCATCGTCATCGCCGCGTCCCTTCTTGAAGGTGTTGATTCAGAGTTTTGCAGTCTAGGAGCTTGGTGGAATTTTCCAGTGGGTGTAGTGGACGTGAGACTTCCTCGTTTTTGTCGATCCGCCGTTGTCGGCAATTGTTTCTTTTATATTTTCTCTTTTGGTTCTTTTGGACATGTCTGTGCTGCTTTCGTCCCAGCACCTATTGTTGGTTGTATTGGTTGGCTGCTTTGTGATACAAAGCAGGGAGACCCTTTTTCGGTTTTACATACTCTCAAATGCCCGGACGGACGGTCCGCGGAGTGACCGTCACAAAAAAAACGACCCAGACGGACGCCTCAAACACCCGGGCTGACCGGCACCCCTCGTATCCAGCCCAAATCTGGGGCGGATATGGGGAAGCCTGGGCGCGACAGGGCATGTCTGCTACATCGGATTGACGATGGGGTCGCACAGGAAAACACTTCGAAACTTGGCGGTCCGAAACTCGTCTCCTCCGTCGGACCGATGACGCATAGTGGCGCCGCTCCGGCGAGCCGCATAGTGCCCTAGCCCAGTTACGTCTCACTGGACGGTGCACATGCGCACTGTTGCTCTCATTGGCCTTGGTGGGTCACGCTCGTGGTGAATTAGGATCTCGACAGATCACGGCCACGAGGGTCGTGGAGAGTTAGCCGCCGCTCCTTGTTGATGGCGAGCCACTCCATGTTGACGTACTCGCCAACTAGGTGCTCCTCGCCCCCGCTCCCCATTGACATACTCGCCACCGTCGCCGGCCGGCGGCAGTGATAACAGGCGTGAAGCTTGGGGATGGCGGCTGTGGTGGTTAGGTCATGGTTGTGAGAACGTGGGGTTTCATGGGGTTATATATAGCCATTGTGCAAGTGCAAGGCGTTGAATCCTTTTGTCAAAATCCATGGTTGTGAGAACGTGGGGTTCATGGGGTTCAAGAGGTCAGATCGCCATTGTGGAATCAGACTTTAGACGGATACGGTAACCGAGACGGACAGAGACGGCCACACGGATGAGGTCCATATATATAGAGGTGACGGCGCCACAGTCAAACTATCTAATTAATCCCCAATCCCCGTGTCCAAAGTCAAAACTATTCCGCCGAAGCCGTCGATGGGCGCAACAGAAGGTAGCCCTGGCGCTGGCCTGCCACGACCATCCCAGTTTGACTGGATGTTCACCGACGAGGGGTGGGCCTTGCTGTCCGAGGAGACACGCCGTTCAATTATAGGAGTTCTGGATGAGGACAGAGAAGAGAAGACCCGCCTCCAAGAGCGCCGTCAGTCCCGGTCCCGGAAGGACCGCCGCAAGGATCCTCGGCCGGACAAACAGATACAACCTAGTAAGAGCCTCGACCCTAACCTGTCGAGGGATGTTCGGGATTCAGATCAACTTTTGTGGATCCGACAACATCGCATGCTCAACCATTCAGAATGTAAGTTGCATCATTAATTCCATCTATTAACAAGTTTTCTTTTTCATTGTGCTCACTTCTTTTTACATTTCCTTTTCCCCAGCTGCGCTGCCGCCGATGCGCTATACTTCCTGCCAACTCCTCGGGAATGGATGCTCTCATTATCCTCATCCTATGCTACAATTCTTTGGTATTTTTGTCCAGTTTTACAGGAACGCCTTGAATATCATGTGTGGCAATACACATATTGATGTATATGGCTTGCTTGCTGTAAGGGATTCCTTGGATCCTTCCCGGAACTATATTTTTCACCGCTCGAGAGAGAATGCTCAAGCTATCGACGTGGTAATTCTACACTCTTTCTTTGCACTCTACATGATTAATTATTGGGTACATTTAATGAACAGATCTCCATTTGCTTTGGTTAAGAACACTATATTTCTGCCCGTTTGTGTTTGTTATGAACGCTATATTTGTGTCTAAATCTTCCATTTAAACCTGTATTTGCAAAAGTTTTGAACCCGAAATTGCTCTATACATACTGTCTAGCTATCTATATCGTAAATTAATTCTGGGATTGATATAATTCTTGGCTACATTTTAGAATGGTGGCTATCTAAGTCTGAGCTACCCTGCACGGGGCATATCTGCAATGGGCTGCCTGATTGAGATTGATATAAAGATCAAGGGCAAGGAAGTTGGCAAAGATTTGTCAATTATTGATGGATCTGTGAAAGCCTTTGGGCAGTTTGACTCGAGGACTGCTAACCATGTTGATAACGTCAATGGTAAAATTATATTAAAGACACATGTTGTTCGTAAAGGTGTTGAGGCAACTATACACCTCGATTTTGTGGAGGTGCCAACAGGCGGCTTCAATGTGCGGATGCATGGTAAAACTGTCCGTGGTAAAGCTGTCTACTCCTTTATCACGTGTTGTGATGATGACAGTTTTATAGCCTCACCTGGGAAGCATAATAAGAAATTCGTAGCGGCTGTGAACATAGGCGATACACTATGTGTAGACTTCATGGAGAAAAAGCGAGAAGCGCTCTCTTTTGTATCATCCAAGCACGGCAACGAGCAGCTACCTTACCGATTCAGCAATGGAGCTTTGGTCTTTGTTAAAGTCTTTTGGTCAACCATCGTCGAGGGTTGGCCATTGGGTCTGTAATCATTGAAAGAAAAGAAAGATATCATTATTGTCAGTTTTGAAGTTTCGGATCTTTACCCTCTATATACTCCCTCCATTTTAGTATTTCACGATATAAAGTGTATTAGGATTCCTTAAGACAAGTATTCGACATTTAGGGGCATGAATATTCTAGTAGTTCAATATCAATATTGTCTGACATATATGTTTCTGTAAGACAAGAAACCAATGTAGATTGGCTAAATAGTTTGTGTTACGAAAACCACTGGATGATCTTTAAGAAATAAGAAGACCTCCATAAAAAACAAAGGTGATTCTTCAGTTCAAATAAAAGCAGAGACACAAAAGCAGCTCAATTGGCAACTATATTAAAAGTTGACCAAACCGATTTCATAATTTTAGCATCTGCATGCACGGTGGCCATTCCAGCCCAAAAGGATATCATTGAACGATGTAACAGCCATAGCTTCTTGATCATAATAAAGAAACTAGCCAGGTCACACGCACGCCCAACTTATACATATTGCATCTCATGAGAATGCTAGCAGGCAAAAAAAATGAGAAGATAATCTATCTGTCACATTCAATCGTCAGCAAGAAAAAAACTTGGAAACATCAAACACATGCAGATTGCAAAATAATAAGAGTTCGTCATAGACAAGAGACATGGGGAAGATCAGAGCATATCTTTCAAACTCACACCAAAATGATTTGGTAATTTTGGTACCAAAACAAGCATAGGTTTCACGCAACCACATAACAGCAAGAGTTTGTTGATCACAGCTTTACATGCATCAACGAAAAAGCCCGCAGGCTGTAACTTTGATAAGGCAGTTCTTCAATTCAAAGAAAAACAGAGACATGAGGCAGAGCAATCAGCAACTATTTCAAATACTGACCAGAGAACCTTATCCCCTCCTGCGTCGGCTCCCGCGGGCGATGGGAAGGGCGACCGCACCACCACCGCCAGCGCACCCCTCCTCTCGCCTCCTCCTCCCTCGCCGTTGCCAGAGGGCGGGGCCGGGCGAAGCCCGGTCGCCGCCGGCGGCGGCGGGGCCCTTCTCATCTCTTCATGCGGGGTGGACGGCACGGGACGACGGCCCCGGACCTGGTGGTGACACTTCCATGGGGCTCCATCGCGTGGCGTCGCATCAGCGCTGGTGCTAGCGCGCGGGTGCGATGGCGGTGTGATGGGCCTCGCCGTGGTGGTGCACGGCTGGTGTGGTGAAGGAGGGTTGCCAGATCCAGACATGGTGGGTGCGGGCTGCGGGCGACATGGGATGCGGGCAGTCGTCTTCGCGGTGGTGGGCTTCTGGCGGAGGTGGCGGCGCAGCGGTGTGAAGGAAATATGCCCTAAAGGCAATAATAAAGTTATTATTTATTTCCTTATTTCATGATAAATGTTTATTATTCATGCTAGAATTGTATTAACCGGAAACATGATACATGTGTGAATACATAGACAAACTGAGTGTCACTAGTATGCCTCTACTTGAATAGCTCATTAATCATAGATGGTTATGTTTCCTAGCCATGGACAAAGAGTTGTCATTTGATTAAAGGGATCACATCATTAGGAGAATGATGTGATTGACTTGACCCATTCCGTTGGCTTAGCACTTGATTGTTTAGTATGTTGCTATTGCTTTCTTCATGACTTATACATGTTCCTATAACTATGAGATTATGCAAGTCCCGTTTACCGGAGGAACACTTTGTGTGCTACCAAACGTCACAACGTAACTGGGTGATTATAAAGGTGCTCTATAGGTGTCTTCGAAGGTACATGTTGGGTTGGCGTATTTTGAGATTAGGATTTGTCACTCCGATTGTCGGAGAGGTATCTCTAGGCCCTCTCGGTAATACACATCACTTAAGCCTTGCAAGCATTGCAACTAATGAGTTAGTTGCGGGATGATGTATTACGGAATGAGTAAAGAGACTTGCTGGTAACGATATTGAACTAGGTATTGAGATACTGACGATCGAATCTCGGGCAAGTAACATACCGATGACAAAGGGAACAACGTATGTCGTTATGCGGTTTGACCGATAAAGATCTTTGTAGAATATGTAGGAACCAATATGAACATCCAGGTTCCGCTATTGGTTATTGACCGGAAACAGTTCTAGGTCATGTCTACATAGTTCTCGAACCCGTAGGCTCCGCACGCTTAAGGTTTCGTTGACAGTTTTATTATGAGTTTATGAGTTTTGATGTACCGAAGGTTGTTCGGAGTCCCGGATGTGATCACGGACATGACGAGAAGTCTCGAAATGGTCGAGACATAAAGATCGATATATTGGACGACTATATTTGGACACGGAAAGGTTCCGGGTGAGGTTGGGACTATACCGGAGCTCCGGGAGGTTATCAGAACCCCCCGGTAGGTATATGGGCCTTATTGGCCCTTAGTGGAAAGGAGGGAGAAGGAGCAACAGAGGGGGCGCCCCCCAAGCCCTATCCGAATTGGGAGGGGGGCTGGCCCCCCCCTTTCCTTCTTCCCTCCCCCCTCTTCCTTCCCTCTCCTACTCCTAATAAGAAAGGGGGGAGTCCTACTCCCGGTTGGGGTTGGACTCCCCCCTAGGGCGCGCCACCCCCTTGGCCGGCCCCCTCTCCTCCACTCCTTTATATATGAGGGAGGGGGCACCCCATAGACACAACAATTGATCTCTTGATCTCTTAGCCGTGTGCGGTGCCCCCCTCCACCAAAGTCCTCGATAATATTGTAGCGGTGCTTAGGCGAAGCCTTGCGACGGTAGAACATCAAGATCGCCACCACGCCGTCGTGCTGACGGAACTCTTCCCCGACATTCTGCTGGATCGGAGTACGAGGGACGTCATCAAGCTGAACGTGTGCTAGAACTCGGAGGTGCCGTAGTTTCGGTGCTTGATCGGTCGGGCCGTGAAGACATACGACTACATCAACCGTGTTGTTCTAACACTTCTGCTTTCGATCTACGAGGGTACGTGGACACACTCTCCCCTCTCGTTGTTATGCATCACCATGATTTTGCATGTGTGTAGGAATTTTTTTTAAAATTACTACGTTCCCCAACAGTGGTATCAGAGCCAGGTTTTATGCGTAGATGTTATATGCACGAGTAGAACACAAGTGAGTTATGGACGATACAAGTCATACTGCTTACCAGCATGTCATACTTTGGTTCAGCGGTATTGTTGGATGAAGCGGCCCGGACCGACATTACTCGTACGCTTACGCGAGACTGGTTCTATCGACGTGCTTTGCACAAAGGTGGCTGGCGGGTGTCAGTTTCTCCAACTTTAGTTGAACCGAGTGTGGCTACGCCCGGTCCTTGAGAAGGTTAAAACATCACTAACTTGACGAACTATCGTTGTGGTTTTGATGCGTAGGTAAGAACGGTTCTTGCTCAGCCCGTAGCAGCCACGTAAAATTTGCAACAACAAAGTAGAAGACGTCTAACTTGTTTTTGCAGGGCATGTTGTGATATGATATGGTCAATACGTGATGCTATACTTTATTGTATGAGATGATCATTTTTTGTAACCGAGTTATCGGCAACTAGTAGGAGCCATATGGTTGTCGCTTTATTGTATGAAATGCAAGCGCCCTGTAATTGCTTTACTTTATCACTAAGCGGTAGCGATAGTCGTAGAAGCAATAGATGGCAAAACGACAACGATGCTACGATGGAGATCAAGGTGTCGCGCCGGTGACGATGGTGATCACGACGGTGCTTCGGAGATGGAGATCACAAGCACAAGATGATGATGGCCATATCATATCACTTATATTGATTGCATGTGATGTTTATCCTTTATGCATCTTATCTTGCTTTGATTGACCGTAGCATTTTAAGATGATCTCTCACTAAATTATCAAGAAGTGTTCTCCCTGAGTATGCACCGTTGTGAAAGTTCTTCGTGCTGAGACACCACGTGATGATCGGGTGTGATAGGCTCTACGTTCAAATACAACGGGTGCAAAACAGTTGCACACGCGGAATACTCAGGTTAAACTTGACGAGCCTAGCATATACAGATATGGCCTCGGAACACGGAGACTGAAAGGTCGAACGTGAATCATATAGTAGATATGATCAACATAGTGATGTTCACCATTGAAAACTACTCCATCTCACGTGATGATCGGACATGGTTTAGTTGATTTGGATCACGTGATCACTTAGATGACTAGAGAGATGTCTGTCTAAGTGGGAGTTCTTAAGTAATATGATTAATGAACTTTAATTTATCATGAACTTAGTCTTGATAGTATTTTGCAAATTATGTTGTAGATCAATAGCTCGCGTTGTTGCTTCCCTATGTTTTTGCTTCCCTATGTTTTTATATGTGTTCCTAGAGAAAACTAAAGTTGAAAGATGTTAGTAGCAATGATGCGGACTTGGTCCGTGATCTGAGGTTTATCCTCATTGCTGCACAGAAGAATTATGTCCTTGATGGACCGCTAGGTGACAGACCTATTGCAGGAGCACATGCAGACATTATGAACGTTTGGCTAGCTCTATATGATGACTACTTGATAGTTTTGTGCACCATGCTTTATGGCTTAGAACTGGGACTACAAAAACATTTTTGAAACGTCACGGAACATATGAGATGTTCCATGAGATGAAATTGATATTTCAGACTCATGCCCGTGTCAAGAGGTATGAGACCTCTGACAAATACTTTGCCTAAAAGATGGAGGAGAATTGCTCAACTAGTGAGCAAGTGCTTAGATTATCTGAGTACTACAATCGCTTGAATCAAGTGGGAGTTAATCTTCCAGATAAGATAGTGATTGACAGAGTTCTCTAGTCACCATCACCAAGTTAGTAGAACTTCATGATGAACTATAGTATGCGAGGGATGACGAAAACAATTCCTGAGCTCTTCGTGATGCTGAAATCGACGATGGTAGAAATCAAGAAAGAACATCAAGTGTTGATGATTGACAAGATCACTAGTTTGAGGAAAAGGGCAAAGGGAAAGAAAGGGAAACTTCAAGTAGAATGGCAAGCAAGTTGTCACTCGTGTGAAGAAGCCCAAAGCTGGACCAAAGCCTGAAACTAAGTGCTTCTACTGCAAAGGAAATGGTCACTGGAAGCGGAAATGCCCTGAATATTTGGTGGATAAGAAGGATGGCAAAGTGAATAAGGGTATATTTGATATACAGGTTATTGATGTGTACCTTACTAGTGTTTATAGTAGCGCCTGAGTATTTGATACTTGTTCGGTTCCTAAGATTAGTAACTCGAAATAGGAGTTACAGAATAAACAGAAACTAGTTGAGGGTGAAGTGACGATGAGGGTTGGAAGTGGTTCCAAGATTGATATGATCATCATCGCACACTCCCTATACATTCGGGATTAGTGTTGAACCAAAATAAATGTTATTTGGCGTTTGCGTTGAGCATGAATATGATTTGATCATGTTTATTGCAATACGGTTATTCATTTAAAATCAGAGAATAATTGTTGTTCTGTTTACATGAATAAAACCTTCGATGGTCATACACCCAATGAAAATAGTTTGTTGGATCTCGATCGTAATGATACACATATTCATAATATTGATGCCAAAAGATGCAAAGTTGATAATGATAGTGCAACTTATTTGTGGCACTGCCGTTTGGGTCATATCGGTGTAAAGTGCATGAAGAAACTCCATAAAGATGGATTTTTGGAATCACTTGGTTATGAATCATTTGATGCTTGCGAACCGTGCCTTTTGGGCAAGATGACTAAAACTCCATTCTCCGGAACAATGGAACGAGCTAGAGACTTATTGGAAACAATACATACCGATGTATGCGGTCCAATGAGTGTTGATGCTCGTGGCGGGTATCGTTATTTTCTGACCTTCACAAAATGATTTGAGCAGATATGAGTATATCTACTTAATGAAGCACAAGTCTAAAACATTTGAAAAGTTCAAAGAATTTCAGAGTGAAGTGGAGAATCATCGTAACAAGAAAATAAAGTTTCTGTGATTTGATCGCGGAGACAAATATTTGAGTTACGAGTTTGGTCTTCAATTAAAACAATGTGGAATAGTTTCACAAACTCATCCACCTGGAACACCACAGCTTAATGGTGCGTCCGAACATCATAACCGTACTTTATTGGATATAGTGCAATCTATGATGTCTCTTACCGATTTACCACTATCGTTTTGGGGTTATGCATTAGAGATAGCTGCATTCACTTTAAATAGGGCACCATCTAAATCCGTTAAGACGACACCGTATGAACTATGGTTTAGCAATAAACCTAAGCTGTCATTTCTTAAAGTTTGGAGTTGCGATACTTATGTGAAAAAGGTTTCAACCTAATAAGCTCGAACCCAAATCGGAGAAGTGCGTCTTCATAGAATACCCAAAGGTAACTATTGGGTACACCTTCTATCACAGATCCGAAGGCAAGTTATTCGTTGCTAAGATGGATCCTTTCTAGAGAAGAAGTTTCTCTCGAAAGAAGTGAGTGGGAGGAAAGTAGAACTTGGTGAGGTAATTGTACCTTCTCCCTTATTGAAAAGTAGTTCATCACAGAAATCAGTTCCAGTGATTCCTACACCAATTAGTGAGGAAGTTAATGATGATGATCATGAAACTTCAGATCAAGTTGCTACCAAACCTTGTAGGTCTTCCAGAGTAAGATCCGCACCAGAGTGGTACGGTAATCATGTTCTGGAAGTCATGTTACTAGACCATGATGAACCTACGAACTATGAGGAAGCGATGATGAGCCCAGATTCCGCGAAATGGCTTGAGGCCATAAAATCTGAGATATGATCCATGTATGAGAACAAAGTATGGACTTTGATTGACTTGCTCGATGATCAGCAAGCCATGTTAAATAAATGGATCTTCAAGAGGAAGATGGACACTGATAGTAGTGTTACTATCTACTAAGCTCGACTTGTTGCGAAAGGTTTTTGACAAGTTCAAGGTGTTGAATACGATGAGATTTTCTCACTCGTATCGATGCTTAAGTCTGTCTGAATCATGTTAGCAATTGCCACATTTTATGAAATCTGGCAAATGGATGTCAAAACTGCATTCCTTAATGGATTTTTAAAAGAAGAGTTGTATATGATGCAACCAGAAGGTTTTGTTAATCCTAAAGGTGCTAACAAAATGTGCAAGCTCCAGCGATCCATCGATGGACTGGTGCAAGCATCTCGGAGTTGGAATATACGCTTTGATGAGTTGATCAAAGCATATGGTTTTATACAGACTTTTGGAAAGGCCTGTATTTACAAGAAAGTGAGTGGGAGCACTACAGCCTTTCTGATAAGTATATGTGAATGACATATTATTAATTGGAAATGATGTAGAGTTTTCTAGAAAGCATAAATGAGTGTTTGAAAGGAGTTTTTCAAAGAAAGACCTCGGTGAAGCTGCTTACACATTGAGCACCAAGATCTATATAGATAGATCAAGACGCTTGATAAGTTTTTTCAATGAGTACATACCTTGATAAGATTTTGAAGTAGTTCAAAATGGAACAGTCAAAAAAGGAGTTCTCGCCTGTGTTGCAAGGTGTGAAATTGAGTAAGACTCAAATCCCGACCACGGCAGAAAATAGAAAGAGGATGAAAATTCATTCCCTATGCCTCAGTCATAGGTTGTATAAAAGTACGTCATGCTATGGACCAGACCTATTGTATACTCTGCCCTGGTTTGGCAAGGGAGTACAATAATGATCTAGGAGTAGATCACTGGACATTGGTCAAAATTATCCTTAGTGGAATAAGGATATATTTCTCGATTATGGAGGTGACAAAAGGTTCGTCGTAAAGGATTACGTCGATGCAAGTTTTGGCACTGATCCAGATGACTTTAAGTCTTAATCTGGATACATATTGAAAGTGGGAGCAATTAGCTAGAGTAGCTCCGTGCAGAGCATTGTAGACATAGAATATTTGCAAAATACATATGGCTCTGAATGTGACAGACCCGTTGACTAAACTTCCCTCACAAGCAAAACATGATCATACCTTAGTACTCTTTGGGTGTTAATCACATAGCGATGTGAACTAGATTATTGACTCTAGTAAACCCTTTGGGTGTTGATCACATGACGATGTGAACTATGGGTATTAATCACATACAGATGTGAATATTGGTGTTGAATCACATGGCGATGTGAACTAGATTATTGACTCTAGTGCAAGTGGGAGACTGAAGTAAATATGCCCTAGAGGCAATAATAAAGTTATTGTTTATTTCCTTATTTCATGATAAATGTTTATTATTCATGCTAGAATTGTATTAACCGAAAACATGATACCTGTGTGAATACATAGACAAACTGAGTGTCACTAGTATGCCTCTACTTGACTAGCTCATTAATCATAGATGGTTATGTTTCCTAGCCATGGACAAAGAGTTGTCATTTGATTAACGGGATCACATCATTAGGAGAATGATGTGATTGACTTGACTCATTCTGTTGGCTTAGCACTTGATCGTTTAGTATGTTGCTATTGCTTTCTTCATGACTTATACATGTTCCTATAACTATTAGATTATGCAACTCCCGTTTACCGGAGGAACACTTTGTGTGCTACCAAACGTCACAACGTAACTGGGTGATTATAAAGGTGCTCTACAGGTGTCTCTGAAGGTACATGTTGGGTTGGCATATTTCGAGATTAGGATTTGTCACTCCGATTGTCGGAGAGGTATCTCTGGGCCCTCTCGGTAATACACATCACTTAAGACTTGCAAGCATTGCAACTAATGAGTTAGTTGCGGGATGATGTATTACTGAACGAGTAAAGAGACTTGCTGGTAACGAGATTGAACTAGGTATTGAGATACCCACGATCAAATCTCGGGCAAGTAACATACCGATGACAAAGGGAACAACGTATGTCGTTATGCGGTTTGACCGATAAAGATCTTCATAGAATATGTAGGAACCAATATGAACATCCAGGTTCCGCTATTGGTTATTGACCGGAAATAGTTCTAGGTCATGTCTACATAGTTCTCGAACACGTAGGGTCTGCACACTTAAGGTTTCGTTGACAGTTTTATTATGAGTTTATGAGTTTTGATGTACCGAAGGTTGTTCGGAGTCCCGGATGTGATCACGGACATGACGAGGAGTCTCGAAATGATCAAGATATAAAGATCGATATATTGGACGACTATATTTGGACACCGGAAAGGTTCCGGGTGAGATTGGGACTATACCGGAGCTCCGGGAGGTTATCTGAACCCCCCCGGTAGGTATATGGGCCTTAGTGGAAAGGAGGGAGAAGGAGAAAAGGAGGGGGGCGCCCCCCCAAGCCCAATCCGAATTGGGACGGGGGCCGGCCCCCCTTTCCTTCTTCCCTCCCCCTCTTCCTTCCCTCTCCTACTCCTAATAGGAAAGGGGGGAGTCCTACTCCCGGTTGGGGTTGGACTCCCCCCCTAGGGCGCGCCACCCCCTTGGTCGGCCACCTCTCCTCCTCTCCTTTATATACGAGGGAGGAGGACACCCCATAGACACAACAATTGATCTCTTGATCTCTTAGCCGTGTGCGGTGCCCCCCTCCACCAAAGTCCTCGATAATATTGTAGCGGTGCTTAGGCGAAGCCCTGCGACGGTAGAACATCAAGATCGTCACCACGCCGTCGTGCTGACGGAACTCTTCCCCGACATTTTGCTGGATCGGAGTACGAGGGACGTCATCGAGCTAAACGTGTGCTAGAACGCGGAGGTGCCGTAGTTTCTGTGCTTGATCGGTCGGGCCGTGAAGACGTACGACTGCATCAACCGCGTTGTTCTAACGCTTCCGCTTTCGGTCTACGAGGGTACGTGGACACACTCTCCCCTCTCGTTGCTATGCATCACCATGATCTTGCGTGTGCGTAGGATTTTTTTTTGAAATTACTACGTTCCCCAACACGGTGTGGGTCTCGCCCTCCCTCTCCTCTGGTTTCGGTCTGGGGCTAGAGGAGGGCTGGGCCTGGTGGTGGTGGATGTGTGCCAGCTGGATCTGACGCTTTATTTCGGTGAGTGGCACAGGTTGGGGCAGCGGCCCGGCGTGTTGGCTGCTCCGGCTGTGGGCGGCGGCGTGAGGTGGCTCGGCCCTCTGGGCGTGGCGGCTTCCTTTCGCTGCGCCGGCGTCACGACAGTTTGGCGGGTTGGCTGCGGCGGCCGATTTCCGGTGTCGGCTCGTTTGTAGGCGGCCTATTTTGACTTTCGGTCCATCTCCTCATTGTCGGGTCGCTACCGTCGTCGAAGGTTCGGCCCTCCCCCGGCTATGGTCCATCGCTTGTCTCGCGCTCGGCAGCAGGACCATGCTTGTCTCGTGCCCGGCAGCAGGACCGACCTTGTCTCGCGCCCGGCTGCAGGACCGTCCTCGTCTCGCGTCCGGCAGCAGGACCGTCCTCATCTCGCGCTCGGCAGCAAGACCGACCTCGTCTCGCGCCCGTCAGCAGGACGAGTCGATGGAGTTGGGGGTAGCCTAGGGGTGCGAAAGGCGAGTCCTTTCCGCCCACATCTTTGGTTGGGGTAGCGGTGGGTCTCGAGTGAGGTGGTGTCCAGGTCTTGGATGTCAGGGCGGCGGCCCTAGTGGTGGTTCTGCGGTGCTCATGGGCAGAGCCCGTGGCTAGGTGCTGCCCGGTGGCCCTGGTCGTGTGGGCGGCGTGGTCACCTGGGTGTGGTGTTCGGTGACGGTGAGTGTTGGCCGGGGTGAAAACATGTTCTATCTTCAGACGGATCAGCGACGACGAAGTTCGTTCCCTTCTTGAAGGCGTCGTCGCGGCTTTCATTGCCCGTCGTGTTGCTCCAGGGGAAATTCTGATCCTCAGGTCAGGCGGTGGCGACGCTCCGGTGTCGTATCCTTTCTGAAGGCGCTGCCTTGGAGCCCACGGTTCGTCGTATGTGGCTTTATCTCTTCGCGGTGGCGTGTTCACGGTCGAGGACCCCGATTGCTCTTGTAGCGCTAGGGTTGTTGTTGCTGCGCTCGGCGCCTATGTATCCTGCCTTAGGTGTGTGCGTGTGTGGTGTTGGCGGGTGTTTGTACCGGGTTGTTGAGGATCTTTGCTTTATATATAAAGCGGGGCGAAACCCCTTTTCGGTAATACTGACTAGAACAACTAGATAACTGTAGCATCAACATGCTAGCCACTTTGCAACTAAAAGAAATATAACACAACCATATAACAGCCAGAGCTTCTTGGTCATAACTTTTTATACATTAACAAAAGCTAGTTGTCTCTTAGAGGCTCCAGTTAATACATACTGTAGCTCTTGTGGATATGAAGACCTAGGCGGTTAGGAAGTACCACCACACTCATAAACTGCCCTCAGATGAAAGCTAAATAATACTCAGATCATAATCATCAGGTGAGATGAAAAGGCGAAGCATTCGCAACATAACCCTCTAGTACCAGAAAGGAGGTATGTGAAACTAGAGATTGTTTGAGCCAAAGTAGAGTAGTATATAGGAATCTGTGACGAGTATTAGCAATCAACTTGCCATCCATGTCAACCTAAAGCAGCCAGTTATCTTCAAATTGAATCAGCAGTAGCACGTCACCATCCCAAGATGCGGCCACCAGATCAAACCAACCTCCAGAAGTTTCAAATTGCTCCATGATCTCTGCAATCGGCAATTTAACCTGATGTTGTAAGGCCCAGACTTCGCCTTCATAGTCCTGCATCACCCAGATGTCAACAACGTTCTCTTTCTCATTAAAACAGAACATGCCAAGCATGTCACTCATCTCAAACAGGTCAGCATGGTCATCTGCCGAAACCATGGGAGAGTGCATCTGCCGGAACGACTCGTTGGTGGTGTCAAACACCATTATCATGGTGTCTCTGTGCCAATGCAAGCTACCACAGAAAAAGACAGTTTCAGGGGAAGTCATCAGTTCCTTGTCATCAGGGCATCCTATGTGCCTCGGCGGCTGGCCGGAGCCTAGTGTGTAGACGTAGCAGCCATCATTCTTCGTCTTTTGGACCACCAGTAGTCGGTATTTGCTGGTTGGGCTGTGTGGGTACATTCCCAGTATTGAATTCATGCTCCAGCCAACTCATTCAAAAGTCTGAACTGGTGGAGGAAGGCGGGCAATATATTTCAACACTCCTCCTCACGTCTAGGCTATTTTAGTCCTTAGACGTGGGATCAATGTAGGCCGCAGAATTATTTTATTTAATATTGTGTTGGCGGGGTCTTGAACTCAAGACCTCTTAGCTCTGATACCATATTGAATTCATGCTCCAGCCAACTCATTCAAAAGTCCGAACTGATGAAGGGAGACGGGCAATATATTTCAACACCCAGGAGCTCGAAGCCATCAAGCTGGTGGAGGGGAGCATATTGACGAGTGCCAGGGTTGCAGATGAAGATCGTCACAACGTAGCCTTCACCCCTCTTATTCCATGTGTGTAAGACGAGGAGGCCGTCACAGCAGGCCTCGAGAGAGATGTCGGAGGCGCCATCAAGTCGGGCGACGGACTGGAGCTCGTCGACTGCCCTGTGGTTGTAGGGGATGATGTCTATGGACTTGATGTGGCCACCGACGCTGCAATTATAATCTTTGCTGTAGAGGAGGGGGGGGGCTGGCGGTCGTGGTGGGAGAGGAGGAAGTCGCGGGTGGAGGTGGCGCGACGCCACGCGTGGCAGACAGCGCGGCAACGGAGAAGGGATTTGGGAGGCAGGCGGACGAGGATCTCCCAGATAGAGATCTCATCCGGGAGGGCGTGGAGAAGAGGCATCGCTCCTGCAGCCTCCGCCATGATTCGCCTCAGCCTAGTGGTGGCGACCTCATCCGGGAGGAGAGGTAGCGATCCAGCTGCAGTCTCCGCCATGGTCGTGGGAGGGAGCTCTCGATCCGTAGGGTAGGTCTTTTCTTTTCTCTCGGAGACTAAAAAACAGGAAAGCTCTTGGCGATTTGTTCTCTGGCCGGGACGAGACTTGCCTGCTCCTCCGCCGTGTGCCCATCCGTGCTCCCGCGTACGTGGCTTGTTTTGATTGAAACAAAATAAGGCCCGGCCCCACCCCCTTAAAATCAGGGGGAGGGGGAGATGATTAGATTAGAAAAAGGAAAGGAAAAAAGACAGCCGTAGGATGAAGTGGGAGCACGGATGGGAGCATGGAAAAGGAGCAGGCAAGCCGGATCCCTCTGGCCGACGGGATACGCCACATTCCGTGCGGAGACGTGGGCAATTTCAAACTTCCCCTAGGAGGCTAGGATCCCTCAAGTGCCTGTGATCAAATCCTTTGGACAAGCTGACAGCCTTTCACTTCATAAAATTAATTAATTTGTAGCCACATACGTTTACACTCTTCTTATTTTACGGGGATATACGTATTTTTGCAAATTACCAGGCCGACAGAAAGCGGTTGTTGTTAGCGAAGAAAATATCGTGGACCTTTGTCCATCAATCAATCATCAAAAGTACTAACGAAAATTACTAGTGGTACAATGGAAGCCACTATTGTTATTAAGGAAGAAAAGAGACCAGATCGACTTCAAGTCATAAAAAAACTGCTTCACAAATCATCCCACCTATGGCTCCTGTTGTCTTAATTAGTGGTAATA
>NC_041385.1:783868881-783879406 GCF_002162155.2 Triticum dicoccoides | reverse complement strand
TCCCCTCCAGGCTTTGCTCGTAAGCCCATAGAATCGCCTCCCCTCTGCTTGCCGCTTCAGCGGCCGGTGGCAGGGAGGAAAATCCCGGTGCCTGCCCTCTGGTTAGTAGTTTATGTTAGGTTTTTTAGTCCTCGCACGTGCAGCGCTCAGGCGAATGGCGGCGCTTCCTCTTCGGGTTTGTCTTCTGGGTTCCGATCCTCCTTGAGTTCGTCTATTTGCACGTGAGCTCCCGCGTAGATTCCTCCCATCTCCTTTGGACAACGAGGTTAGGGTTTCTCGTCATATGGCGAGTTTTGGTGTCAGGTTTAGATCTATTCAGGGGTTCAACAACAACGACGGTGGCTCCAGGGCGTTGGTCCTTAGCGGCACGTGCACAAAGACTTTCCGGCTGTCATCAACAAGGTCAAGCCGGCTCCAGGATGGGAGTGGCGACAACGGCACATGAGCGACTCGTTCTGATGAAGGTACTGGTCGTTCGGTCATCTCAGAATCTCGATGTAATTTTTATTATGTTTGAGGTGCTTTGTACTTCCGGTCAACATTGATAATAGATGTGGATCATTCGCAAAAACAAGTGGTAATATTAGTGCCCAAAAGAGTTGGTCAGCTATCAAAAACCATAGCCGCTTACAGCTAGAGAAAAAAGCAATAATAGTAGTCATCTCTCTGAACAAACTGTATTGTCTTTCCAAATTAATCCTTACCATTGAAGATTTACCGGTCGAATTCACAGAAATAGGAAAAAACATATAATTGCAATTTCATATCCGATGAATCCAATGGGATCGAATATGTGTCAATGTCTATTTTATTATAGGGAAGAAAAATAAAAGTATTTTTCCAAGAGGTTGAGTACTCACATAAAAAAAATCATCCGGATTCTATCCTCCAAATGAAAATAATGTCGACTACGAAGTATGGTGTAAAAGAATCATTAATGAAAATTCTCATAATATTTAACACTACAAACCAAAGGACCCAGATAAAAGAAATTCATTCGGATTCTAGCCTCCCAATTTTTATCCGAATCTTTCAGAACAAAGATGGCCTTAAAGTGAAGATTTGTCCGTACCATGTCTGCCCTATTGATTATTACTTTTGATGTTATTATCTGCATCCAAAAGGATACGAAAGGTAGGTGCCTCAAGTAAGATGAGTTTTCAAACACCCTTGAAGGTTGTCCAGATTTGCTCTTGATTCTTGCTCCCAATAAACGATTGTGCAGAGCCACATGGTCAATTTATAGCAACCAAGCAAGGAAGCACATGGTGCCATGCCGGCCCTCCTTACCTTTACTGACTTTATGGACGACAGAACATCAGGGACTATATGTATGCTCGGAGCACAGACACATGTTTCTCAATGGTTCCACCACCAATCTCACTTCAAATGGCAGCTACTTACATCAAAAGAGTATGTGTGTGTGTGTGTGTGTAGGATTATGAGGCATCGGGAATGAGTACGCACTAGCCTGACAAAGCATCGACCCATCCTTCCATGCTCGAAGAATTAAGTATTTACTTGGCACGACAAGATCGCGACATCATACGACTTTCTGCTGCTTTTTCCTAGCTAGTACCGGTGATCGACAAAGACTAATTTAACAAAGATTAATACCAAAAGCATGATTTCCATGCCCAAAGATTTTTTGGGCAAAGATGATTTTTGTCGTGATATGAGCCGTCTCGTCCCTTTTCTATTTATTTATATTCTATTCCAGCGGTCAGTTTCTTGCAAAATTTGATTAATCACCTGTTTACATTAGCGCGAATTGCATCACCTGGTTATTTCCATGCCCATGATCTCCCTATCATCCAGTGCACAAACGACACGCTGCCAGTCATGGAAGCATGCGAGCACCAGCTGGTTGTCCTCAAAGATGCTTTGGCGTACATTCGCTTCGGCCATAGGTCTGTAGGTCAATTTCTGTAAAACGTGATATAATTCATGTCAATGTTGCCGAACTTGGCTGGGCGCTCAGAATCCATGGCGTTCCACCCGCAAAAAAAAAAAGAAAGAATCCATGGCGTCCCGTAGGCAAAACACACCATTCATTCAGATTCAGGACATGTCACCACTGGTTGATGGAATTGAAAGACCCGACGCATGTTCAACATTCCTTAGGCCTTGTTCGTCCTTGAGATTTAAAGGGGTCTGAAGGGGATTGTGAGGGATTAAATCCCCTACAAGTGAAAATCCACCTCAACCCCCTCCCCTTGTGGGAGGGATTAACCGAACAAGCCGTTAACTATGGTGGAAGGCTAATCAACCCTACCCACCTTTAAGGCAAGAATGTGTGCCGACCTGATTGTGTAAACTACATCCTTTAGTTGTGTAGTGCTCGACATAAAAGATATTCATAGGTTCCCCGGATGATCTATCAGCCATATAGATATGAGCGGTTGTTGCTGCCTAAGAAACACAACACGGATGTATGACGTGAACAAATTCAATCTGCAATGAGACTGAAGCATCTAGAAGATCAAAGTAATCATGTCAAATTGCAAAAAAATATATTATTTGTTTAAGAATGTTCGGCACTTTAACTAGAATCATGCATTGGTGCAAAGCTGCTCCTGTACACTCTGGAATAACATCTGAAAGATGGAGATCACAGAGTGTTCTTACTCCATCTAGCAAACGAGCCATTTATATGACAAAGTAAAACAAAGTGAAGTTGGACGCCATGGATTCTGAGCATTTTGGAGAGGTTATGGATGAATTTGCGAGGGCGCAAAGCTGTACTCACACACACACACACACACACGCTGCAGGCAGACCCCAAAAGAGTATGGATGCCACAGCAAACCGAACATATGTAGCCTCCAAGTGATGTGAGCAGCTGAGCAATTGCCCTGTAATGGTCCAGTGAAAAATGATTAGACACTATTCCTGGTGATGTTCTGTCTGAGACAATCTGATTTCGGCCAATGGTTATAGAGAAGGAAGGAGCATCATTGAGTGTCTCAAGGGGAACACGAACCTGACTACAACCATTGAGTTAGTAGAGATAATCCCGAAAGGTGCAATAGCAAAAGCCAGAACTATAAATGAACATCTCAGTACCCAACCTGATGCAATGGATACATGAACAAGACTGACTTGCAACAGAACATTTCACTAGGAGGAAAGTTGATTATAATGCAATCGTTTATTCAACGAGCAGTGCTCCAAGTTCTTCCAAACATCTAGTCCAACTTGCACGTCCCCGCGTCCTGCTGTACCGACGACGACATGCTGGTCCAGCACCAGGTTTAGACCCAGGTCTAGGCACATAGCGGGGCCAGATGTGGAGGAATTGATATTCAACCCATCCTTCCTGTTTCATGGTAGCCTACATTGGCACCTAGGGCAGTATGAGAACAGAAACAACATTTGAAGTTGCCTTAAGATATGCTTGGTTTAGGTCAAGGAGTGAATGGAAAAGACCCAATTGACATGGGAATGTTCATTATTTTAACTAAAGGCAATGCATGTGTTTCCGGCCGGGCCAGACCGGGCTTGGGCTTGAGACTTTGAGGCCGGGCCCGACGAATGCCCAGGTTTAGACCCTACCCGTACCTACATTGGCACCGGGGACGTGCTGGACCAGCGTGTCAACGTCGGTATGGCAGGGCGCGACCAGCGCGGAGCTGCCGACATTGGCATCGGGGACATGCTGGACCAGCGTGTCGTCTTCGGTAGGGCACTACGCGGCCAGCGCGAAGCTGCCGACATTGGCATTGGGGACGTGCTGGACCAGCGTGTCGTCGATGCCAAGAATATTTCTGATTAACAATGTCGGCAGCATGGACGTGTTGGACGCCCGTGAGCTTGTTCGAATATTTCTGATGACTAGAATTTATGTGTTTCAAAGCATGTTTCGAATTTATAAAAATAGTTTGTGCAATAAAAAAACCTTTTGGATGACACTCTATATTACACTGTTTAACTTTTTGCGAAAGATATTATACTGCTTTTACCACTGTAACATTCCTTTTCGGATGACAATTGAGAATTCAATGTGAGTTAATACCAAAACGTGATTTGCATGTCAGCACGTAGTTAGCAAAGATGAGTTTTGCCGCAATATGAGCCATCTGATCTCTTCTCTATTTATAGTGTATTAATTCTAGGTCTCTCAGAAAAACCGCCGTCATTAGTTGAGCAAGTCAGAAGGAATGAATCGCGGAATGAATCGCCGTGACTTATGTGTCAGGCCTTGCCTTCCATTTATACACAGGCTGGATACAAGATAGATACAATTCAGTTATGATTTTATCTACAACAACCTAACTTGATCATTATCTGTACAACGCACGAGCTGATCCTAACAACCTATGGTTAGGCTATAGACTCGTTTAACATTCCCCCGCAATCTCAGCCGGTACAGAGGTTGAGATTGGAATGGAGTCGCTTGAGTGTCTGCTTGGTGAGAGGTTTAGTGAAGGCGTCTGCAACTTGATCTGCTGAAGAGACGAACCGAACGTCCAGAGCACCCATGGCAACCTTTTCTCGCACAAAATGGAAGTCCACCTCTATATGCTTTGTGCGTGCATGAAAAATGGGTTCGCAGTGAGATACGTCGCCCCGAGATTGTCACACCACAGTACAGGGGGTTGAGGCTGAGCTACTTGCAGTTCCTTCAGCAGAGACTGTAACCACGTAGCTTCAGCGGTGCCATTCGCCAGCGCCTTGTATTCAGCTTTAGTCGAGGAACGAGATACCGTTGGTTGCTTTCTGGCGCTCCAGGATATAAGATTTGGTCCGAGGAAGACCGCAAAGCCACCCGTGGAGGGACGATCGTCGCTGCAGCCAGCCCAATCCGCGTCAGTGAACACACTCATGAGGACTGATGGCGAGCGCCGAATGGATAAGCCGGTGGATACTGTTCCTCTGACAAAGCGAAGGATTCTTTTCACTGCTTCCCAATGTACATCAGTGGGACGTGACAAATACTGGCACACTTTGTTCACTGCAAATGACAGGTCTGGCCTTGTCAGTGTCAAGTATTGCAACGAGCCTACTGTGCTCCTGTACTTGAAGGCATCATCCTCATTCAGTGCTTGGCCAGACTCCTGTGTGAGCTTCTCATGTGTACAAATCGGCGTTGGAACTGGTCTGCAATTCGCCATGTTTGAGCGTTCTAGTAGATCGAGTCCATACTTCTGCTGAACAAGGTTGATTCCCCCGGAATTGCGGATCACTTCAATGCCCAAGAAATAATCCAATGGACCAAGATCCTTAATAGGGAAGGTAGCAGAGAGCTGGCGGAGCAGGCATTCAACCGCCCTCGTGGAAGAGCCAACGATGACCATGTCGTCAACATACACCATCATGTAAAGAGTGACACCATTTTCATGAAAGATGAACAGCGAGGTGTCTGCTACAGACGGCACAAAACCAAGTTGTTGAAGACGATCGTGAAGCCGAGCATACCAAGCACGCGGTGACTGCTTCAACCCATACAAAGCCTTCTGAAGCTTGCAAACATAGTTCGGACGGCTCGGATCTTGGAACCCTGGCGGTTGTTGCATGTATGCCTCCTCCTCAAGTATTCCATGCAAAAATGCGTTGCTGATGTCCACTTGACGAAGCTGCCAGCCACGGGAAACAGCCAGGGAAAGCACCAAACGCACTGTAGCAGGCTTCACAACAGGAGAGAAAGTATCTGAATAATCGATGCCATACTGTTGAGTAAACCCACGAGCGACAAGGCGAGCCTTGAACTTGTCAAGCGATCCATCAGATTTATGCTTGACTTTGACCACCCATTTGCACCCAACGATATTCTTGCAGGCGGTCGCAGAACCAATGTCCACGTGTGGTTATGTTGGAGAGCAGAGTATTCAGCTTCCATGGCGGCGCGCCACTGATGGTCGGTAAGCGCATGTCAATAGGACCGTGGTTCAACATGAAAAGCGCGCCGCCGAGGATCGTAGCGCAAAGTGCCATCTGTCGGCACCAGCTTCTTGACGATGTTGTCGCGAAGCCGCGTCTGGATGCGATGTGGAGCCGCAGGAGCGCCGGCCACAGGCAGACATGGATTTTTAGAGCACTTGCACCCAGGCCCTGCTATCTTAACTCTCCAATATCGCTTTAAGATCCGTGCGACACAACTAAGTTTCTATATGAAATTTTCTCTTTTTTGCTTTTCTCCCACATAGAACATATCTTGAAGTTCAAACCTATACAGGATGGCAAAGTTTTCTAACTAGAATGTAGGATAAATCTTTCAGATTTTTTTGCCCGACATAAATACTAAAAATATGATTTTTTTAATCAAACAAAACGTATTTTGTATATTTATGTTTGACAAAAAAATCTGAACGATTTATCCTAGATTCTACTCAGAAAGCTTTGCCACGCTGCATAGGTTTGAACTTCAAGATATATTCTATGTGGGAGAAACAAAAAAGAAAAATGTATTTGCATGAATCTTAAAGCAGAAAATGGATGGCTAGATAGAGAGGGCCTGGATGCATGTGCTATAATATATATTTTCGCCGGCCACAGGCGTTGGAACAGCCTGTAGCTCAGGAGACGCCATGGGAGTTGAGTCCTGTGCCGGCTCGTCGCCCGCATTTGGAGACGCAGGGGATGCCGGCCCAAAATCGAGGGAGCGACCAGAGGGCTCGCCTGGCGATGTATCGTCCTGACTCGACCCGCCTGCAGGTGACCGAAGTGGAGTGCATGGCGAGGCTGATCCAGTGGTGGACGTCCCTTGGCTGGCTGCAGGCGTTGCACCTGAGGGTGAAGACGAGACAGAGGGATCTGAACCTGCAAAAGGATCAAGGCTAGACGAACCATCAGGAAGCATGGTTAAGTCATAATTCCGCATGCGGTCATTAGCAATAACTGGCTCGGAACGAGGAAAAACTGATGGTGGCGTGGGGAGGAGTGGTGGCGTGGGTGTTGTGCAGGCAAAAGGAACAACTTGCTCGTGGAAAACGACGTCGCCAGAAATGTAGATACGGCCGTTGAGCGATCTAAGCATTTGTAGCCTTTGTACATGAAGCCATTGGCGTACCCAGCGTGTGTGCAAGGTGTGCCCTGGCACACCCAGAAATTTGCGATTTTTTTTAACCATATGGTATTTAGGCCCAAAACAACAAAGGCCCAGCGTCCCAGCCCATCTGCTCACGAGCCAACAATACAGAGGCGCTCGTCTCGCTCGTCGGTCAGCCAGAGCGGAAGGCGCACGCAACTCACTGTCGAAAACCTAATCCCCAATCCTCATCCGGCATCCGGCCATCCCCAATTCCCCATCCCCATCCAGTCATCCCGCCGGGGCCGTCCAGCCATCCGGGCGTCCGCCGGTCCGTCCTGTCATTCCACCGAGAAGAGACGCCGCTTCGCTCCCCTTCGAAGGAGCGCTGCCTTGTGCCTTGCCTGCCTGCTCCCTGCTGGATCTCCTTCTACCACGAGCAGCCAGCCCGCCGGTCGCCGGACGTCGCTCCGAACTCCGAAGCAAGGCAGCAAGCACTTGGTGTCGCGGGCCGCCGATCCGGAGCCAGGAGGAGATGACGAGCTGTTGCCCAAGCTCCTGAATGGCTGATTTCCCCCAAATCCCTAGTTTCTGACACCCTTTGGCCTTTGGGTGAGTTTCGGTCAGTACTCTGTATTAGCACTGCTCTGTATATATGTTCAGTTTCTGACACCCTTTGGCCTTTTGGCCTTTGGGTGAGTTTCGGTCAAATACGTGGGCAAGGATATGATGGGGCTAGCAACATGAAAGGGGAGAATAAAGGGTTGAAAACATTGATCATGAAAGAGTCACCCTCTGCCTATTACATCCATTGTTTTGCACATCAACTTCAGTTGGTTCTTGTAGCTGTGGCAAAGGGCAATGAACCATGTTTGTGGTTCTTTGATCATGCTTCTTACTTGCTCAATATTGTTCAGTTTCTTGTAAGCGCCATGACATGCTTCGAGATGTTAGAGCTCAAAAGGTGTTGGAAGCACTTAAAATGGGTGAGATTGAAAGTGGAAGTGGGAATCAAGTTCCTTCGTGGGAGGATATTTATGAGCCTGATCAAAGATCACGTCGGTATTATGAAGTACAAACAAATGATGATCGTTATAGAAGAGAAGTATATCTTGGTGTCATTGATAAAACCATTCAAGAGCTTGACAATCGGTTTGATGAGGTTAATACAGAGTTGCTTATTTGTATGTCGGCTTTGAATCCCCTCAATTCATTTGCTTCTTATGATGCACTCAAGGTAATGAGACTTGCTGAATTCTATCCCATGGACATTTCAAGCACAGATTTGATAAGGCTAGAATTTCAACTTACTAATTTTATTGATGATATGAGACAAGATGATAGGTTTAGAAATGCAAATAATATTGGTGAGCTCTCTATTATGCTTGTTGCAACAAACAAGCATGTTCTTTATGATTTGGTCTACTTACTCATCAAATTGATATTGATTTTACCGGTGGCGACGGTGAGTGCTGAAAGAGTGTTTTCAGCAATGAATCTAGTGAAAAATAAGTTGAGGACTACTATGAATCATGATCGCTTGAATGATTGCTTGGTGACATTTATTGAACGGGGTGTGTTCATGGAAGTAAGCAAAGATAACATAGTTGATGCTTTCATGGCAATGCAAAAACGTAGAGTTACCTAGTGATGTAATTTTCTACTTGTGCTTCTTTCATGTAAGACTACTTGTATTGTAATTAAGTACATTTGAGATATATTTTGTGAACTAAATTGTTGTGAGATTTGCATTAAGATACTCATGTATTATTTTGCCATATTTTGTGTGACACATGGATTAGGTGGGAATTTTTTTTAGAGTGTGCACACCCTTCATTTTTTTCCTGGGTCCGCCACTGCATGGAGCTATACCCAAGAAATACACGTTGACGATAATAGAAAGCAAGCTTGTGATTGTTGTATGGGCGCAAGTTTGGCCAGCATGCACAGCCGAAGGCAAGGAGGAAAGTGTAGTCAGGCTGTTCTTTTAGGAGACATTCGACTGGTGAAGAATTTTTCAGTGTACGAGTGGGTATGCGATTTATAAGGTAACGGGCAGTCACAAATGCTTCATCCCAGAATTTTACAGGGAGAAAAGAGTGTGCAAGGAGAGCAATGCCAGTTTCCACGATATGGCAGTGCTTCTGTTCAGCGATGCCATTTTGTTGGGAAGTATGTGGACAAGTTACTCGATGGGTGATTCCCTCACGATGGAAATATTTAGAGAGACGACGATACTCGCCACCCCAATCGTTCTGAACTGTTTTAATCTTGGTGTTTAACATGCGTTCAACGTGCTTTTGAAAAGTGTAGAAAGTTTGCGCTACTTCAGATTTGCGTTTAAGAAGATATATCCAGGTGAAGCGACTATAATCATCAAGAAAACTCACGCAATATTTAAAACCCCCAACCGAAGTGGTTGCTGGCCCCCATACATCAGAATGAATAAGTCCGAGAGGTGCATGGGTTACATGAGTAGAATCCCTAAAAGGCAACTGATGGACTTTAGCACGTTGACACGCATCACAGACACTAGATTCGACAGACAGTGCACAAGCAAATTTATTTAACCTAAGAACGGACTCGATGACACTTTTGCTAGGATGACCTAAGCGTCGATGCCAAAGATCATAAGAAAGCTTCATGCTGGAGAGCGCTCGACGACTGGACACGGACGACCTGAGGCTTGGCACCGGGTAGAGACCGCCACGACATCTACCTTGAAGAAGAACTGCCCTCGTTGCCCGGTCCTTAAGTTAGAAACGATCAGGGTGAAATTCAGCAATAGCATCATTATCAGAGGTTAACTTGTGCACAGATAAAAGATCTTTGCTAACATGTGGAACATGCAATATGTTGCGAAGATAGAGGGGGTGTGTAACACCCCGGATGTAATTTTCCTTCTTTGTAACTCCAACTCTTGCCATTTTCGGCTATGTGGTATGATATTCCCTCCGTGGTTGAGTTTTTATCTTTCGTTTTGCATTTTTTTCATGTCATGCATCTCATATCATGTCATCATGTGCATCTCATTTGCATATGTGTTCGTCTCATGCATCCGAGCATTTTCCCTGTTGTCCGTTTTGCAATCTGACACTCCCACGTGCACCGGCGCACCCCTCTTGTCTCTTTTTGTGTGCGGGTGTTAAACGTTCTCGGAATGGAATGAGGCTTACCAAGTGGCCTTGGTATACCACCGATAGACCACCTGTCAAGTTTCGTGTCATTTGAAGGTCGTTTGATACTCCAACGGTTAACCGCATAACCGCAAAGGCCTCTTTTCAGTTGCAGCCCAACACCCCTTCAAAACAGCCCAATAACCCATCTAAGTCACTTCCATGCTCTCCGCCGTCGGATCACGATCGTGTGGGCGAAAACCGCACCCCATTTGGAGTCTCCTAGCTCTCTCTACCTACAAATATGTGGCCATCCCCGAAATTTTCAGGCAAACCCTAGCCACCGCTCCCCTCGCGCCGTCGGACACGTCCGGTCCGCGCCGGACGCATCCGCCCTCCGCCGCTTGGCCAACCGGGAGCCGCCACGTGGCGCGTCCGCCGC
>NC_041385.1:783866069-783868323 GCF_002162155.2 Triticum dicoccoides | reverse complement strand
CGCTCCGGCCGGCCCCGCCCCGCCGGACGCCGCCGCCGTCGCCCGGCCGCGTCCCCCCACCGGATCTGGCCGCCCCGGCCTCTTCCCCGACCGTCTTCCTCCTCCCCGAGCTCCTACTCCGGCGTGCATCGGCGTCCGTGCCCAGATCCAGATCGGATATGAGAAGAACCCGAGGTTGACCCCCGTATTTCGCCTAAGTCCTCGATTATTTTGACATTATCATGCCATATTCATCATGTCATAACTTTGCACCCGTGGCTCCGTTTTGGACGTGTAGCATACCGAATTGTTCGCCTCGACGAGTACATCATTTCTCATTGCATCATTTTCATTTGAGCTTATCTTGATGCCCGAAATGCTGTTGGAAGAGGGCTATGTGATGTTAGTTTCAGATTCTTATCAGAACATGCACTTTTGTCATTTTTGCCATGATTGATGTGTGCATCTTATGAACTTGAGCCATATATATGTTTTGAACTATGCCATGCCAAATTTACAGGGGTGTATGTCATGTATTTTTGTGATCAATGTGGTGACTAGCACAAGCATGCAAACTAGGCCTCGTGATGTTGCTGATTTCAGTCCCTATTCTGCTGTTATTTTTATGCCATGTAAAGTTGATGCTACAGAGAGATCCATGCATATTTTGAGATACTTCAGTAAGGATGTTTTGAACATATGGTTATGCTCTATCCATTCATGCCCCTGTTTGAAATTATGGAGTAGTATAGCATGTAATTTTCGTGCTCTACTTTTGCTACAAAATGTTTCCTGGCAGATTGTTTACATGTTATTCAATTTTGCCAAGGTTGTTGTAGTTGATCCTTGCATGCTATGATGTTGTTCTTGCCATATATAGCTTCTATACCATGTCTTCTTGATGGATGTATGCTTAGTTTATCATGAAATGCTCTGTAGTGAGTGCATCGAGCTCGCGAAGATGCCTTCATAATTTTGTCAATGCCATGCCCTGTTTGCTGAATCTGTTAATGAAACTTGCTATGTTTACATGCATGCCATCATTTCTTCTGATCCTTTTTGGCTCTTCGTCACTAAGGGACTTTTGTTCCATGCTTTGAGTAGATTCATGTCATCCTTGTTTTGCTATTATAAGTTCCTGTAGCATGTTGATTGCTTGCTCTGAACATTGCTACCTGATGCTGTTTATGCCATGTCAAACCTGATATCTTTTGCACTTTTCCCATGGTTGTTTGAACCTGCTATGGTGTGATTTAGCCGTAGCTTAGTGTTCCTCTTTTGTCAAGAATCTCCTTTAGATCACTACCATATGCTTTGTTTTTATGTTGGGGTGCTGTAGCATAGTTTCTTGTTGCATGCTAAGTAGCATCGTGCTGTTAATCGCAGATTTGTGTCATTCTTGTTTTGCTTGCCATTTGCAAACCGTGCATCCGATTCCGATGATCTTTATATCGATTTCAACCGAAATCATCTCATCTTTCCAGCGGCATACTTGGTTTGCCAAGTTGATGCCTTGCTCATCCTTTTTCCTCCCGGAGCACGCATACGCATTGCATATCACATCTCGCATATCATGACATGTATTGCATCATGTTGCTTGTGCATTGCACCGTGATTTATTGTGGTTCGTTTGCTTGTGTTCTTTCTTTGGGTAGAGCCGGGAGACGAGTACGTGCACGAGGAACCTGTTGAATACGCTAACGAGGATCAAGCCTTCGACAACTCTGAGAACTTTGCAGGCACCATACCTTCGATATCACTTCTATCTTTGCTTTGCTAGTTGCTCGCTCTATCGTTATATTAGCTCTACCTGCCATTGTTTATCATGCCTCCCATATTGCCATGTCAAGCCTCTAACCACCCTGTCCTAGCAAACCGTTGTTTGGCTATGTCACCGCTTTTGCTCAGCCCCTCTTATAGCGTTGCTAGTTGCAGATGAAGATGAAGTTCGTTCCTTGTTGGAACATCGATATGTTGGGATATCACAATATCTCTTGTTTAATTAATGCACCTTATATACTTGGTAAAGGGTGGAAGGCTCGGCCTTATGCCTGGTGTCTTGTTCCACTCTTGCCGCCCTAGTTTCCGTCATACCGGTGTTATGTTCCTTGATTTTGCGTTCCTTACGCGGTTGGGTGATTTATGGGACCCCCTTGACAGTTCGCTTTGAATAAAACTCCTCCAGCAAGGCCCAACCTTGGTTTTACCATTTGCCACCTAAGCCTTTTCCCTTGGGTTTTCGCGAGCCCGAGGGTCATCTTTATTTTAACCCCCC
>NC_041385.1:783859291-783865674 GCF_002162155.2 Triticum dicoccoides | reverse complement strand
GTGTTGGTCCAAACTAGAGCCCTTTGCAGCGCCCCCTCAAGGAAACTTGAGGTCTGGTTTTAGTTGTACGGATTGCTCATCAGTTGTGCCCTGAGAACGAGATATGTGTAGCTCCTATCGGGATTTGTCGGCACTGTCGGGTGGTCTTGCTGGTCTTGTTTTACCATTGTCGAAATGTCTTGCGAACCGGGATTCCGAGACTGATCGGGTCTTCCCGGGAGAAGGTTTATCCTTCGTTGACCATGAGAGCTTATGATGGGCTAAGTTGGGACACCCCTGCAGGGTATATTATCTTTCGAAAGACGTGCCCGCGGTTATGAGGCAGATGGGAATTTGTTAATGTCTGGTTGTAGATAACTTGGCACTTGACTTGATTAAAATGCATCAACCGTGTGTGTAGCCGTGATGGTCTCTTCTCAGCGGAGTCCGGGAAGTGAAC
This sequence comes from Triticum dicoccoides, assembly GCF_002162155.2. NCBI lineage: Eukaryota > Viridiplantae > Streptophyta > Magnoliopsida > Poales > Poaceae > Triticum > Triticum dicoccoides. The sequence goes on along the minus strand of NC_041385.1, from coordinate 783,865,235 downwards.
ACGGTTTGAGTTATGTATGACCGTAAGTAGTTTCAGGATCACTTCTTGATCGCTTCTAGCTTCTCGACCGATGCGTTGCTTCTCTTCTCGCTCTCACTTGCGTGTGTTAGCCACCATATATGCTTAGTGCTTGCTGCAGATCCACCATATTACCCCTTTTCCTACCTATGAGCTTAAATAGTCTTGATCTCGCGGGTGTGAGATTGCTGAGTCCTCGTGACTCACAGATTCTACCAAAACAGATGCAGGTGCCGAGGATACCAGCGCAGATGGCGCGACCGAGCTCAAGTGGGAGTTTGATGAGGCCCTTGGTCGTTACTATGTTTCGTTTCCAGATGATCAGTAGAGGAGCCCAGTCGGGACGATCGGGGATCTAGCATTTGGGGTTGTCTTATTTTCATTTGGATTTGACCGTAGCCGGTCTATGAGTGTATTTTGAATGATGTATGATCTTAATTATGTATTGTGTGCAGTGGCGATTGTAAGCTAACTCTCTTTATGCCATTCTTGTTCATTACATGGGATTGTGTGAAGATGACCCTTCTTGCAACAAAACCACCATGCGGTTATGCCTCTAAGTCGTGCTTCGACACGTGGGAGATATAGCCGCATCGTGGGTGTTGCAAGTTGGTAATCAGAGCCATCTGTCGTGGTTCTAAGCCTGACAGTAGGGTGGGGGGTAGGTATGGAGAGGCAAGGTCCTAGCTATGGAGAGGTTGTAAACACAAGAGATGTACGAGTTCAGGCCCTTCTCGGAGGAAGTAAAAGCCCTACGTCTCGGAGCCCGGAGGCGGTCGAGTGGATTATGTGTATATGAGTTATAGGGTGCCGAACCACTCTACCTGTGGAGGGGGGTGGCTTATATAGAGTGCGCCAGGACCCCGGCCAGCCCACGTAGGAGAGGGTTTAAGGTGCGTTAAGTCCGGGGCGTTACTGATAACGCCCCACATAAAGTGCCTTTACTATCATAAAGTCTACTTAATTACAGACCGTTGCAGTGTAGAGTGCCTCTTGACCTTCTGGTGGTCGAGTGAGTCTTCGTGGTCAAGTCCTTCAAGTCAGTCGAGTGAGTCCCTCGTAGGTCGACTAGAAGGTGATCTCTTCTAAGGATGTCCTTGGGCAGGGTACTTAGATCAGGTCTGCGACCCTACCCTAGGTACATGACTCCATCATTAGCCCCCGAATGGATTGAGGCTTGAGTGATGAAGGAGTTGATGTTGTTTCTGATTAGCCTTTGCATACTGGTCATGCGTTGTTTTGAAAAAAATCTCTTTGTTGAAAGTGAGCAACTTTTCTTCAGTCGACTCGATCCATTCTTTTCCTTCGTCGAGTGATCTTTTGGACTTCGCCGATTTCCGAGCGACGGATCGCAGGAAATCCCGCGTCTGGCAGACTGATCTGCCGTTCGCGGATTCCGTGGGATACGGAATTTGGGGGAGCGCGCGAAGCGGAGCGGACCGCGGTGCTCGGATGGGACAGGGCATAGACGCCTCGATCCCCGCGCCGCTTTTTTCTCCACGTATCACGCCCGCACAACTGTTTTAGGATATGATTAGATCGGCCGGGCCCACCTGTCATCCACTCGGAAGGGATCTTATAAATGCGCTCGGCAAGGGTTTTTTGAGCAGTGCCTCAGCATTCTCCCTCTGCTCCCTTCGTCTTCGCCCAACGCGCTCGCTCTCGCCTCCGCACAACTTCTCCTCGCGCGCCTCGCCGGTAGCCATGGTCAAGGAGAAGACGGCGGCGCTGGAACGCGCGAAGAAGGCGTTGGCGACGGAGAAGGCGAAGGGGAGATCCACCAGCCACGGCGGGTCTTCGTCTAGATCTCGCCTGCCGAAAGGCTGGGTCCAGGGAGATTGGATCCAGTCGACCATCACGGAGAAGGATCTCCTCGACATGGCCAACGAGGGCCTGATCCCTCATGGAGCTGCGAGGCTTCCGGGGAAAGAGTGGCAGCCCCAGCCGGAAGAGGGTGAGTGCGTGCTTCTGGCTACCCATGTCGACCGCGGATTTTCTTTGCCGCCGAGCATTTTCTTCCGCAGTTTCTTGAACTTCTTTGGAGCGCAACTCCACCACTTCACCCCGAATTCTATCGCCTATCTTGCCGCGTTTGTGTCCATGTGTGAGAGTTTTCTGGGTTGTCGACCGCATTGGGGCTTGTTCAAGCACATATTCACGTGTCGCTCTCAGACCGTGAAGAAGGCGAGCCCAGGCGACGAAAAAACCCGAGTTGTCCAAATGTGTGGGGGTCTGGGGATCCAGGTGAGGAACAAGAGCACCTTCCCAGCCATGACATTTCCCGAGTCAGTCAGAGGCTGGCAGTCGACCTGGTTCTACTGCCAGGATCAGTCGACGCCGGGGCAGTCAAGTGGACTCCCTCAGTTCACCATGGGCCGAGTGAACAAGCCCTCCTCTCTGAAGGTGATTCCGGAGGAGAAAGCTGACGTGAAGATGCTGATGGAGCGTGTAGTTCAGTTGGTTCGGGATGGAGTGACGGGTATGGATCTCCTGGAGGTTTTTCTTAGGCGTCGTATCCAGCCTCTTCAGTTCCGGAGCCATTGCATGTGGTTGTACTGCGGGACTGAGGATGTGACTCGGGTCAATCCAGAAACAGTCGACGATGCCACTCTGGAAAGGTGGATGGCCGCTGTTACTGGGAACAAGGATAACCCTCGCGGAGCCAGAAGGATTCCTCCACTCGACTGCCACAGTGATCCAAACAAGGTATGTCTGCTCCACTTCCCATTGTATTCTCGTCACATTTATTTCTGTTTTCTCTGCCGATTGGTCGACTGATCTTTGTCTTGATGTCTATCATGCCCTCACTGAGCTGTACTCGATGCCCAACGGAGCCCAGGCTCCGACTGAGGAGGGAGAAGCGAGCGGGGGCGAGAGCCAGGAGGAGGAGTGGGACTCGGATGCCGCTGAGGATGATGATGATGATGATGACGATGATGACGATGAGGACGAGGAATAGGAGGAGGAGGAGGAGGTCGAGGAGCCAGGAGGAGGACGCACCACCGCGCTCGGAAAGGCGGTCGAAACTTGTCCATGACCCTGCGACTGAACGCGGCGAGGGGGTTGCGACTGTTACACAGTCGACCAAGCGCCCTCGGACCACCTCTCCGGCGCCGACTGAAAAGGCGTCGAAGCAGCCCAGGGCGGCCCCGTCAAAGCCGACCAAGCACCTGCCGAAGATGAAGGTGTCCATCCCCACCATATCAGGGTAATCATGTTGCTTAAGTCTTCTTGTTTTGCGTGAACTTTATCTCTGGTTGGCGCTGGAGTTAGTCGACTGACTCTTTGGAGTTGCAGTGCTGCTACTTCTGAGACCTCAGCCCGGGCTGACGACCATGAGATGGAGGACGCAGCAACCTCAAAACCTGGTACTATACTCTTAACACCGTTTCTAGTCGACTGACTCATGATCTCTAATTCTGATTCTTTTCTGTAGCTCCATCCAATGTTGTTATCACTCTCCCTGACGATGATGAAGATGAGGAACCGCTGAAGCCCAAAAGGAGTAGGAAAGCGTCTGCCAGCAGGGTGCCCCAGGATGTGACGGTGCCTGAGACTCTGGTCGCGGAGGAGGAGAACACCACTCGACACACTGTGTCCTTCGCAGATCCACTGACGAGTGCTCTGCAGCCCTCCCTCTTCACGACGCACCACGTCCCAGAGGACCAAGCTGGCGCAGCGAAGGAGGCGATACGCCAGGCAGGGATCATGATGGAGCAGTTGAAGACCATCCGGGATGCGAGCCAGGCAGCTTACGACGCCAGTTCCGCCCTCCAAAGCAATGTTCAGGTCAGTCGACCACCGTTTGTTCTGTTAGGATATGCTATCAAAAACTTTTCTTTCCAGAATTTATAGTAGTCACCCACTGGGTGTGTCGATTTAAACTCCGTGTTAGCGGGGGCACGCTGAGTGCACCCGCTGGGTGTAGTCCCCAAGGCTAAGGTCGACTGCTGGCAGTCGGCCTTAGGCTTTATAATTTCAGTCTTTCCGTCATTCGACTATGGCGAATGGATTTCGCAAACCGGTGGGGGCACGCTGAGTGCACCCACTGGGTGTAGTCCCCAAGGCTAAGGTCGACTGCTGGCAGTCGGCCTTAGGCTTTATAATTTCAGTCTTTCCGTCATTCGACTATGGCGAATGGATTTCGCAAACCGGTGGGGGCACGCTGAGTGCACCCACTGGGTGTAGTCCCCAAGGCTAAGGTCGACTGCTGGCAGTCGGCCTTAGGCTTTATAATTTTAGTCTTTCCGTCATTCGACTATGGCGACTGGATTTCGCGAACCGGTCGACTGGTCGACTCTGTCTTCAATAGGATTAGTGGGGGCACGCTGAGTGCACCCACTGGGTGTAGTCCCCGAGACTGCGGTCGAATGCTTGAATTCAGCTGTAGTCTTAGAAACACGTGATTTTTCCTTTTCCACTCAGAAGTGAATTATATTTGACACTTTAGTCGATTGGTTCTTCGCAGAACTCCTGTGACCTTGCGGCTCGCTACACTGAACTGGAAAACAAGCACATTCAGCTCGAGCTGAATTTGAAGCTGGTTCAGGAGAATCTGACGAAGGCAAAGGAGGAGACCGAAGGTATGTTTGGTGAGACCTCGACGACTGCTTTTTCCCTTCATTTGTTTCAAAATCTGATCTTGCTGTAACTTTCAGGTAAGGTGAGGGAGGCCCAAAGGAAAAAAGACCTTGAACTAGCTGAGAAGATCAAGCTTGTTGACGAGAAGTTAGCTTCAGTCACAAAGCTTGAGCAAGAAAATGCTACTTTGAAAGCTGTTCTTGGTAAGAAAAATGATCTGGAGGTCTTCCTGAGTGGTCTTGCCAAGAAGCTGTTTCTTATGCTTGAAGGTAAACCTTCAACAATCGTTTTCAACTGTGGTTTTTTCATTCGACCATTGCTTTGACTCGGTGATCGTCCTTGCAGAATTTTGTCAAAACTTTGAAGAAGAGACTAGCCGGCTGGAACCAAACCTTGACCCCGTCAATTCTCTGGTGAACGACGAAGTTGCCATGAATGTTTTCCGACTGGAGTCCCGTGTTGCAGCTGCTGTGGACTATCTTGCAAGGCTGAAGGTCGCCACATCTTGCATCGAGTCAACGCTCTGGCCCGGGGAGACACTCCCGAACGACCTCGAGTCGCTGATGGCTTGTTTGAACGCTGTCCCTGGTCGAGTGCAGGAGTGGAAAAAGTCCTCGGCTCGGTGTGGTGCAGATGTTGCTCTGTGTCTGGCCCGAGTCCACTGCAAAGATGCGCGAGAAGACAAGCTGGCTGCCCTCCGAGTGGCCAACACCAAGAAACACGACTTCAGGTCCTTTATGGAAACTTTCCTTGCTGCTGCCACTCGGATCGCAGATGGAATTGATCTTGATGAGTTTGTTGCACCTTCCAGCCCTCCACAGGAGGGGTAAAAAACTTCTTCTAAGCTCGACGCTTTAAATTTGCCTCGGTATGCCGAGTGGAGTTGTAACCGATAAACCTTAACAGGCTTAGCGCCTGAGCACTTTCGGTTCCTTTAGGTATTGATCTGAACTTGAATTTGGTGTTTGAATATGATTGCTTTTGGCCTGAAATGTCTTTTGCAGGTTCAAAGCAAGACGCTCACTGCAGTCGACTTATTCCTTAATCCACTTAGGCGAGCGCTGGGCTGCAGCTAAGCCTCCCGAGTGAGAGGTTTGCTCTTCACTCGGTAGGATTTCTATAACTTAGGCGAGCACTGGGCTGCAGCTAAGCCCCCGAGTGAGAGGTTTGCTCTTCACTCGGTAGGATTTTGATAACTTAGGCGAGCACTGGGCTGCAGCTAAGCCCCCGAGTGAGAGGATTGCTCTTCACTCGGTAGGATTTTGATAACTTAGGCGAGCACTGGGCTGCAGCTAAGCCCCCGAGTGAGAGGTTTGCTCTTCACTCGGTAGGATTTCTATAACTT
>NC_041385.1:783845506-783858995 GCF_002162155.2 Triticum dicoccoides | reverse complement strand
ATAACTTAGGCGAGCACTGGGCTGCAGCTAAGCCCCCGAGTGAGAGGTTTGCTCTTCACTCGGTAGGATTTTGATAACTTAGGCGAGCACTGGGCTGCAGCTAAGCCCCCGAGTGAGAGGTTTGCTCTTCACTCGGTAGGATTTCTATATCTTAGGCGAGCACTGGGCTGCAGCTAAGCCCCCGAGTGAGAGGTTTGCTCTTCACTTGGTAGGATTTTCATAACTTAGGCGAGTACTTGGACTGCAGCTAAGCCCCCCGAGTGGAAGTCTGGCTTACCACTCAGTAGGATTTTCATAACTTAGGCGAGTACTTGGACTGCAGCTAAGCCTCCGAGTAGAAGTCTGGCTTACCACTCGGTAGGATTTTATTTAATCTTAGGCGAAACGGATTCGCAGCTAAGCCTCCGAGTGGGAGTCTGGCTCACCACTCGGTAGGATTTTTACAAACTTAGGCGAAACGGATTCACGGCTAAGTCACCCACTGAGGGGAAAATTTTATTGGACAAAATAAAAAGTGACAAAAATTATGGAGGAACTATGACACTATTATTTTGAGATCCATGAACTACAGAACTACTTTATTGCAACTCATCCGAGTGATAAACTTAAGTGTAAAATGGGTGGAGTAGTTCCGCGTTCCAAGCTCGGGGCTCGTCGATATTATGTTCGACGTTGTAAAGACGGTACGCCCCGTTGTGGAGAACTTTGGTGACGATGAAGGGTCCTTCCCAAGAAGGAGCAAGCTTGTGTTGTTTCTTCTGATCCACTCGGAGAACTAAATCTCCTTCCTGGAAGGCTCGACCCCTCACATTTCTGGCGTGGAAACGACGCAAATCTTGTTGGTAGATGGTCGACCGGATCAGAGCCATCTCCCTTTCTTCCTCTAAAAGGTCGACTGCGTCCTGCCGCGCTTGTTCAGCTTCTGCTTCGTTGTAGATTTCAACTCGAGGAGCATTGTGGAGAAGATCACTCGGCAAGACTGCTTCAGCTCCGTAGACCAAGAAGAATGGAGTTCTTCCGGTCGACCGATTAGGTGTGGTCCGCTGTCCCCAAAGCACCGAGGGAAGTTCGTCGACCCAAGCTCCAGCTGCATGCTTGAGATCACGCATCAGTTGGGGTTTTAATCCCTTGAGAATCAGGCCATTGGCTCGCTTTGCTTGTCCATTCGTCTGCGGATGGGCGACCGAAGCGTAGTCGACTCGTAATGATGCTGTGCGGGACTCCATATCCGAATATCAGTTCCCTGATGAAGCTAACAGCAGCACCGGCGTCAAGGTTCTTGATTGGTTTAGCCTCAATCCACTTGGTGAACTTGTCGACTGCCACCAGTACATGCGTGAAGCCACTTCGCCCTGTTCTCAAAGGACCGACCATGTCCAACCCCCATACTGCGAAAGGCCAGACGAGTGGAATGGTCTTCAGAGCTGATGCAGGCTTGTGCGACATATTAGAGTAGAACTGACATCCCTCGCACTTATCCACTATTTCCTTTGCCATCTCATTCGCCTTTGGCCAGTAAAATCCGGCTCGGTATGCTTTGGCCACGATGGTCCGAGAGGACGCATGATGACCACAGGTTCCCGAGTGGATATCATTCAGGATGATTCGACCTTCTTCTGGTGTTATGCACTTCTGACCAACTCCAGTCGCGCTTTCTCTATACAGCTGTCCTTTGATTACGGTAAAGGCTTTAGATCGACGGACGATCTGTCGAGCCTCTTCCTCATCCTCCGGGAGCTCTTTTCTCAGGATATACGCGATATACGGAACTGTCCAGTCGGGAATGACCACCAAGACCTCCATGACCAAGTCGACTACTGCTGGGTCTTCAACCTCAGTCGGATCTGTGGCACTCTTGGGCTGTGGAGCTTCTTCGGTGAAAGGATCTTCTTTGTCCAAGAACACACCACTCGGAATGGCTCCTCTCTTGGAACCTATCTTTGCTAGATCATCAGCTGCTTGATTTTTCAGTCGGGGTATATGATGGAGCTCCAACCCCTCGAACTTCTTTTCCAGCTTCCTCACTGCACTGCAGTATCCAGTCATGGCTGGGCTTCTCACGTCCCACTCCTTCATCACTTGGTTGACCACTAAATCTGAATCGCCATAGACCATCAGGTGACGGACGCCGAGTGAAATGGCCATGCGCAATCCGTATAAGAGGGCCTCATACTCTGCCTCATTGTTGGAGGAATCAAAGTGAATCTGGAGCACGTATCTGAGCTTATCTCCTCTGGGGGAAACCAGGACAACCCCAGCACCGGAACCATTCAACATCTTAGAGCCATCAAAAAACATGGTCCAATGCTCCGAGTGAACTTCAGTCGACTGCTGCTGTTCAATCCACTCGGCAAGGAAATCTGCTATTGCCTGGGACTTAATGGCTTTCTGTGCCTCAAACTTGATATCAAGGGGAAGAAGTTCAATCGCCCATTTCGCCACTCGACCAGTTGCATCTCTGTTGTGCAAAATCTCTGATAGTGGAGCGTCGCCGACGACTGTGATGGAATGATCAGAGAAATAATGAGCAACCTTCTTTGTGGTCATGTATATTCCATACACAAGCTTCTGATAATGAGGATATCTCTGCTTGGATGGAGTCAAGACTTCAGACAAATAATACACTGGACGCTGAACTTTGAAAGCTTTTCCTTCTTCTTCCCGCTCGACCGTAAGCACTGTACTGACGACTTGTCCTGTGGCTGCAATATAAAGCAACAGAGGCTCTTCGCTGATTGGGGCAGCAAGCACCGGCTGGGTGGAGAGCAGAGCTTTTAGCTCGGCAAACGCTGCATCAGCTTCTGGAGTCCACTCGAACTTGTCTGCCTTCTTCATCAGTCGGTAAAGAGGCAATGCCTTTTCACCGAGTCGTGAGATGAATCGACTTAATGCGGCCAAGCATCCAGTAAGCTTCTGGACATCGTGAACTCGCACAGGGCGTTTCATTCGGAGAATAGTGCCGATCTTTTCTGGATTAGCGTCGATCCCTCACTCGGAAACGAGAAAACCGAGTAATTTGCCACCAGGAACTCCGAATGTGCATTTTGATGGATTGAGCTTGATATCATACCTTCTGAGGTTGGCAAATGTTTCGGCGAGGTCAGCGAGCAGGTCGGAACCTTTTCGTGACTTGACGATGATATCATCCATATACGCTTCCACATTCCGACTGATTTGAGTGAGTAGACACTTCTGAATCATTCGCATAAATGTGGCTCCGGCATTCTTGAGGCCGAATGGCATGGTGATATAGCAGAAGCACCCGAATGGAGTGATGAAAGCTGTTTTTACCTCGTTGGGTCCGTACAGACGGATCTGGTGGTACCCGGAGTAGGCGTCTAGAAAAGACAATCTCTCGCATCCCGCGGTCGAGTCAACAATTTGATCTATGCGAGGGAGAGGAAAATGATCTTTCGGGCAGGCCCGATTGATGTGCTTGAAATCAATGCACATTCGGAGTGATTTGTCCTTCTTAGGGACCATGACGACATTAGCGAGCCACTCGGAGTGGTATATCTCTCGGATAAATCCTGCCGCCAACAGTCGAGCCACTTCCTCACCAATGGCTTTTCTCTTCTGGATGGCGGACCGCCGAAGATGCTCTTTGACTGGTTTAGCTGATGAGTCGACTCTTATGCGATGCTCAGCCAGTCCCCTGGGAACACCTGGCATGTCAGCGGGCTTCCATGCAAAAATGTCCCAGTTCTCACGGAGGAACTGGATGAGCGCTTCTTCCTGTTTCGGGTCGAGTGTTGTGGAGATGTGGGTCGGGGCTGCATCGGGGTCGGTCGGGTGAATGTGAACAGACTTCGTCTCACCGGACGACTGAAATGCAGATTCTGTGGCAGGTTTCTTGGATCGCAGCAAATCACTCGGATCTGCATTTTGCTTGTATTCTTCAAACTCGACCGCTGTCACCTGGGAATCGGCAATCTTTGAGCCCTTCTGAAAGCACTCTTCTGCCTTTTTCCGATCACCGGTGACGGTGATCACTCCTTTGGGGCCGGGCATCTTCAATTTGAGGTACACGTAACATGGTCGAGCCATGAACCGTGCATAAGCTGGTCTCCCCAAAATGGCATGATATGCGCTCTAAAAATCCACGACCTCAAACATCAACTTCTCTTTGCGAAAATGTTTCGAATCACCAAACACCACGTCCAGAGCTATTTGGCCGAGTGACTCGGCTTTCTTCCCTGGTATAACTCCATGAAAGCTCATGTTACTAGTGCTCAGTCGGGACATCGGAATGCCCATTCCTTTCAGTGTGTCTGCATACAACAAATTCAGCCCACTACCACCGTCCATCAGCACTTTTGTTAGTCGAGTGCCTTCGACAACTGGATCGACCACCAAAGCTTGCCTCCCAGGGGTGGCAATATGAGTCGGGTGATCAGATTGGTCGAATGTGATGGGTGTTTGGGACCATCTCAAATAATTTGCTTTTGCTGGGCTAACCATGTTCACCTCACGGTTAATGACTTTCAATCGACTCTTGCTTTCCGCATCTGCAAAGATCATCAGAGTGGAGTTGGTATGCGGATATCCTTCCTCACTGTCCTCCTTGTCTTCGGCCTTGTCTGACTCCTTTTCCTTGTCTTTAGACTGTTTTCCTTGAAACTGCTGGATCAGGAGTCGACATTGGCGAGTGGTATGCTTTGGGTAAATGATATTCCCCTCTTCGTCTTTCTTCGTGTGGATGTGACACGGCATATCCATCACGTCACTCCCTTCTTTATCCTTTACCTTCTTAGGGTTCCAGGATCCTTTTGGTTTCCCTTTAAACTTTCCCTGAGTCACGGCCAGAGCCTCTCCAGGAGCTACCGGTTCAGCCTTCCGCTTCTGTTTCCGACTGGTGTTTCCCTTCTCCGACTGACTCGGCTTGTGCTTGCCGCTTCGGAGTCGGTCTTCTTCTTCGCCGTTGGCGTACTTGGTAGCAATTTCCATCATCCGACTCAGGGTCATGTCACCGGTTCGACCAAATTTCAAACTCAATTCTCTGTTCTTGACACCATCCTTGAAGGCGCAGACTGCCTGATGATCAGACACATTCTCCACAGTATGGTGCAAAGTGATCCACCTCTGAATATACTCCCTGAGAGTCTCATTGGTCTTCTGCACGCAGACTTGCAGCTCCATCAATCCAGCCGGTCGCTTGCGAGTTCCTTCAAATGTTCTGACGAACACTCGGGACAGATCTTCCCAAGTGTAAATGCTGCTAGGAGGTAACTGAGTCAACCATGCTCTAGCAGAACCTTCCAACATGAGGGGCAAATGCTTCATGGCCACCTCGTCATTCCCACCACCAATCTGAACCGCCACTCGGTAGTCCTCAAGCCAAGTTTCAGGCTTAGACTCACCAGTGAACTTGCTGACTCCTGTTACCAACCTGAAATTGGGAGGGATCACTGCGGCTCTGATAGCTCTGCTGAAACATTCCGGACCAGAAACAAGCACTCGATTGCTCGTGGGCGCATCTCTGTCGGGTCCACCTCGATGGGCTCTGTTTCGGTCGACCAAGCCTTGCACGATAATGGATCGCGCGTCGAAGCCTGGTTCTCTGGGGTCGACTGGAACTCTTCGCCCTGCACTGAGCTGACGTCTGTCATCTTGCTGACGAGGAGCGTAGGACCCACCCCTCGGAGGGGAAGTGGGAACTCGACGCCTATCATCTCGGTCGTGTCGGTCTCCATATTGGTCTCGCCGATTCTCGCGTCCTTCACGCCGCGGAGGCGATCTGGGACTGTGAGCCGACTGAACCGTATTCGCAGCGACGGATCGACTGTGAATTCTGTTGCGCGACTGCGACACGGCTGAATTCTGATCTCCTGCTGCCCGGAGCAGATCCCTGATCTGCATCAAGCCTCTGCCAGCTTCCGACTGAGAGGGCTGGATGGACTCTGCTATACGGGTCGCAGCTGCTAAATTCTGGATTGGGGTTCGATATACCTGAGTCGGCGGGAAGAGTTGACGTCGACTGGCGTCAGGAACTCGTTGCCGCGCGCGCTCATCGAGTGCTCGCTGAAGATTCTCCAAGCGAGCGCGTTCGGCCAAGTTGGCCAAACGTGCCTCCTTTAAGGCGCGAGCCTCGGGGGTTTCTCCTACGATGGGAGTATGCAGGGCATGCACGTTCCTGCGGCGAAGTTCCTCTCTTTGCAGAGAGTCGAGTGGCTCGGGCTGGTACTCTTCGTGGTCTCGTGCGGGGTCGCCTCCGTCGCCTGCCCCACCATCACGGGCGAAGCCAGGGGGACTGCGGGGCCCGTCGACCATCAGGATTTCCGCCGCTGGATCACTGCTATCGCACTTGGATGCAGTCTCAACGGAGCCAGTCGACAGATCGAACAGGCCGTAGAGGGATTCGCCGGGCTCGATTGCCGCAACTTGGGTGGTGGCCGTCTGGCGAGCCACCGCGTGCCTCACCCACCGCTGAAGCCTCGACCGGCCCGAGCGCTTGCGCCGGCGGGAGACCGGGAGGGTGGCCGATGGGGGAGTCGACCGATACGGGGTCGACGGTTGCCGCAGCAGAACGCCGCGGACACATGCGCGAAAATGCGTCGCACCGCGGACGGGGAGCGCATCGACGTCGAGTGGAGCCTCCTGGAGCCAGGCGGAGTCGTCGGCGACGAAGGTGAGAGCACCGAGACGGATCTCTCGACCCTCGACCAAAACTCCAGCAGCCACCATGATGAAAGTACTCGGAAGAATCGCAACTTCTCCACAAAATTGCTAAAACACCTGCCCCACAGTGGGCGCCAACTGTCGTGGTTCTAAGCCTGACAGTAGGGTGGGGGTAGGTATGGAGAGGCAAGGTCCTAGCTATGGAGAGGTTGTAAACACAAGAGATGTACGAGTTCAGGCCCTTCTCGGAGGAAGTAAAAGCCCTACGTCTCGGAGCCCGGAGGCGGTCGAGTGGATTACGTGTATATGAGTTACAGGGTGCCGAACCCCTCTACCTGTGGAGGGGGGTGCCTTATATAGAGTGCGCCAGGACCCCAGCCAGCCCACGTAGGAGAGGGTTTAAGGTGCGTTAAGTCCGGGGCGTTACTGATAACGCCCCACATAAAGTGCCTTTACTATCATAAAGTCTACTTAATTACAGACCGTTGCAGTGCAGAGTGCCTCTTGACCTTCTGGTGGTCGAGTGAGTCTTCGTGGTCGAGTCCTTCAAGTCAGTCGAGTGAGTCCCTCGTAGGTCGACTAGAAGGTGATCTCTTCTAAGGATGTCCTTGGGCAGGGTACTTAGATCAGGTCTGTGATCCTACCCTAGGTACATGACTCCATCACCATCCCCGACTTGGGAGCCCCCTTCTTGATTGATTGCTGGCGTTGTTGAGTCTAGAACAAAAAAAATGTTTTGAGTCTTAGGATTATATATATCGGAGAGTAGGATTCTTTTTACTCCTCAGTCCCTTCGTCCCTCTGGTGAGGTCTCCTGACGTAGATGTTTTGACTTTCCTCTCCTCAAATTTCACTAAATTTTTTTTTAGGATCACGCGGGTATCTCGGAATCGTTCCGATGGTTTTGTGACGAGAACATTGTTCTTGGTGCCTCCTGACATTTAGGGGTTGTGGCAGTGTCCCGGGGAGTTGAGCTCCGAGGTGTTGTCGTCACAATTTTATTGTTGCAGTTCTGGAATACCTGAGTTTTGCCGACATCGAAAATCTCTTTTATGCAGTTGTTGGTGAGATAACCTCGACGTCACCCAGTACTGGGGAGTTCGGGAGTATTGCCATGACTCGTATAACGGATACTTTTCGAAGGTTGAGGTACACGATTTCCGAAGGTTTCTTGGTTATGTGTTGACAGATGGATACAGCTGGATGTAGGGATTGTTAGTTTGGGTGAGATATATTGCTTCCCCTGTATCCCCAACACCTGATTGCATAACCGGAAAGTTTCGGGAGTTTATAGGTGGGATTCAAGTAGCTCTAGCACTTCTTGCCGCAGATATTTGGTTTGTGATTGGGTAGTCCTTACCACTTATTTGTTCCAGTTGTACCTTGTTTATTTCATTCATCAATCTCTTATCAAGTGGCTTCTCACCTTAATGGTCATGTGATGTTAGCTTTGGGAATTCATCGTTCATCCTTGTTCGAATGTTTATTGTGAAGACTATATGTTGCAATTTCTATCCGTTGATTCAACTTGTCTATCTGTCTATCAAGATGCTAACGGATGTCACCCTCTTTAGGATGGCTCCGCCAACGCGTCAGAATCCGGAACGCAATGATGGGAGTCAGGCGAACCCTCCACCTCCACCTCCGCCTCCGGAGGCATGGCAAGCTTTGATGGCAACCACAAATGCCAACGCTCAGTTGTTGATTCAGCTGATGCAAGAGCGCAACCAAGGCCAAGGCAACCAAGGAAATCAAGGTCAAGGGCAGTTCAATCATCAGCCTCAGTTTCCTACCCTCAACCAATTCCTTGCAAGTCAGCCGAAGTCTTTCAGCTACTGTGCCGAGGCCACAGACGCTGACAATTGGCTCGTGGATATCAACAAGCATTTTGAATGCAGCAATGTCAGGCCTGAGGACTACGTAAGTTCGCTTCTTTTTAGCTCAAGGATCAAGCAGCTGATTGGTTCCAGCAATACAAGGATTCCAGAGGAGGTCGAGTGATTACTTGGACTGACTTCTGTCGGGACTTTAAAGCTCACCACATTCCTACCAGTGTTGTTGAGAGCAAGCGTGAGGAGTTCCGCAATCTCAAGCAAGGTAACATGTCAGTGTACGAATACAACAAGCAGTTTCAGAAACTTGCTCGCTTCGCTAAGCAAGATGTTCCTGATGAGAAGAGTATGATCTATCAATTCAGAGGTGGCCTTAGAGAGGATCTGCAGTTAGCTCTCGTTCTTGTTGAGCCTACTCAGTTTGATCAATTCTACAATATGGCCCTCAAGCAAGAAGGTGCTCAGCTCAAGTGTGAGGCTTCTAAGAAGAGAATCAGGGATGTAGTTCAGTCTTCTTCTTCCTCTCAAGTGGCAGCTAAGCAGCAAAAGTTCTACCTTCCTCCCCCTCCGTTTCGTCAGCCTTACCAGCAGAAGAACTTAGGTGGTCGTGGATCTTCCCACCCACCCAACCCAGGCTATCAGAACAAGTCTCAGCCTCAAGCTCCAAGGTCAAATGCTCTGTATCATCGTCCGCTCTCAAAAGTGACTTGCAACAAGTGCCAGCAGAAAGGTCACTATGCGAACAAATGCTTCAATCAAAGGCGCCTTCCTCCTCCCCCTCCTGTGAGATCTTCAAGCAATGCAGTGGTCAAGCATAATCCAAAGCATGCAAAGGTGAACATGATGAATGCAGCTCAGGCAGATGATTCTTCAGATGTGATCATGGGTAATCTCTCAGTTAATGACATTCCTGCAAAAGTCTTATTTGATACTGGTGCATCGCATTCTTTCATTTCAAGACCTTTTGTGGCTATGCATGATTTGGTTACTCAATTATTGCCGAGTCCTTTGTCTATTGTTTCCCTGGCTCGGCAAATGACTTCTCGAGCATTCGTTCGGGATTCCGTTATCAAGATGGGCGACTATAGATTTCTGTCTTCTCCAGTTGTTCTTCGTGACTCGGATATTGATCTAATTCTTGGGATGGACTGGCTTTCTAAGCACAAGGCTCAACTTGATTGTGCTGCCAGGGAAATTCAATTGACACACTCTTCTGAGGATGTTATCATATATGCCGCTCGTGATGAAACAATTCGGTTGTTTTCTCTCAATGAGAAGGGCGAGTTGGATGCTATCTCTCAGATTCCAGTCGTTTGTGAGTACAAAGATGTCTTTCCAGAAGAGCTTCCGGGTATGCCTCCTCATCGGCCAGCCGAGTTCGTTATCGATCTTGAGCCTGGAACTGAACCCGTTTGCAAGCGTCCTTACAAGCTTGGACCCAAGGAGCTAAAGGAATTGAAGAAACAGCTCGATGAACAAGAGCGTCTGGGTTTGATCAGACCGAGTTCATCTCCTTGGGGTTGTGGAGTTCTTTTTGTCCAGAAGAAGGATGGCACGGATCGACTGTGCGTCGATTACCGTCCATTGAACAAGAAGGCAATCAAGAACAAGTATCCACTTCCCAACATCAATGAGCTTTTCGAGCAACTCAAAGGTGCTAAAGTATTCTCCAAGCTTGACCTCCGTATGGGTTATCATCAGATTCACATTCATGAACAAGATATTCCCAAGACAGCATTCAGAACAAGCTATGGTTCTTATGAATATACTGTCATGTCTTTCGGCCTTGCCAATGCTCCTCCAACATTCTCTCGCATGATGAACTTTATCTTCAACCCCTACACAAATGAATTCGTCTTGGTGTATCTCGATGATATTTTGTTCTTCTCCAAGAATAAGTCGGATCATGCCAAACATTTGCGATTGGTGCTCGACAAGCTCAGAGAGCATCAATTCTATGCGAAGTTTTCCAAATGTGAGTTCTGGCTTGATGAAGTTCTTTACCTTGGTCATATCATCTCCGCCAAGGGAATTGCTGTTAATCCGGCAAAGGTGTCTGCAATTGTGAATTGGGAACCTCCTCAAAATGTCAAGCAGCTCCGCAGTTTTCTCGGTCTTGCAAGCTATTGCTGAAGATTCATTGAGAACTTCTCTAAGATTGCAAAGCCTCTTTCCAACCTCCTCCAGAAGCATGTCAAGTATGTCTGGATGCCTGAGTGTGACGTTGCTTTCAACACCCTCAAAGAGAAGCTAGTCACAGCTCCTGTCTTGACTCCTCCTGATGAATCCAAGCCATTCGAAGTGTTCTGCGATGCTTCTCTTCAAGGTCTCGGTGCTGTGTTAATGCAAGAGAAGAAAGTTGTGGCCTATACCTCTCGTCAGTTGAAGCCCAACGAAAAGAACTACCCCACTCACGGTCTTGAGTTGGCGGCAGTTGTCCATGCATTGATAACATGGAGACATCTCTTGTTGGGAAGGCAAGTGGACATTTTCACCGATCACAAGAGCCTCGAGTATATCTTCACTCAACCCAACCTCAACCTCAGACAAACTCGATGGGTCGAAATGATTCAAGAGTACAATCAAAGTATTGAATATACTCCTAGCAAGGAGAATGTGATTGCAGATGCTCTGAGCAGAAAGGCTTATTGCAACAGCCTAATTCTCAAGCCATTTCAACCGGATCTTCGTGAAGCTTTCCGCAACCTGAATCTTCAAGTTGTTCCTCAAGGCTTTCTTGCCAACCTCATAGTCTCTCCAACTTTGGAAGATCAAATTCGTGAGGCACAACTCCTGGATACCATGGTGAAGAAGGTGAAACGTGGTATTGACAAGGGCATTTCCAAGTACAAGTGCTATCGCTTGGATGACAAAGATACTCTTTTCTTTGAGGATCGTATTGTGGTTCCTAAAGGCGATCTGAGAAAAGTCATCATGAATGAGGCACACAATTCCCTCCTATCCATTCATCCTGGGAGTACAAAGATGTACCATGACCTCAAGCAGTCGTATTGGTGGACTCGAATGAAGCGAGAAATTGCTCAATTCGTGAATGAATGTGATGTCTGCAGAAGGGTGAAAGCAGAACACCAAAGACCAGCTGGTCTCCTCCAACCTCTTGCTATTCCAGAATGGAAGTTTGATCATATCGAGATGGACTTCGTGACTGGTTTTCCTAAGTCCAAGCATGGAAATGATGCTATCTTCGTTGTCATTGACAAGCTTACTAAAGTGGCTCATCTCCTTCCTATCAAAGAATCTATCACATCAGCTCAGCTGGCAGAGCTATACACCTCCAGGATTGTCTCCTTGCACGGCATTCCACAATTGATCTCTTCAGACCGTGGAAGCATCTTTACTTCTAAGTTCTGGGACTCCTTTCAGAAGGCCATGGGCACCAACATTTGTTTCAGCACAACTTTCCATCCTCAAACAAGTGGCCAAGTCGAGCGAGTCAATCAAATCCTTGAAGACATGCTCAGGGCTTGTGTCATTTCCTTTGGCATGAAGTGGGAAGATTGTCTTCCATATGCCGAGTTCTCCTACAACAACAGCTTCCAAGCGAGTTCGGGCAAGGCCCCATTCGAAATTCTCTACGGCAGAAAGTGTCGTACTCCTCTCAATTGGTCCGAGACAGGTGAACGCCAACTTCTTTGCAACGACTTGATCACGGAAGCCGAAGAAATGTGCAAAGTCATTCGTGAGAATCTCAAAGCCGCGCAATCGCTCCAGAAGAGTTACTATGATAGCAAGCACCGTGACTTGGCTTTTGAAATCGGAGACCATGTCTACCTGCGCGTCTCTCCAATGAAAGGCACTCGTCGCTTCGGTATCAAAGGGAAGCTTGCTCCTAGATACGTGGGTCCTTTCAAGATCATTGGCAAAAGAGGCGATCTCGCCTATCAACTCGAGCTTCCATCCAACTTTGCAAACGTGCACGATGTGTTTCACGTGTCACAGCTTCGCAAGTGCTTCAAGACTCCTGAGCACACTATCAACTTTGAAGAAATTGACCTCCAAGAAGATCTCTCTTATCATGAGCATCCCGTTGCTATTCTTGAAGAAACCGAGCGCAAGACTCGCAACAAGTCAATCAAATTTCTGAAAGTGAAGTGGTCACACCATTCCGACCGAGAAGCCACCTGGGAGCACGAGGATCACCTCCGTTCTGAATATCCGGAGTTCTTTCAGTCCTAGATCGCGGGACGAGATCCTCTTGTAGTGGTGGAGTGTTGTAACACCCCGGATGTAATTTTCCTTCTTTGTAACTCCAACTCTTGCCATTTTCGGCTATGTGCTATGATATTCCCTCCGTCGTTGGGTTTTTCTCTTTTGTTTTGCATTTTGTTCATGTCATGCATCTCATATCATGTCATCATGTGCATCTCATTTGCATACGTGTTCGTCTCATGCATCCGATCATTTTCCCCGTTGTCCGTTTTGCAATCCGACACTCCCACGTGCACCGGCGCACCCCTCTTGTCTCTTTTCGTGTGCAGGTGTTAAACGTTCTCGGAATGGAATGAGGCTTACCAAGTGGCCTTGGTATACCACCAGTAGACCACCTGTCAAGTTTCGTGTCATTTAGAGGTCGTTTGATACTCCAACGGTTAACCGCATAACCGCAAAGGCCTCTTTTCAGTTGCAGCCCAACACCCCTTCAAAACAGCCCAATAACTCATCTAAGTCACTTCCATGCTCTCCGCCGTCAGATCACGATCGTGTGGGCGAAAACCGCACCCCATTTGGAGTCTCCTAGCTCCCTCTACCTACAAATATGTGGCCATCCCCGAAATTTTCGGGCAAACCCTAGCCACCGCTCCCCTCGCGCCGCCGTACACGTTCGGACCGTGCCGGACGCATCCGCCCTCCGCCGCCCGGCCAACCGGGAGCCGCCACGTGGCGCGTCCACCGCCCCCGCGCCGCCGGCCCGCCTAGCCCGTCGCCGGCCCCCGCGGCCCGTCCCCGCTGCCAGCCGCCGCCGCCTCCTCGTCGCCCGGCTGTGACCTCCACCGCCTCCGCCTCGCGCCGCCCGGCCG
>NC_041385.1:783837922-783845079 GCF_002162155.2 Triticum dicoccoides | reverse complement strand
GACGCGCTCCGGCCGGCCCCGCCCCGCCGGACGCCGCCGCCGTCGCCCCGCCGCGTCCCCACGCCGGATCCGACCGCCCCGGCCTCTTCCCCGACCGTCTTCCTCCTCCCCGAGCTCCTACTCCGGCGTGCATCGGCGTCCGTGCCCAGATCCAGATCGGATCTGAGAAGAACCCGAGGTTGACGTCCGTATTTTGCCTAAATCCTCGATTATTTTGAAATTATCATGCCATATTCATCGTGTCATAACTTTGCACCCGTGGCTCCGTTTTGGGCGTGTAGCATACCGAATTGTTCGCCTCGACGAGGACATCATTTCATCTCATTGCATCATTTTCATTTGAGGTTATCTTAATGCCCGAAATGCTGTTGTAAGAGGGCTATGTGATGTTAGTTTCAGATTCTTATCAGAACATGCACTTTTGTCATTTTTGCCATGATTGATGTGTGCATCTTATGAACTTGAGCCTTACATATGTTTTGAACTATGCCATGCCAAATTTACAGGGGTGTATGCCATGTATTTTTGTGATCAATGTGGTGACTAGCACAAGCATGCAAACTAGGCCTCGTGGTGTTGCTGATTTCAGTCCCTGTTCTGCTGTTATTTTTATGCCATGTACACTTGATGCTACAGAGTGATCCATGCATATTTTGAGATACTTCAGTAAGGATGTTTTGAACATATGGTTATGCTCTATCCATTCATGCCCCTGTTTGAAATTATGGAGTAGTCTAGCATGTCATTTTCGTGCTCTACTTTTGCTACAAAATGTTTTCTGGCAGATTGTTTACATGTTATTCAATTTTGCCAAGGTTGTTGTAGTTGATCCTTGCATGCTATGATGTTGTTCTTGCCATGTATAGCTTCTATGCCATGTCTTCTTGATGGATGTATGCTTAGTTTATCACGAAATGCTCTGTAGTGAGTGCATCGAGCTCGCGAAGATGCCTTCATAATTCTGTCAATGCCATGCCCTGTTTGTTGAATCTGTTAACGAAACTTGCTATGTTTACATGCATGCCATCATTTCTTCTGATCCTTTTTGGCTCATGGTCAGTAAGGGACTTTTGTTCCATGCTTTGAATAGATTCATGTCATGCCTTGTTTTGCTATTATAAGTTCATGTAGCATGTTGATTGCTTGCTCTGAACATTGCTACCTGATGTTGTTTATGCCATGTCAAACCTGATATCTTTTGCACTTTTCCCATGCTTGTTTGAACCTGCTATGGTGTGATTTAGCCGTAGCTCAGTGTTCCTTTTTTGTCAAGCATCTCCTTTAGATCACTGCCATATGCTTTGTTTTTATGTTGGGGTGTTGTAGCATAGTTTCTTGTTGCATGCTAAGTAGCATCATGCTGTTAATCGCAGATTTGTGTCATTTTTGTTTTGCTTGCCATTTGCAAACCGTGCATCCGATTCCGATGATCTTTATATCGATTTCAACCGAAATAATCTCATCTTTCCAGCAGCATACTTGGTTTGCCAAGTTGATGCCTTGCTCATCCTTTTTCCTCCCAGAGCACGCATACGCATTGCATATCACATCTCGCATATCATGACATGTGTTGCATCATGTTGCTTGTGCATTGCACCGTGATTTATTGTGGTTCCTTTACTTGTGTTCTTGCTTTGGGTAGAGCCGGGAGATACGTGCACGAGGAACCTATTGAGTACGCTAACGAGGATCAAGCCTTCGACAACTCTGAGAACTTTGCAGGCAAGACGACCATACCTTCGATATCACTTCTATCTTTGCTTTGCTAGTTGCTCGCTCTATCGTTATGTTAGCTCTACCTACCATTGTTTATCATGCCTCCCATATTGCCATGTCAAGCCTCTAACCACCCTGTCCTAGCAAACCGTTGTTTGGCTATGTCACCGCTTTTGCTCAGCCCCTCTTATAACATTGCTAGTTGCAGGTGAAGATGAAGTTCGTTCCTTGTTGGAACATGGATATGTTGGGATATCACAATATCTCTTGTTTAATTAATGCACCTTATATACTTGGTAAAGGGTGGAAGGCTCGGCCTTATGCATGGTGTCTTGTTCCACTCTTGCCGCCCTAGTTTCCATCATACCGGTGTTATGTTCCTTGATTTTGCGTTCCTTACGCGGTTGGGTGATTTATGGGACCCCCTTGACAGTTCGCTTTGAATAAAACTCCTCCAGCAAGGCCCAACCTTGGTTTTACCATTTTCCACCTAAGCCTTTTCCCTTGGGAATTCGCGAGCCCGAGGGTCATCTTTATTTACCCCCCCGGGCCAGTGCTCCTCCGAGTGTTGGTCCAAACTAGAGCCCTTTGCAGCGCCCCCTCAAGGAAACTTGAGGTCTGGTTTTAGTTGTACGGATTGCTCATCCGTTGTGCCCTGAGAACGAGATATGTGTAGCTCCTATCGGGATTTGTCGGCACAGTCGGGTGGTCTTGCT
Source organism: Triticum dicoccoides (assembly GCF_002162155.2). Taxonomy (NCBI): domain Eukaryota; kingdom Viridiplantae; phylum Streptophyta; class Magnoliopsida; order Poales; family Poaceae; genus Triticum; species Triticum dicoccoides. The sequence goes on along the minus strand of NC_041385.1, from coordinate 783,842,647 downwards.
GGTCTTGTTTTACCATTGTCGAAATGTCTTGCGAACCGGGATTCCGAGACTGATCGGGTCTTCCCGGGAAAAGGTTTATCCTTCGTTGACCGTGAGAGCTTATGATGGGCTAAGTTGGGACACCCCTGCAGGGTATATTATCTTTCGAAAGCCGTGCCCGCGGTTATGAGGCAGATGGGAATTTGTTAATGTCCGGTTGTAGATAACTTGACACTTGACTTCATTAAAATGCATCAACCGTGTGTGTAGCCGTGATGGTCTCTTCTTGGCGGAGTCCGGGAAGTGAACACGGTTTGAGTTATGTATGACCATAAGTAGTTTCAGGATCACTTCTTGATCGCTTCTAGCTTCTCGACCGATGCGTTGCTTCTCTTCTCGCTCTCACTTGTGTGTGTTAGCCACCATATATGCTTAGTGCTTGCTGCAGCTCCACCATATTACCCCTTTTCCTACCTATGAGCTTAAGTAGTCTTGATCTCGCGGGTGTGAGATTGCTGAGTCCTTGTGACTCACAGATTCTACCAAAATAGATGCAGGTGCCGAGGATACCAGCACAGATGGCGCGACCGAGATCAAGTGGGAGTTTGATGAGGCCCTTGGTCGTTACTATGTTTCGTTTCCAGATGATCAGTAGAGGATCCCAGTCAGGACGATCGGGGATCTAGCATTTGGGGTTGTCTTCTTTTTATTTGGATTTGACCGTAGCCGGTCTATGAGTGTATTTTGAATGATGTATGATCTTAATTATGTATTGTGTGAAGTGGCGATTGTAAGCCAACTCTCTTTGTCCCATTCTTGTTCATTACATGGGATTGTGTGAAGATGACCCTTCTTGCGACAAAACCACCATGCGGTTATGCCTCTAAGTCGTGCTTCGACACGTGGGAGATATAGCCACATCGTGGGTGTTATAGGGCGTGATGAGCCAGAAATAGCAGATTGACCAATATGCGAAATAGACAAACCTGCACCATTGGCGACTTGCACTTGATCTTTTCCGTTGTGGCGTTCCTGGGTGGTGAGCCTGTCGAGGTCGACGGTCAGATGATCGGTGATGCCCTAGTCCATGTACCAGCTCGGATACTCGACGTCGCCGGAGCGCACGGCGTTGCCGGAACGCTCACGGTTGTCTTGAGGATGATAGGCATGGTTGAAGCGGTTCCTGCAGTGCAGAGCATCATGGCCAAACTTGGAGCAGACCTGACACTTGATGTACTTGCCGTGACCACGCCCCTGGCCATGGCCACGGCCTTGACCGCCTTGGCCTCCAGCTTGACCTCCGTGGCCGCCGTGCCCGCCATTGCACTGGCCATCAGAGTTGCGTGTTGTAGACTTGGCGGAGGAGTGGAGCTCGTCCACGGACGTCTCCTGTTCCATGCGGAGCTTGGCGCTGACGAGGAACACGTAGAAGCTGCCAAGGCTGATCGGCTCCTCGCGAGTGGTGATGGAGGCCACCAGAGGTTCAAATTCAGACCCAAGACCGGCCAGCATGTAGCCGAGGATCTCGTCGTCGCCAAGAGGCTTGCCAATGGACGCCATAGCATCAGCAAAGCCCTTCATCTTGTTGAAGTATTCAGTAGCAGAGAGGTCCTTCTTCTTCAGGTTCGACAGCTAAAAACGCATCTGCATGAGACGCGCCTTGTTCTGCAAGGAGAACATGTCATGGAGGGCCGCCCAGATGGCGGCGGAGGTGGTCATGAGTGTCATCTGACCGAGGACATCCTCCGTCATGGAGCCCAGCAGTGCAATGAGCACCAACTGGTCTCGCTGGTACCACTGAAGGAAGAGCGGGTTTGCCTCCTCCTTGGCATTGGCGCCGGCGCCGGTGGTGATGGTGTAGGACGGCGGCTGCATCGAGCCATCGACGTAGCCGAAGAGGCCATGGGAGTGGAGCACCGGGACAACCTGCGTCTTCCAGAGGAGAAAGTTATCCCTTGTCAGGCGGATGGTGATGAGATTGCCGATCGACGAGATCGAGACAGGAGCGGAGGAGCTAGCAGCGATGGCGAGGATGCCGGCGTTGGGAGAGGTGAGGGCACCGGAGGTGGAGTTGTTGGCGGCAGGGCCTGACATGGCAGCGACGTGGAGGGAGAGATCGATGGGAGAGGATCTTATCGCTCTGATACCAAGTCAGGAGGGATGAATCGCCGTGACTTATGCATCAGGCCTTGCCTTTCATTTATACACAGGCCGGGTACAAGATAGATACAATTCAGTTAGGATTTTATCTATAACAACCTAACTTGATCATTATCTATACAACGCACGAGCTGATCCTAACAACCTACAGTTAGGCTATAGACTCATTTAACAGAGCATCTATATGATGGAGTGAGTATCAGATGCTCGTGAGGCCCAAGTCCTCCGGTGACACGGGCTTTTGGGCCGTTGGATCTTAGATCAGACAGCATATAGAAAGCTGATTCCCCTCAAAAAGAAATCTGATGGATCTGTTCTACCTATGCACAATTTGCAAACTTTTAGGGAGGCTTTTTTGCAAAAATGTTCGAGAGCTCCTGCGACCTTGAGCATGCACCGAGGACCCCGGCTCAGTCGAGCACCAGATATTTTCCTCTACGAGGTACTAGTTGTTGGGCAGACGGCTGGGCCCGGCTGTCATCTGGTGACCAAATATCAGCGAGGCGTTGTGCATACTGGTTTAGACATGAAGATGTGCCTCATTCCAAGAACGGCGATGTGGTGCTAGTTGTTGCCCTAAGACTCGGGTGTGCTACAGATACCGAAGTGCCGATACGCTTTATACAAGGCCACTTGATGAACTAAGCTAGAAAAGTTTCTCCCGTTCCTAATGCCTACTATTACCAAACGAGAATCCACACTTCGTTTCTTAATTAACTCGTGTCACTAGCTCCATATATTGTTTTTCTTGTTCACGGCCTATTTGCACAGGTGTGTTTGCACTAGTAGTAAAGCTTTATCGATCCTACTTCACAGAAGGTGAAGCATTATATGTTCACGCATGAGCTCACACACAGTGCCATCAATCTGCATCTGCATGGTTAAATATTATGGGACCAGTAGTATTTTGCTTCCGAGGAAAACCCCCTAATTCACATGTGCTAGTTATTAGTCTCCCCGGTGTGATGGGTTCAAATAGGACTTTTTTTTTTCTTTCATATGCAGAGAGAAAACTAGATGATACCATGGGAATTGCTTGTAGTATATTTTAGTTAGATTTAGTTGTTTGGAGCGTGGATATTTAATATGGGCAAATGTTTGGGCGCGGTGCGCTGGCCGAATCGTTCGGCCGGTCGCTCACGAGCCACGCAATGAGCCCCCATCGTACACCTCGCGCATCACCCTGGCCCATCTTATCTTCTCCCTCTTCCTTCTTCCTCCCGATCCCTTCCTTCTCTTTCAGCCTAGCACGCTGCTGGCCACGCTCCTCGTCTTCCTCTTTCGGATCCCTCCGCCGGCTAGCCCCAATCCCGTGCAGGTCCCTACCTCCAACCTCAGCGCCCTTGCCCACTTCTCCACTCCTCCCCGGCTGCAAGTTCCTCCCGACCCTGAGTTTGAAGCGGTCATGGATATGCCATCCGCGAGCAGCTGCACACGTGCTGGAACCACCCACCGGAGATGCTACAAGCTCGGCGGCGCCTGCTCCAATGTTGCAACCGATGACCCAAAACTGCAACCGATTGATTCAAAAGCTTCAACTGCTCATATATAAAGCTTCAAGTGGACACCACGACTGAAAAAAACTACAATCGTTCATATGAAAGCTTCAATCATAGTTTGCAAAAGTTTCAACAGACCACGCATACAAACTGAAAAAGCTACAACCGTTCATGTGAAAACTTCAAATTGTATTTGAAAAAGCTTCAACCGACGAAATAGATAAGTTTCATGCGACCACTACGAAAGAAAAAAAAAAGCTACAACCGTCGAATTGGAAAGCTTCAACCTGCTTTATACAAAAATTCAACCAACTGTATACAAAGCTTTACCCCCGCGCGTACACAACGAAAATGTTGCAATTGTTGACATGAAAAGCTTCAACCCTATTTCTGAAAAGATTCAACTAGAGACCGCGACAAGAAGCTCGAACCGGCACCCTCACCATTGATGCAACTGACTACTACGGTGGCTTCCCGGCGGAGCTGCAACGGTGACGAACTCCAGGGACCGACATGAGTCAGTTTTCTTTGTTGGGTCCATTTTCTACTGCGTAAGAGGGAGCGGGCCATGGGGCACCTGTGCTCCAACCGGCGAGCGGCTACGGCGAGCGGCGACAGCGAGACAAGCGGCAAACGGCGAGGCGACGGGGACGACGGCAAGGGAGACACCCATGGCTGGGTATGGGATGGCCCGCGGCGCTTGCCATGGCTCGTCTCAATCGCGCTTGGTATCGAGGAAAAAGATGACGCGGAAGGTAGACGACGATGCGGGAGGGCTCGATCTGCCGATTGGGAGGCTGTGCATCAGACGGCCTGGGCTCGACCGGCCCAACTGTTGGGCCAGCGCAACCGGCGAAGATCACTGCCCTTTAATATAATATAAACTTCAAAACTAAAAATATATTGTATTTAAAGTATTTAATTATTATATACTCCCTCCGTCCCATTATTATATTGTATTTACATTATTTACAACGAGGGAGTAGTTGTAATGTATGTAGTATTGAATATATATAGTGGCACAATAGAATTGAAATGGTAGATTTATCTCCTCCTTTCTCATGAATGCCTGCATGTTGAGGTGAGT
>NC_041385.1:783835213-783837592 GCF_002162155.2 Triticum dicoccoides | reverse complement strand
GATTAATATAAACACTGACTTTTTTTGGCGCTAAAATTGTGTATTATGATTGATTGGCCCTACCTAACAAGGCGTAACACTACTTGCCCCCCTCATTCGTTTTTTTCCTGGCTCCGCCACTGGGATCACCTACTTAGTTATATTGGATTCGTCTGGCGGCCAATCTCTGGCAAAATCTTATTACTCACTTGTTAGGGCAAATTGCATCACCTGTTCATTTCGACGACGACAATTTCCCGATCATCAAGTACGCAAGCGACCCACACACACCCCTAGTCATGGAAGCGTGCGAGTATTAGCTGATTCTCCTCAAAGATACTTACATTGTTCGCTAAAGTCACAGGTTTGCATGTCAATTTACCTATTCCAGTCAATGTTGGCGCAGGAAGGGCTCTGAGTCTGGCCCAGATTCTCGGATGTCGTATCAGTTCGACACCATTCACGTATCTCACCCTTCTCCTAGGCATACATGTCACCGGTGGTTGATAAAATTGAAAGAAGACTTGCCACATGTTCACAGAGTGTTCTTTCTTGCTCCATGTGGACCCTAGAGATTTTTTATGAGTGGAACGAATAAAGCAAGCAAAACCTTCCATTAAATAAGGTATGTGCATATATATGCATGACTTTGATGAACATTAAATGGGTCGGCCCATAATGGGATTTTCCTCTTTTGCACCTACCAATCAAGCCCATGAGGGCATCTCCAGCCGTTGGCCCCTCAGGGGGCGTCTAAAAGCGCCGCCTGGGGGCAAGCCGGCGATACACTCGGCGCTGGGGGCGGTTTTGCGCCCAGTCGTCGCACCCAGCTCGCCCCCAGGTGCTGAAATTGGCCCACTTTGTAGCCCAATTTCGGCGAATAAGCGGCCCATATGGGCGAGAATAGGCCCATATTCGGCGTGGTTTCACCGTGTCTCGGCATTCAATTATCAACACAATTATTCCTTATCACATATTTCATCACAGAAAAATCAAATACTTCAACAAAATACTACAACAACAAATAGTTCAATACAAATTATATAGTTCAACAAATAAAAACTCGTATTTCATCACGCGGCGTCCCCCTTGAGCCTCCATAGGTGCTCAATCAGATCTTTCTACAGTTGATGATGCACCTGTGGGTCTCGGATCTCCTGACGCATACTGAGATAGGCAGTCCAAGTTGCCGGTAGCTGGTGATCAACTTCGGCTAGAGGACCCTGCCTGTAGTATGGTTCAGTGTCAAACACTGGGTCTTCTTGCTCGCTCTCGATGATCATGTTGTGCAAGATGACACAGCAAGTCATGATCTCCCACATTTGATCTTTCGACCAGGTCTGAGCGAGGTACCGAACAACAGCGAATCGAGATTGGAGCACACCAAATGCCCGCTCGACATCCTTCCTGCAAGCCTCCTGAAACTTCGCAAACCAGGCGTTCTTGCCTCCTGCCACAGGGTTTGAGATCGTCTTCACAAATGTCGACCATCTCGAATAGATGCGGTCAGCTAGATAGTACCCCTTGTTGTATTGGTGCCCATTGATCTCGAAGTTCACCGGAGGAGAATGGCCCTCAACGAGCTTGGCAAAAACAGGAGAGCACTGCAGCACGTTGATGTCATTGTGATTTCCTGGCATACCAAAGAAGGAGTGCCAAATCCAGAGGTCCTGTGTGGCTACCGCCTCAAGCACCACACTGCAACCGCCTTTGGCGCCTTTGTACATCCCCTGCCAACCAAATGGGCAGTTCTTCCATTTCCAATGCATGCAGTCGATGCTTCCAAGCATCCCAGGAAATCCTCTTGCTGCATTGTGGGCTAGGATCCGAGCAGTGTCTTCCGCATTGGGTGTTCTCAAGTATTGTGGCCCAAACACTGCCACCACTGCCCGACAGAACTTGTAGAAACACTCTATGCTGGTGGACTCGGCCATGCGCCCATAGTCGTCGAGTGAATCACTGGGAGCTCCATATGCAAGCATCCTCATCGCTGTCGTGCACTTCTGGATGGAGGTGAATCCAAGAGCGCCAGTGCAATCCATCTTGCACTTGAAGTAGTTATCGAACTCCCGATTCGGCTCATCCGATAACGGCGCCGAAATGTTCTCTTGCCATGAAGTGGAGCATCGGCGAAGTAGTCGGAGTAGAGCATGCAGTAGCCTTGCAGACGATGTCGGTTCTTTGCTTTCACCCACCCCGGCGCCGAGCCACCTCGACGCGGCTTTTCATTGCTCGCCAGCAGCTGGGCGAGGGCGGCGAGCACCATCAGATGCTCTTCTTCCTGGACGTCGGCCGCGGCTTCCTCCTCCAGCAGTGTGGCGAGCTCTTCCTCCTCATCCGAGTCCATCGCCGAGACAGTCAAAACGCCGAACACCTTGCGCTCGGTGGGCGTGTACCCGC
>NC_041385.1:783823416-783834793 GCF_002162155.2 Triticum dicoccoides | reverse complement strand
GGGCGGGGGTGCGAGGCGAGTCGGGGGAAGAAAACCTTGACTTTTCCCCTGTCGGTGTGGGCCAGGCGTGCTTTTCCCTAGCGCCGGAGCCCCCAACGGCTCCCAGCGCGCCGGGTTCGGCCTGTGACCGCCAGGCGGAAAAAAGGTCCGAACCGGCGATTTTCGGCGTCCTGGGGGCGCGACTGGGCCGTTTTTTCGGCGCCGGCGCCGAAAAAGTGGCCTGGGGGGGCCTGTTGGAGGCGCGGCTGGAGATGCCCTGATAAGCTGGCCCCTGAACTGAATCAATCTGGTCCAACATAAAAAAAAACAACAGATTTCCGGGCAACATGGTATCTCGATACGGCTGGACGCTAAGAAAAACGAAATTCCATGAAAAACAAAGGGGAAAACGGTTTTATTAGATAAAAAAGATTCAGTTTGTTCAGAGTGGGATAAGAACCCACGCCCTTTCGGAGCACATACTTAACATGCCGCCTTAGACCATCTCGGCCATCCCAACAGTTGCTAATCAGAATATATTATATTTAATAGATAATTTTAGCTTAAAAAGCTTCAACTACCTCTGTGACCATAGGGAGTAGCGAATTGTACTTGAAAAGAAAAAACTTGACGAAGGATAGATATCCAATTTCCACAATGGGCCGCTGTAAACTATAAACCGGGACGGGTGCGAGCCCATGTCCACAATGGGCCGTTGTAAACTACGTATAAACAGAGACGACAGTCGTTCAGCTGAACTAAGGCTTCTTCTAAAAAAAGAAAAACTGAACTAAGGCTGTTGATTAGTGGCAGAGCCTCGCCATGCGAAGCCTTACCAACGCGCAGTGACCAACCAACAAAATTCAGCAACAGCAAAAACATAACAGCGCCGTCATCCCCTCTTTGCAATACAGCCCCAGCACCAGCCCCATCACAACATGTCTGCAATTCAGCTGGAATCAGTCTGTGTCCATCCAACATCAGGATGATTTTTGCACCCCCTACAACTCCAATTCGTTTTAGCTTCAATGGTACTCTGTCCACCGATTTCGAACTGTTGATGTTATACGCATAATATACTTGTGCGTCCTTTGCCAGTCTGTTCAACAAAGGAGCCCTCAATGCTGAGTCTGATCCATCCCTGATCACTCATCAGGTCTCCACCGTCTGATGTGCATCAAGAGATGCAGAGGCCGGGGGTAAGCCTCCTTTTCGAGAGAAAAACTCATCAGGTCTCCACCGTCTGGGATGCATCTTCCGTCGCCTTGCTTCAGCAAACATGTACAGCTGGCCTTTCTTATCGTCGCACGCATGCTAATCAAGTTGGGTACAGACAAAATAATTCTGGAGAGAGGCAACCGAGGCCCCTATGGTACAATTACCTTTGCTGCGATCTTCAGAACTTGCCGACACCATTCTTCAGTTCTCCTCCCTGCCATTCTGGACAGAGGCAACCGAGGCCCCAACCGAGACACCATTCCTCAAGCACCCACAGCATCAGCAGATATCCTCCATACAGGACTCACAACCTGTCAGAGCGTGAATTTCTGGGTGCCTCTTCAGAACTTGCCGCAGCTCAGCTCGTAACGCCGCTGCCTTGGTAGCTGGTACAGCATGCAGTAGCACGGTGAGCGTCTTCAAACCCAATCCCCCAACGTATGTTGCATTCCAGGGTAACTCTCTTCTTATTGTGTTTTGTCGCAACACGCCAGCCCAGTATTTTCAAGTGTTTTGTCATCTCTTCTTATTTTGAGCATACACGTGCCTGCTCATAACAACAATTATTTTGAGCATCAGCATAACATCATGTGCTGTTTCACCAGAGGGAGGTGAAACAACAACACCAACGATTGCAAGGATCACAAGTTCCTTCCATACCTAGGATTCTGGCAACCAGTTAGGCACTTTGGCAGTTAGGCTGGCACACACATCTCCGCGAACAAAATGTCGATTACCACAGCAATAGATGAACTCACTCACACACAAAGACTTGAGACATCTTCTTTCTTTCTTTCTTGCAAACTACCTGCACTGTGCTGCAAGAGGAAACACACGAGTGAACTGCTTTTTTCCTTTAACATACCTGACAATGAACTATTCTTACAAACTAGCAGTAGATGTCCTCCACAGCTCAAGACATAGTTTGAGCTGAGAGCATACTTGACAGTGAGCTACGTTTTCCTTATGATGGTAGCCAACTGCTTGCACTAGCCTAACAACAGAGCTTTTAGGTAAGTTGCCAAACAGTATCATGTGGGGATTGAAATCGAGTGCAATGGTTTCTTGAATACAGTCGACAGCAAATAATCCCTAATGTTCAAACTAATAAGCAGAAACTGCAGTTAAAAAAACACTAGTTAGAAAAGGCACAAACACCAGCCCTACTTAGTCCATTTCTTATCTTTGTTATCAGATCCACATAGGTGATCCTAATTGTCAAAGGAATAGTACTACAATAGTATTAATTCTTGAAATGGTTAGCAGCCAACAAGATGATAATCTGCCTCATTTCACCTTCTGCTAAAAAAACAAAATATAGGAATCAAATGTTACATTTGCTAAATAATTAGTTTTGAAAAGACAACTAGGTAATCTCCAGAAAAGTATAGCACATAAAAAGATAAGTCAATTATTCTGTTCAATAAACAGAGACGAGAGGCAGCTAGATTGCTAACCATTGCATACTACGGAGGCGACCATATAAAGGGGAAAAGGAACTCCACTCATGAGCAAGTTCAAGAAACCAGAGACACAAGTCAGAAATGACTTGTGATTTAGCACCAACACTCACTGCCGCCACTTCTGCCCAAAAGGATATTCAGTGAAATATAACACAACCATGGAGTAATCCGAGCTTCATCATCACAATTTTTAATACATCTACATAGAAGGTACTGGACTCATAGTGGATCTGATTAATACATACTAGAGCTCATAGGGATAAGGAGAGCTAAGCTGATAAGAAGCACCACACAGTAAACAGCGGCCTCTGATGAAAGGCTAAGTCTTTCACAGCATAATCTTTTGGTCAGATGAAAGGTGAAGCATTGACAGCATAACCCTCTAGTGTCGGAAAGAAGGTATGCTGAACAAGAGTTTGCTTGAGTTGATGTCGAGTAGGAAAGAGGCCTCTGCAGTTGCGCAAATTGGCAACCAACTTGCCATCCATGTCAAACTGAAGTAGCCAATCACCAAACTGGACCAGGATGATCACGTCACCATCCAAAAAAGCGGGCACTCCATGAATACATGGGTTAAACTTTCCAAACTGCACGGTGAGGTCCGCAAGTGGCAATTCGACCCGGTATTTTGAGGTCCAGACCTCATTTTCATAGTCTTGCATAGCCCAGATACCAATGCTGGTAAATTCATCAGTAAGAATGGGCATGCTGAGCATTCCATCCATGTCAAACAGGACAGCGCCATAAAGTATATCCATCACATATCGGTCAACACTGTGAGGAACATCTGGAGCGAGCATCTGCAGGAAGGACTCAGTGGTGGTGTTGAATACATGGATAATGCTGCCCGTGCACCAATGGAGGCTACCCCGGAACATGAGAGGTGTACTGGGTGACAAGTCCTCCCCACAGGGGCCCTCTATGTCTATGTGCCTGGGCGGCTCGCTGGAGCCTAAAGTGTAGACCTGGTAGGAGTCATCTGGATCATCAGGAGCCAGCAGTATCCTGTACTCGCCGGTTGGGCGGTGCGGGTACATCCCGGCGGGTTGGTGGGTGCTGATGATACAAAGACTTGGGAGGCGAGCGCATTGACGGGTCGCTGGATTGACGATGCATAAGTGTTCTTGGCCGATTAAGAGGACGACGAAGCCATCGCAGGATATGTATGGGCGGACGGAAGGGTCACCAATTCGCGCGACGGACTGGAGATGGTCGGCGTCGGCGACCCCTACCCGGTGGTCGAAGGGGGATGATGTCTAGGGACTCGAGGCCGCCGCTGCAATTGTAATTGTAGCTGTAGAGGAGGGGGAGGGAGGGCTGTCGGGCGTGGTGGGCGAGGAGAAAGTCGCGGGTGGAGGTGGCGCAACGCCAGGCGCGGCACACGGCACGGCAGCGGAGGAGGGGTTTGGGAGGCAGGCGGACCAGGATCTCCCAGATGGCGGTCTCCTCGGGGAGGCAGCGTTGGAGAGGAGGCGGTGCGGCCCCCGCCATGGTCGATGGCCAGCCAGGAGCTCACTCTGAAATCTGAATATGGATGGTGGTGTGGAGTTGTAGTGACGGCGGCGGCGGAGAGTGGGTAGGTCTTCCTCTCTCGTGCTCTCAAACGGGCTGGGCTTTGGCCATCGCCCAGTTTCATTTGCAGGTAACAAATGTTTTGAATCATGTAAAAAACAAATAGTGTCGCGAAAAAATGTAAAAAAAACAAATGTTTTTTTTGCTGAATCATATAAAAAAACGCAAATGTTTGGAATGGAATCAAACATGTATATGAAACGATGATGGATGATGATATACATTAAAGCGAGAGTTACACAATAAAGACACATGTGTATGTATTTCATGGTGAAACTTTATACACTTGACCCGCGAAAAAAACTTTACACACTTGTAGGATACATACACTAGTAGAAAAAAAGACCTAATATGAGACACATTAGTGCCGGTTGGGTTTTGAGCCGGCACTAATGTGTCCATTAGTGCCGGTTCCAACGGCTAGCCGGCCGTTCTCATTAGTACCGGTTCGTGGCGAACCTATAGTACCGGTTCGTGCCACGAACCGGTACTAAAGAGGGTGATGGCAGGGTGTTGTCAGTCTGGGGCCCGTCCAGCACCTTTAGTACCGGTTCGTGGTACGAACCGGTATTAAAGGTCGACGTATATAAACCCTTCGTCCCCCCGAGCCACTCTGTTCTTCCCCTTTCCTCTCACTTCCTCTGTTCTTCCCCCTCTCTCCTCGAGCTCCTCACAAATTTTGCCCAAAATTTGTCAAGATTTGAAGGCCCCCATCCATTCAAATGATCACAAAGGTTAGCAACTTTGTCCTTTCAACTCTCATTGCTAGATTAGCTCTTGCAATGCTTTGTATAGTGATTAATTTGGGAGGAATAATTATATTTGCTAGTGTTTGATTTATATGCAATTTGAGCACAAAAATAACACTTAGTTTGCATATGTAGGTGTGGTTTACTTAGTGCCTTCTAAATCTCCGTCGTAACCACCGTCGATCGCCCGCACCGTCTCGTCGCCGGCACCACCTTCTGGTGAGGCTCTTGTTCATGAATGTTTTACATTACCAAATTGATGTTTATGTGATTTGGATATATAGTTACTCGTATAATTAATTATCTTACCCGTACGTTGTTTGTTATACATAGTGCCATGGTTTTGATATCCGTCCCCGTCGGCCCTCGTCCTTGTTATGATTCGGATGTGGTATATTCTCTTTTAAAACTAGTTGTTGCATTTCGTGTTTATGACAAATTATGCCCATCAAGTTGACATAGATATTTTTATCTAGGAGGTATGTGAACCGGAAATTCCAACCGACCCTATTGTCGAGAGGTTAAATTTAGTTGAAAGAGAAAACGAGTATTTGAAAGAAAAATTGAAAAGAATTGAGGGGGAGAAGATGGAATTGGAGTTGCATGTTGCATTTAATTAAGTGTTGTATATGAACTTTATGTATGAACTTGTATTAATTTGGTCTATTCGGTGTTGTGTAATGAAGATGAGCCGACAATGGATGTATGATGACAGATGCTCTCCCGAGTTCATTAATGGCATGCATACTTTTCTGCTTGCCGCTGAGGCAAACAAGCGGAAGGATGGTTTTATGCCTTGTCCATGTGTTGGCTGTAAGAATGGTCACAGTTACTCTACGTCAAGAACCATTCACGTCCACCTATTTGAGTCCGGTTTCATGCCCCACTATAATGTTTGGACCAAGCACGGAGAAATAGGGGTTATGATGGAAGACAATGAAGAAGAAGAGGATGACGACGGCTATCCTGGCCATGGGTTCCCTGAATACGATGATACAACAATGGGGGAAGAAGCTGAGCCGGCAATGCAGAAAGAAGCTGAAGAAGAGGCATCAGATGAGCCCGCTGATGATCTAGGTCGGGCCATTGCCGATGCAAAGAGAAACTGCGCAAGTGATCTGGAGAGGACGAAGTTGCAGCGCATGTTAGAGGATCACAAGAAATTGTTGTACCCGAATTGCGAAGCTGACAAAAAAAAGTTGGGCACCACACTTGAATTGCTGCAATGGAAGGCAGAGAATGGTGTATCTGACAAGGGATTTGGAAAGTTGCTGGTAATGATAAAGAATATGCTTCCAAAAGACAACGAATTGCCCGAGAGTACGTATGAAGCAAAGAAGGCTGTCTGCCCTCTAGGGTTAGAGGTGCAAAAGATACATGCATGCCCTAATGACTGCATCCTCTACCGCGGTGAGTACAAGGATTTGAATGCTTGCCCGGTATGCGGTGCATTGCGTTATAAGATCAATCGCGATGACCCTGGTGATGCCGAGGGTGAGCGCCCCAGGAAGAAGATTCCTACCAAGGTGATGTGGTATGCTCCTATAATACCACGGTTGAAACGTTTGTTCCAAAACAAAGAGCATGCGAAGGCGATGCGGTGGCACGCAGAAGACCGTAAGAAAGACGGAAAGTTGAGAGCACCCGCTGACGGTTCGCAGTGGAGAAAAATCGAGAGAAAGTACTGGGAGGAGTTTGCAGGTGACCCAAGGAACGTATGGTTTGGTCTAAGCGCAGATGGCATTAATCCTTTTGGGGAGCAGAGCAGCAACCATAGCACGTGGCCTGTGACTCTATGTTTGTATAACCTTCCTCCTTGGTTGTGCATGAAGCGGAAGTTCATTATGATGCCAGTGCTCATCCAAGGCCCTAAGCAACCCGGCAATGACATTGATGTGTACCTAACGCCACTAGTTGAAGAACTCTTACAACTGTGGAATGGAACAGGTGTACGTGCGTGGGATGAGCACATGGGGGAAGAATTTGAGCTGAAGGCGTTGCTGTTCGTGACCATCAGTGATTGGCCTGCTCTCAGTAACCTTTCAGGATAGACAAACAAGGGATACCGCGGATGCACGCACTGTTTGGATGATACCGACAGTATATATTTGAATAGTTGTAAGAAGAATGTGTACCTGGGACATCGTCGATTTCTTCCGAGCAGGCATCCCATAAGAAAGAAAGGCAAGCATTTCAAAGGTGAGGCGGATCATCGGACGAAGCCTCGCCACCGTACTGGTGCTGATGTACATGATATGGTCAAGGATTTGAAGGTAATCTTTGGAAAGGGTCTTGGCGGACAACCTGTTCCGAAGGACGCTGACGGACGCGCACCCATGTGGAAGAAGAAATCTATATTTTGGGACCTGCCATATTGGAAAGACCTAGAGGTCCGCTCCGCAATCGACGTGATGCACGTGACGAAGAATCTTTGCGTGACCCTGCTTGGCCTTTTGGGCGTGTATGGGAAGACAAAAGATACACCAGAGGCACGGGAGGACCAGCAACGTATGCACGGAAAAGACGACATACGTCAGGGTCAGGCCAGCTATGCTCTTACCAAAGAAGAGAAGGAAATCTTCTTCGAATGCCTGCTCAGCATGAAGGTACCGTCTGGCTTCTCGTCGAATATAAAGGGAATAATAAATATGGCAGAGAAAAAGTTCCAGAACCTAAAGTCTCATGACTGCCACGTGATTATGACGCAACTCCTTCCGGTTGCATTGAGGGGGCTTCTACCGGAAAACGTTCGATTGGCCATTGTGAAGCTATGTGCATTCCTCAATGCAATCTCTCAGAAGGTAATCGATCCAGAAATCATACCAAGGTTATAGAATGATTGGTGCAATGTCTTGTCAGTTTTGAGTTGGTGTTCCCACCATCCTTCTTCAACATCATGACGCACGTCCTAGTTCACCTTTGTGAAGAGATTAACGTTTTGGGTCCTGTATTTCTACACAATATGTTCCCCTTTGAAAGGTTCATGGGAGTCTTGAATAAATATGTTCATAACCGTGCTAGGCCAGAAGGAAGCATCTCGAAGGGCCATGAAAATGAGGAGGTCATTGAGTTTTGTATTGACTTTATTCCTGACCTTAAGCCGATTGGTGTTCCTGAATCGCGGCATAAGGGCAGACTGGAAGGAAAAGGCACGCTAGAAGGGCATCAACTAATATGTATGGACGGGCATTCTCTCACTAAAGCACAATACATAGTTCTACAGAATTCCGCCTTGGTGGCTCCGTATATGGAGGAACACAAGAGTTTTCTACAGTCCAAACACCCGGAGAAGTCTGACGACTGGATTACACGCGAACAAACGAGGACTTTCGCCGGTTGATTGCAGAAACGTGCCCTGAATGATGGCGATATTCAAAATGACATGTACTCGCTGTCCCAGTTACCATCTTCGAATATAATGACTTTCAAAGGGTACCAGATAAATGGGAATACATTTTACACGATCGCCTAAGATAAGAAGAGCACCAACCAAAACAGTGATGTCCGCTTTGATGCAACAACCAATACGGGAAAGGAAATATATTATGGTTACATAGAGGACATATGGGAACTTAACTATGGATCAGGTGATTTGAAGGTCCCTTTGTT
Source organism: Triticum dicoccoides (assembly GCF_002162155.2). NCBI lineage: Eukaryota > Viridiplantae > Streptophyta > Magnoliopsida > Poales > Poaceae > Triticum > Triticum dicoccoides. The sequence goes on along the minus strand of NC_041385.1, from coordinate 783,826,203 downwards.
TCGGTGCAAATGGGTCAATATGACACGAGGCGGGGTAACCCGCAGTACGGAATGACAACAGTGGATCTCAACAATCTTGCGTATGCAGACGAACCATTCGTCCTAGCCAATGATGTGGCGCATGTTTTTTATGTGAAAGACAGGTCTACCAGGCCGAAAAAAAGAAAAAATAAGGAAGCGAATGGATCATACGACGAGCCAAAGCGCCACATAGTTCTTTCAGGAAAAAGAAACATCGTGGGAGTGGATGACAAGACAGACATGTCAGAAGATTATGAAAAGTTTGATGAAATTGCTCCATTCACAGTGAATATTGACCCGAGCATCCAGTTAAATGATGAAGATTTTTCCTGGCTACGGCGCAAAGGGACACACGAAAAGAAAAAGTTTCACACCCAAATATCTGGGATGTGATCGACTTCACTATCATCACTTTCTTCTGTGTTTCACACCCAGGAGGGAATGTCTGTAATAGTTAGGGTAGTTAATTATGTGTGTAACAAATGTTTTTTTTGCAGGTAACAAATGTTTTGAATCATGTAAAAAACAAATAGTGTCGTGAAAAAAATGTAAAAAAAAAACAAATGTTTTTTTTGCTGAATCATATAAAAAACGCAAATGTTTGGAATGGAATCAAACATGTATATGAAACGATGATGGAAGATGATATACATTAAAGCGAGAGTTACACAATAAAGACACATGTGTATGTATTTCATGGTGAAACTTTATACACTTGACCCGCAAAAAAAAACTTTACACACTTGTAGGATACATACTTATGAACATGTACAACTTTTTCAGAAAAAATTAAGCTTCCAAATATGTTTTTTGATTTTTTTTTAAACAAGCTCCATGGAGCCCGAGCTCCCCAATGGCTCACTATGATAGATGGAAATAGTATCTCCTTTACTATTGAAGGGGGGTTGGTGAATGATGGTATGTCACCAACTCACCCTAAAATGGTATGTCTAGCTAAACAGGCCCCCGTCAGTAGGATAGTATGTCGCACCCATTTTCCCTCATTGTAGCGATCCAGACGACAAACATGACTCGATGCCCTCTGATTCGCTCTCTCGGACCTCACGTGAGGCACGATGCTAAGCCTACCGTTGCAGTCGGCTGTGGCCACTCCGACTGCCACTGGCATCATTGTGACTCCTAGCTCCTCCTGCCGCCACCACTCCTTCGCCGGAAGATCATCCACCTCTAGTGTTTGTGGTCGCCGCTGCTCCATCTCTACGACCACTGCTTCGGCCTCAGCCTCTCCTATACGCGTGGGTCCTGCTTAGATTAACTTCATCCATCGGCCATGTGCATGTCGTAACTTAATTATTTGATTTGCTAGTCACACCGGAATGGTCGTATTACCCTGAAATGCCGCAACTCTAGCTCAAACCAATCCTTTGTAAAGTTGTTAAACCTCAAACCCATCAATTGCATAAAACTGAGCATTAGCCAAATAAAGTATGCAAGTATGTCTAGCCCACCAAAAGTATTTCTACAAACTACCATGCAACAAAGAACCGTTGTCGTTAGGGTAGAAAAGAGGGTGGACCTTTTTCCGTGAAAAGTACTAATGAACATTATTGGACTCTATGAGAACCACTATTGTTGGGCAATAAAAAATTGTAGATTATTTTCAAGTCACAAAGCAAAGATTGTATGATCCACAAATTGTATTATCTTTTCAAAGTCATCGTTGCTAACAATATTTTATAAAATGTTTGATTCGCGGGATTAAAAAGAGGAGAAAGAAAACCCGCCAAATTGTTTTGTCCTGTTATGAATCCAATGTGATAGAATATATGCCAAAGTATTTTGATTACACAAAAGAAGAAAATAAAATAATCTTTCAGAGAGGTTGAGTCAATATAATATTTCTTATGAAATACTATTGTGTAAAAGAATCCTCCACGTAAAAAGAATTGATGTAGAAAATGTTCATTTGGATGCTATCCTCCAAATTTTATAAAAATCTTTCAAATCAAAGGTACCCTTAAAGTGAAGATCTATCCATACAATGGTTGGCCTCATCGATTATTAATATTGATGTTATTATGTTTGTCCAAAAAGATAGAAAGGGAGGTGCCTCAAGGATGACAAACTTTCAAACGCACGAATGCTATCTAGATTTTTCGCCTCTTGATTCTTGCTCTGTATGAACAATTGTGGAGACACACATGATCCATTTATAATGACCAAGCAAGCAAGGACATGCCCCCATGGCCCCATGCCTCGTAAATAACCAATTTTCATATAGAAAGGCATATCATAGAAAAATGAGAAGCAAAATTGTTCCAAGAAGGCAAATATTCGGAGATGACTATGGAAACACCTCTCCGGATCCTCGAATTGAAAGAGGGATTGAGAGGGGTCAAGAATCCTAATTATCGCTATTCGGAATGGATCCAATTATATTGAGCCTGACTCATAGTGATCATTTCGCTTTAGCAAAGAATGACCTTGGTTATCAAAGGATTGAACAATCGGGATCCATTTACTTACGATACCTAGTTGGCATTGATAACAAGGGTTACCCCCTTACCTTTGCAGACTTTGCAGCCGGCAAAATCAACATCGTGGGCTATATATGCTTGCAAATTAATAATTTCGCGGTTACCAAAAGAGTTTCAGGGTTTACCGGGTAATAATGAAAATTAATATATAGGTGGAGAATATTTTCGGTGATGTTAAATTAATAATAAAAGGCTCTAAAAAGATTAGGAGGCTTTTATAATTATTTAAAACGGGCCAAGAAAAATACTAAAAAGGCCAAGTGGTGGA
>NC_041385.1:783782730-783822875 GCF_002162155.2 Triticum dicoccoides | reverse complement strand
TTTTATAAACTTCTTCTCCTTTATGTATACCTACTAATAAAGCAAGGTGCGTTTCTCCAATTTTTTCATCCGTTCACCACTAAAATATTTTTGGTTTCTATTCGAGGTGGTACTAAACTTTTTGTACTCCGTCTGTTACCCAAGGAAAAACGATTCGTCCAGAACATCGTACGTGGGCCACGTGCCCTATGGCCTAGTAAACTCAGCCCTTTTTCCTGCCCACGCAGGAATAAAAAAAAATCTTATTTTCCGCTCAATGCGGCATATAGTTTTCGCTACGCACGGGGCGACCCAGATACGGCGGCCCATTTTCGTTTGTGTTCTGTTTCAAATTTCTTTTTCCGTTTCTTTCTCTTTTTATTTCCTGTTTCTTTTATGTTTTCAATTGCAAGCATATTTTAAATTGTTTTCTGAAATTCCACAATTTTCAAAAAATGTTTGCAGTTTCAATTTTTATTCACAATTTCGTAAAAAGTTACGATTACAAAAATGTGTTCCTATTTTAAAAAATGTTTCTATTTTTTGTCTTGCCAAAATATGTTTAAAATGTAAATAATATTCCCATTTTTTAGTAAAATGTTCGTATTTTTCAAAACAATTCATGATTTAAACAAATGCATTTAAAAAATGTTCCAAATTCGAAAAATATTCTTGATTTACATATAGGTTTTAAAATTGAAAAGAATGTTTACATTAAAGAAACACATTTTCTAATTTTTTTTGCATGTTTAACACATCTTCCCATTTAAAAAAATGGTCCACAACGTAAAAACATTCATATTTTTATAAGAATGTTCATGTATTTAAGAAATGTATGCGAATTTCAGGAAATGTTCTTTTCAATATTTTTGTTCTTGCTTTGTCCAAAAATGTATGGAATTTTCAAAAAATGTTCATAATTTGGAAAATTGTTCTCTTTGCCAAGTATATTCGGTAGTTCATGTTATGAATTCCAAAATTACGTTCCTATTTAAAAAATGTTTGAAATTTTAAAATTTTGTCATTCTGATTTCTTTTCAGTAAAAATTATTCCCATTTTTTGGAAAATGTATGGGTTTTCCTAAATTGTTCAAGATTTAAAAATGTTACAAATTTGAAAAATATTCTTGTTTTAGCGATATGTTCAAAAATTGAAAATAATTTTTGCATTACAAGACACATTTTCTAAATTTCTTCCATATGTTCAAAACATGTTCCCGTTGCCAAAAAATTGTTCGCAACTTCAAAAAAACCATATTTTTATAAAACATTCATGCTTTTAAGAAATGTTTGTGAATTTCAATAAATGTTTCGTTCAAATTTTTTGTTCATCTTTTTAAAATGTGTGGAATTTAAAAAAAATCGTAATTTGGAAAATTGTTCAGGTTGCCAAGTATATTTGGCATTTCATAGTTATTAGTTTTTTAAAAGTTCAAAGAAAAGTTTTGAATCTGGCGTTGCATTAGATTATTTAATATTAACGCTAACCATTGCTTAGAAGAGCGCATTTGCTTGAGTGGCTCGCAACATGTGGTCGGGTCTTTGAGGTCGTGAGTTCGATTAGTCCCATACTGGGCCTGCTCCGCCTCCGCTGCATCAAGCTAAGTCGGTTTGTTTAGAATAAGGAACACCATAAATTATTGACAATGGTAGCTTCCATGCGTCAATAAAAGAGAATATGCTGGTTAATTGTAATTGAAACAAATTATGGGCACGTGCCAATAAAAAAAGAATATATTGATTTGGCTCTAATTAAAGGGTGCCATGTTGAACTAGAGAATACATACATGTGGTGTTCTTGATCCATTCTTATATTAAGCTAGAGGCATGTAATTTTATCCTCCCGTTGCAACGCACGGGCATGTGTGCTAGTTCATTGATAAGTAAAGTAGCATCGTTTATAGGTAAAGGGATAACCTCATCAGGGGCGTTATCCATCCAAACACTTGGAGAAGAAAACCTAGCTAACCTTGCTAGTTCATGAGCTACTCAATTACGTTCCCTATTACAATGATCATAAATTACAATGATCATAAATGACATGAGAAAAACCTAATGACATGAAATAACAGTCATCTATAATGGATGAAGCGACTGAAGAAGAGTAGCTTGGCTCAACGCATTCACCACCTCCACACTATCCGAATTCACTTCAATCTTACTGCATCCGACGGTATTAGCAAGATTCAAACCAAACCTCACTGCAATTGCTTCTGCCGTGAACGACTCGAAGCAAAGGCCCATCTTTTCATTAGCAGCCACTAAAAATTTCCCCCTATGGTCCCGGATAACTGCTCCAAATGTTGCTGCGAGTGTGTCACTATCAAATCCCGCGTCAACGTTTAATTTCACGTAACCATACTTTGGTTTCAACCAAGCATCTGAACGGACGTGAGCCTTTGGGCTATAAGAGATGGTATAATTTGCTACTAAGCCTCTCACTGACATATTGATTTGACATGCGCTTTGAGTTTCTTCGTCATGTGTCAATTTTTGCCTTTCATACCACAAATACCAAGCCGTTGTTGCCATCGTTTCTCTGAACTTCGGCAAGCCCAACACTTGGATTTGTTGTTCTGGAAGGCACAAAAGATGTGCCAACACAAGCTCACCCACCTTGTCAACTTTCAGTGCATGTTTGATAACAAGCTCAAGACCGAGCATCTTCCACACATCCATTGCCAATTTGCATTCGAACAACATATGTCTTATGTCATCACGCCCCTGGTTACAGGCTGGGCAACTCGGATTTATTTTCAAGTGCTTATTAGACGAATTGGAGACCTCCCCTCCCTCCAACCTATATATACTACTAGATGTTAAGGATTGATACAAATATATGTAGAGACTATATATTGTTTTAATATCATAATGCACTGTATACATTTGTAAATTTAAGCTAATTTGGTCTGTCATACCCATAAATCAGTGATGGGCGCTCACTTGTTGTGATTGTGCTGCTTTATTTCGTTCACTTGTTGTAATTGCACTGCTCTATTTTATAATCCATCATTTTTAGTTGATTAGTTGGGGTTACATAGTCCAGGAAAAGAGCACACTGGTCTCCCTTAGTGTTAAAAGGATTTGATTTTTCCACTAATAACTTATCTGGACTGCGTAAAGGCAATATGCACTACCCTCTTTATAATCTCTTCTATCAAGAATGTGCATAAGCATCCATGAACACAATATTGAACCCACATTGGAATGTTGTGGCTCTTAGTTGCCATGGCCTTCCTTCTCCTCTCCCGAACATGGCCTTAGTCCTTGGGTGGCTCGACAGGCTTGGCATTCTTCCCTTGCCGTTGTGCTCGCCATTGTCAATCCGCCTTTTGCTTCATCAGGGCCATCTACCTCTCGGCATAATTCGTCTTGGACAATTTGACATCTGATTGTTTGTACTCCATCCGTTCACTTTTATAAGACGTTTTAGACATTTAAGACAACACCTAAAACAGTTCAATTTCAACTGTCTAAAACATCTTACAAAAGTGAACAGAGGGAGTACTTCTTTACTTGAAAGCCAAAATTGCTGCAGAATTGTAAGTGTAAGTGGCACACAACACTGGTAATGGTCATAATTAGTGAACGAAAAGAAACCTGATGTGCTCATGGGAGGGTCACTTCAGCTTTTCACATGCGCAAAAGCAAACAAGTACCGTACAGTCATTAGAAGTGTGAGTTTTTCCATGCCAATACTATTAATAAGAAAGAACATGTGGCTCATTTCATGATATAGGGAATATATACACATTGGAAATCAAATAACAATATGATTGGTTCCTTTTGACCAATTGGAAATTTCGTTGCTAAGCCTAAATAAAACATCAGTTGTGATGATTTCACCTTTGTATGGAACCATGCAAGATGAATAGCCTTCCGGATGCTTTTTGGCACTTGAAAAAACCTAACTTCTAGTTAGAGCATCAGGAAGCTATCAAGAAGTTTCCTGACAGTGTCCAACCGTCCAAGTTTCCTGTCAACTGCGTATCACACAATTTCTACTGGCAAGATCAGATATATCAATCAGATGGATCAGCTTACCATGATATTTTTTAATTATGCACGCATGTAGCTTAAGTCAAGTATATTAAAAGAATTGTGTGCTGAGAGTTTGCCGGTTCATTATATTGAGAAACAGTATAACAGGGCTAGCTACAAACCACCACAGCGTTTTGAGACTCTCACCCGCCAGATCCTGCTAACGTGAGTAGATTAAAAGAACCCAGGCACTTCATGTTTCAGAATATGCATGGGAGTACATTGGTAGCAGCAACAACACAAGACATAGATTCATAAGCAGTAAAATCAATATATGCTGTATCATGCATTTATGTATACATTTGTCCTTTCTTGGCATGTGTACCATGTATTTAGGAAAGAGATTGTTGGTGTTTTCTTGGCATCACCTCTTTCTAAAATAGCTTGATTCTGTTTATTTTTGCCCATTTTACTATATCATTATAATAAATCTGCTGCATACATCAACAAACAGTACCATGTCATGAGTAAAACACATAGATGGATTCATACGTCCTAGATAGATGGATGTTAAAGTATGAAGGGATTGTTAGATTTGGTGAAGCGTCTCAACACCCATACATGGGTGCCCGCATGTATTTATTGATAGATCGAGAGTTGGGCTCTCGTAGGTTTACAGAGATACGATGGTTGAACCGTAGAGAGGATTACATGGGGAGATAGAGATAGAGAGAGAGGAGATAAACGAAACCAATCTCAACTACTCCTAATCCTATACGTGAGGCACAAGTACTACAAGGCTGTCACGTATTACACAATATTTCCAACACTCCCCCTTAATCACAACGACACTAAGTTCAGATTACGTCGAAATTCTTCAAAACCTTTTGTGGGTAACGCTTTTGTGAATCCATCTGCAAGCTGATCCTTTGAGGGAATAAATCTGACTTCTAACTGTTTATTTGCAACTCGTTCTCTGACAAAGTGGAAGTCTATCTCAATATGCTTGGTCCTGGCATGGAAAACTAGATTAGCAGACAAATAAGTTGCACCAAGGTTATCACACCACAGACATGGGGAATGAACTTCTGAAATACCAAGTTCCTTCAACATATACTGAATACAGATGACCTATGTTGTAGCATTAGCTAATGCTTTATACTCTGCCTCAATACTTGATCTAGACACAGTTGATTGTTTCTTTGCACACCAAGAGATCAAATTAGGTCCATAGAAGATGGCAAACCCACCAGTAGATCTCCTATCACCCAAGCAACCAGCCCAATCGGCACCGGAAAATGCACTTATAAGAGTAGACGACGACTTTCGAAATGTGAGACCAACAGTCATTGTATTCTTCACATACCTCAAAATTCTCTTAGTTGTTGTCCAATGAGTGGTAGTTGGTGCATGAAGGAATTGACAAACTTTGTTAACTGCGAAAGAAATATCAGGTCATGTGAGAGTCAAGTACTGAAGACCACCAACAATGCTTCTATAACTAGTGACATCCTCCCTGTCCAGAAGTTCTCCAGTTGTCAAAGATAAGTGTTCCGAACTAGATAATGGTGTTGGTGATGGTTTACAGTTTTGCATGCCAATTCTATTCAACAATTCAGTTGCATATTTAGCCTGAGATAGATGAAGACTATCACCGTTCTTCTGCACCTCAATACCCAAGAAGAAATGCAAGTCTCCCAAATCTTTGAGAGCAAACTCAGAACCCAAATTCTTAAGCAACTTCGTTACCGCATCATTGGATGAGCTAGTAACAATTATGTCATCAACATATATGAGAACAAACATGGACAGTTGTGGCTCAGTAAAGATAAACAGTGAGGTGTTAGATTTTGAAGGAGCAAACCCAAGTGCCTGAAGCTTCATACTGAGTCTTGAGTACCACACTCTGGGGGCTTGCTTCAAACCATACAACGCTTTCTCAAGTTTGCATATATGGAACGGCTTGTTTTTGTCCTCAAACCCAGGAGGTTGTTTCATGTACACATCTTCTTCCAGAATGCCATGAAGAAACACATTCTGCACATCTAGCTGTCTAAGGCTCCACCCCCTAGAAATAGCAATGGACAGCACAAGACGGATGGTGGCAGCTTTAACAACAGGACTAAAAGTGTCCTCATAATCAAGCCCATACCTTTGCTTGAAACCTTTTGCCACAAGTCTGGCCTTGTAGCGATCTATGGTGCCATCTGACTTCTTTTTGATGCTATATACCCATTTGCAATCGATGAGGTTTCTGCCTTGTTGAGGAGGAACCAAGTGCCAAGTTTTGTTCCTCTATAAAGCTACAAATTCATCATTCATGGCGGTTTTCCATCTATCATCACCAAGTGCATCCATTAAATTTTTGGGTTCACCTGCCATGCAAGATAACCCATATTTGGAGAAGTTTTTGTAATTAATTCGGGTGGAAACTCCCCTTTGGAGGCGTGTACGCGGTTCTACAGGAGCAACCACAGAAGAGTCCGACACAGAAGATCCAGCAACAGCAGTCAAAGCTGCAGCGCCAGGTTCAGCCGCACCCCCGGCCTGGCCCGTTCTCGAGGTAGAGGCAGGCGGAGCGACCCAACCAGGGGCACGCGCAGGGGCAGCGTCGGCCCCGTGCGAGGCAGGTGAGGCTTCAGTGGCGGGCCCGGGCGGGGCGGGCGACCCGGCATCAGGAGTGGAGGCGCGCCACCCGGCACCCGAGGATTGGCGCGGTGAAGAGGTGTCGCTGTCACGGCTGGTGTCGTCGGTTCCAGGTGGGACAACGCTAGGGGCGCCAGAGGCGGGCCCGCGGGGCTCAGCGTCAGGGGCGGATCCCGAAGCTGGATGCGCTGCCGTCTGCAGCGATAGCGATCCCGAGGCAAATCCTCCTCGGGGTGTGCTGTCTCCTGAAGGGGGGCACATAAAATGACCACCTGGTTCATTATTTTGTGCTCTGTTTTTACCGGGAATAATTGTTCCTGCAGCAATAGACTTAGGCAGAGTATGATGATTAGTCACAAATAGATCAGAACTACTATTAGCACCCTCATTTTCAAGGCCAGAAAGAGATGATGGCAAGAGAAGGATTTCTTGACGAAGGAGGGCACCGGCATTGGGGTGAAGTTTTTCAAAAGGGAATTGAGTCTCATCAAAAACAACTTCTCTGGAGATGTAGACTCGGCCAGTAGCTACATCGAGACACTTAACTCCTTTATGTTGAGCGCTATAGCCAATAAAAACACATTGCTTGGAGCGAAACATAAGTTTGCGATTATTGTATGGACGAAGGTTTGGCCAACACGCACAACCAAAAATACGGAGAGAAGTGTAGTCTGGTTTGAGATGAAGAAGAAGTTATGTGGGTGTTTCATTATTGATGACACGACTAGGCAGGATATTAATGAGATGAACAACAGTTAAGAAAGCTTCGTCCCAAAACTTTAGTGGCATCGAGGCAGCAACAAGTAGTGCAAGGCCTACTTCAACAATATGGCGATGCTTGCGTTCTGCACTACCGTTTTGCTGGTGAGCATGTGGACAAGAGACGTGGTGAGAGATGCCTATCTTTTGGAAGAACGAGTTGTGTTTCTCGTACTCACCACCCTAGTATGATTGCATGGCAATAATTTTACAATCAAATTTTCTCTCGACAAGAGCATGAAAGTTATGGAAAACTTGAAAAACATCGAAACGCTTTTTAAGGAGATAAATCCACGTGTATTTACTATAGTCATCGATGAAACTCACATAATAAGTGTGTGAAAGAACATGTGGTGCCCCCATGTTTTGTTTTGGTAATTGATGACAATCTCCATGGACTAATGGTTGCATTGAGTTATATTTGAAGGATTTGTCCATATGCTTTTCTTGGAGTCCATTTGTTGGTTTCAAGGAGAGTTTGTGATGACCAAGGTGCTATTAAGGAATTATCCAAAGATCGGTCATGTAAGTGTTGAGCTTATTGCAAGCATGTCTTGAAGAAGAAGGTTGTGTGATCATTCATGTGTACCTTCAAGACATCCTCCAAATGAAGAGAGTTGGAAAGATTCAAGGTTGATCAAGACTAAGTCAAAGAGTGAATCAAGTTGATCAACACACAAAGCGTAGAAGATGTACCGAGAGGGATCAAGCGATCCCATGGTATGGTAAGCATTGTTAATTATGCTTTGTGTACTAACCCATGATCTCCATGAGAGTTCTTTGTGGGGTTAGGTTGTGGTGTGCAAGTTCAAGTGAAGCATCATGAAGAGATCAAATGCTTGAAGCTTGCCGTCCATTGTGGTGACAATGGACTTGTGAAGATGTGCGGAAGAGTGGCTCACCCATAGTGGAGTATGGGGGAGCAATCAACTTGTCTTCATCAAGCCAACACAATCAAGAAAGGTGGTCCAACTTGAGGGAGTCAAGATCGTCATCATCTAGCTCAAGTGGACCATGTACAAGGCAAAGGTTTGCCCTTGATAGGTTTTCTATTTTACCGGTCTCATGATGGTAGTTGGGAGACCGGGTTTTAGGATCGATTGCCGTACTATCAAGGGGGGCTCTCGATGAGTAACTTGATCATATCATTTGAAGAGAGCTCAAACCATTGCATCCTTGCATCATCTTTCTTGGTTCTTGTTTGGTTCTCTTTTGGAGCTTGGTCATCTTGATGACAACCTCGAGTTCATCGAAAACAGAGTTCACATGCATCTTCTATGATGTTTTTGATGTTGGAGTTTATGCCGGTTCTTCTCTATTGGAGGTTTCGCTGTTTTGATGCTACTCGTTGTCTTGGATCCAACAAGCTTGAGTTTGCTCAATTCCGAGCTCATATGAAGAAGTTATGGCAGTTCTGTTTTTCTCCTTGCGGTAGTACCGTGGTGGCAGCGGTAGTACCGCTTGTAGCGTCAAGCGGTATTACCGCTCCAGTACCGCTCTACTACCGCCTTGATTTTGCGTCTTGCACTTTTCGTGTCGGGTTTAGCAGTAGTTGCACGACAGTAAGGCACGGCAGTTCCGCCTATAAGCGGTAGTACCGCCCCGGTTGGGCGGTAGTACCGTTACTGCATTACTACTGCCGTTCTTTGCTCTTCCCTGCCTCATTTGGTCATGTGTTCTGCTCCTCCAGTGGTAGTACAGCTGGGGTGAGCGGTAGTACCGCTTATAAGCTGTACTACCGCCCCCAGGTTCTTGTTTTGTTGCTCCTTTTCCCTGCTTCTTCCGCCCGAGCGGTAGTACCACTCGTGGAGCGGTAGTACTGCTCGTGTGCGGGCTGAGCACATAACGGTTGGATTTGGGAGCTCCTATAAAAGGGGGTCTTCTTCCACATTGAACCTTATCCTTTGAGCTCGTGTTCTTCCCCCATTGTTGAACTTCTTCGAGCTTGCTAACTCTCAATCCCTCCATGGATTCTTGCTAGTTTTTGAGGGAAAAGAGAGAGGAGATCTAGATCCACATTTCCACCAATCACTTTCTCCTCTATGTTAGGGGAACCCCTTGGATCTAGATCTTGGAGTTCTTGGTGTTCTCCTTCTTGTTCTTCCTTTCATCTTCCTCCCTAGCATTAGTTGCTTCGGTGGGATTTGAGAGAGAAGGACTTGGGCCTCCGTGTGCCCTTGCCATTGCATTTGGTGCATAGGTTTGAGTTCCCCATGGTGATACGTGGAAGTGAAGTTTGAGAAGCTTATTACTCTTGGGTGTTTGGGCACCCTAGAGCTTGTTCCTCTTGGCTGCCTTGGCGCCCTAGACGGTTGGTGTTGTTCGGAGCTCAATCATTGTGGTGTAAACCTCCGGGCAAGCATCGGGGTCTCCAATTAGGTTGTGGAGATCGCCCCGAGCAATTTGACGGGTTCCGGTGATTGCCCCCAAGGGTTGCCAAAGTGTACGGGTTCGGTGACCGCCCCGAAGGGTTGCCATTTGTATGGGTTCGGTGACCGCCCTCAAGGGTCCCTTAGTGGAATCACGGCATCTTGAATTGTGTGAGGGTGTGAGGAGATTACGGTGGCCCTAGTGGCTTCTCGGGGAGCATTGTGCCTCCACACCGCTCCAAATGGAGATTAGCATCCGCAAGGGTGTGAACTTCGGGATACATCATCGTCTCCGCGTGCCTCGGTATCTCTTTCCCGAGCCCTTTACTTATGCACTTTACTTTGTGATAGCCATATTGTTCTTTGTCATATATCTTGCTATCACATAGTGTCTTATCTTGCTTAGCATAAGTTGTTGGTGCACATAGGTGAGCCTAGTTGTTTTATGTTTTGTGCCTGACAAATTAACTGCTAGGTTTATTCCGCATTTGTTCAAGCCTTAACCGTAATTATTTTAAAGCGCCTATTCACCCCCCCACTAGGCGACATCCTCGATCTTTCAGTGTGTCTACCAACGGAAGAGGGTGCTGGACCCCAGGTTGGGGAACGTAGTAATTTCAAAAAATTTCCTATGCACACACAAGATCCTGGTGATGCATATCAACGAGAGGGGAGAGTAATGTCCACGTACCCTCGTAGACTGTAAGCGGAAGCGTTAGAACAATGCGGTTGATGTAGTCGTACGTCTTCACGGCCCGACCGATCAAGCACTGAAACTACGGCACCTCCGAGTTCTAGCACACGTTCAGCTCGATGACGTCCCTCGAACTCCGATCTAGCCGAGTGTCGAGGGAGAGTTCCGTCAGCACGACGGCGTGGTGACGGTCTTGATGTACTACCGACGCAGGGCTTCGCCTAAGCACCGCTACGATATTATCGAGGTGGATTATGGTGGAGGGGGGCACCGCACACGGCTAAGAGATCCAAGGGATCAATTGTTGTTGTGCCTAGAGGTGCCCCCCTGCCCCCGTATATAAAGGAGCAAGGGGGGAGGGGGCGGCCGACCTAGGAGGGGCGCGCCAAGGGGAGTCCTACTCCCACCGGCCCAATAAGGCCCAATAAGGCCCATATACTCCCCGGCGAATTCACGTAACTCTCCGGTACTCCGAAAAATACCCGAATCACTCGGAACCTTTCCGAACTCCGAATATAGTCGTCCAATATATCGATCTTTACGTCTCGACCATTTCGAGACTCCTCGTCATGTCGCCGAACTCATCCGGGACTCCGAAATCCTTCGGTACATCAAAAATCATAAACTCATAATATAACTGTCATTGAAACCTTAAGCGTGCGGACCCTACGGGTTCGAGAACAATGTAGACATGACCTAGAACTATTCTAGGTCAATAACCAATAGCGGAACATGGATGCTCATATTGGCTCCCACATATTCTACGAAGATCTTTATCGGTCAAACCGCATAACAACATACGTTGTTCCCTTTGTCATCGGCATGTTACTTGCCCGAGATTTGATCGTTGGTATCCAATACCTAGTTCAATCTCGTTACCGGCAAGTGTCTTTACTCGTTACATAATGCATAATTCCGTAACTAACTCATTAGCTACATTGCTTGCAAGGCTTATAGTGATGTGCATTACCGAGAGGGCCTAGAGATACCTCTCCGACAATCGGAGTGACAAAACCTAATCTCGAAATACGCCAACCCAACATGTACCTTTGGAGACACCTGTAGTACTCCTTTATAATCACTCAGTTACGTTGTGACGTTTGGTAGCACCCAAAGTGTTCCTCCGGTAAACGGGAGTTGCATAATCTCATAGTTACAGGAACATGTATAAGTCATGAAGAAAGTAATAGCAATATACTAAACGATCAAGTGCTAGGCTAACGGAACGGGTCATGTCAATCACATTATTCTCCTAATGATGTGATCCCATTAATCAAATGACAACACGTGTCTATGGTTAGGAAACATAACCGTCTTTGATTAATGAGCTAGTCAAGTAGAGGCATACTAGTGACTATATGTTTGTCTATGTATTCACACATGTATCATGTTTCCGGTTAATACAATTCTAGCATGAATAATAAACATTTATCATGAAATGAGGAAATAAATAATAACTTTATTATTGCCTCTAGGGCATATTTCCTTCAGTCTCCCACTTGCACTAGAGTCAATAATCTAGTTCACATCATTATGTGATTTAACACCAATATTCATATCTGTATATCATTAACACCCATAGTTCACATCGTCATGTGATCAACACCCGAAAAGTTTACTAGAGTCAACAATCTAGTTCACATCGCTATGTGATTAACACCCAAAGAGTACTAAGGTATGATCATGTTTTGTTCGTGAGAGAAGTTTAGTCTACGGGTCTGTCACATTCAGAGCCGTATGTATTTTGCAAATATTCTATGTCTACAATGCTCTGCATGGAGCTACTCTAGCTAATTGCTCCCACTTTCAATATGTATCTAGATTGAGACTTAGAGTCATCTAGATCAGTGTAAAAGCTTGCACTGATGTAACTTTTTACAACGGGCTCTTTTATCACCTCCATAATCGAGAAGTATTTCCTTGGTCCTCACTAAGGATACCGCTGTCCAGTGATCTACTATTAGATCAAAATTGTATTCCTTTGCCAAACACAGAGCAAGGTATACAATAGGTCTGGTTCACATCATATCATACTTTATAGAACCTATGACTGAGGCATAGGGAATGACTTTTCATTCTCTTTCTATCTTCTGCCATGGTCGGGCTTTGAGTCTTACTCAATTTCACACCTTGCAGCACAGGCAAGAACTCTTTCTTTGACTGTTCCATTTTGATCTATTCCAAAATCTTGTCAAGGTATGTACTCATTGAAAATCTTATCAAGCGTCTTGATCTATCTCAATAGATCTTGATGCTTAATATGTAAGCAGCTTCACTGAGGTCTTTCTTTGAAAAACTCCTTTCAAACACTCCTTTATGCTTTGCAGAATAATTCTACATTATTTCTGATCAACAATATGTCATTCACATATACTTATCAGAAATGTTGTAGTGCTCCCACTCACTTTCTTGTAATACAGGTCTTTCCAAAAGTCCGTATAAAACCATATGCTTTGATCAACTCATCAAAGCGTATATTCCAACTCTGAGATGCTTGCACCAGTCCATTGATGGATCGTTGGAGCTTGCACATTTTGTTAGTACCTTTAGGATTAACAAAACCTTCTGGTTGCATCATATACAACTCTTCTTTAATAAATCCATTAAAGAATGTAGTTTTGACATCCATTTGCCAGATTTCATAACATGTGGCAATTGCTAACATGATTTGGACAGACTTAAGCATCGCTACAATTGAGAAAATCTCATTGTAGTCAACACCTTGAACTTGTTGAAAACATTTCGCAACAAGTCGAGCTTAGCAGATAGTAACACTACTATCAGTGTCTGTCTTCCTCTTGAAGATCCATTTATTTAACATGGCTTGCTGATCATCAAGCAAGTCAATCAAAGTCCATACTTTGTTCTCATACATGGATTCTATCTCAGATTTCATGGCCTCAAGCCATTTCGCGGAATCTGGGCTCATCATCGCTTCCTCATAGTTCGTAGGTTCATCATGGTCTAGTAACATGACTTCTAGAATGGGATTACCGTACCACTTTGGTGCGGATCTTATTCTGGAAGACCTACGAGGTTCGGTAGTAACTTGATCTGAAGCTTCATGATCATCATCATTAACTTCCTCACTAATCGGTGTAGGCATCACTAGAACTGATTTCTGTGATGAACTACTTTCCAATTTGGGAGAAGGTACAATTACCTTATCAAGTTCTACTTTCCTCCCACTCACTTCTTTCGAGAGAAACTCCTTCTCTAGAAAGGATCCATCTTAGCAACGAATCTTGCTTTCGGATCTGTGATGGAAGGTGTACCCAATAGTTACCTTTGGGTATTCTATGAAGACGCACTTCTCCGATTTGGGTTCGAGCTTATCAGGTGAAAACTTTTTCACATAAGCATCGCAGCCCCAAACTTTAAGAAACGACAACTTTGGTTTCTCGCCAAACCACAGTTCATAAGGCGTCGTCTCAACGGATTTTGATGGTGCCCTATTTAAAGTGAATGCAGCTGTCTCTAATGCATAACCCTAAAACGATAGTGGTAAACCGATAAGAGACATCATAGATCGCACCATATCCAATAAAGTATGGTTACGATGTTCGGCCACACCGTTACGCTGTGGTGTTCCAGGTGGCATGAGTTTGTGAAACTATTCCACATTGTTTTAATTGAAGACCAAACTCGTAACTCAAATATTTGTCTCCACGATCAAATTGCAGAAACTTTATTTTCTTGTTATGATGATTATCCACTTCACTCTGAAATTATTTGAACCTTTCAAATGTTTCAGACTTGTGCTTCATTAAGTAGATATACTCATATCTTCACAAATCATTTTGTGAAGGTCAGAAAATAACGATACCCGCCACGAGCATCAACACTCATTGGACCGCATACATCGGTATGTATTATTTCCAATAAGTCACTAGCTCGTTCCATTGTTCCGGAGAACGGAGTTTTAGTCATCTTGCCCAAAAGGCACGGTTCTCAAGCATCAAATGATTCATAACCAAGTGATTCCAAAAATCCATCTTTATGGAGTTTCTTCATGCGCTTTACACCGATATGACCCAAACGGCAGTGCCACAAATAAGTTGCACTATCATTATTAACTTTGCATCTTTTGGCATCAATATTATGAATATGTGTATCACTACAATCGATATCCAACAAACTATTTCCATTGGGTGTATAACCATCGAAGGTATTATTCATGTAAACAGAATAACAATTATTCTTTAACTTCAAATGAATAACTGTATCGCAATAAACATGATCAAATCATATTCATGCTCAACGCAAACGCCAAATAACATTTATTTAGGTTTAACACTAATCCCGAAAGTATAGGGAGTGTGCGATGATGATCATATCAATCTTGGAACCACTTCCAACACTCATCGTCACTTCCCCTTCAACTAGTCTCTGTTTATATAACTCCTATTTCGAGTTAGTAATCTTAGCAACTGAACAAGTATCAAATACTCAGGGGCTACTATAAACACTAGTAAGGCACACATCAATAACCTGTATATCAAATATACCCTTGTTCACTTTGCCATCCTTCTTATCCACCAAATATTCAGGGCATTTCCGCTTTCAGTGACCATTTCCTTTGCAGTGTAAGCACTCAGTTTCAGGCTTTGGTCCAGCTGTGGGCTTCTTCGCGGGCGTGACAACTTGCTTTTCATTCTACTTGAAGTTCCCTTTCTATCCCTTTGCCCTTTTCTTGAAACTAGTGGTCTTGTCAATCATCAACACTTGATGCTCTTTCTTGATTTCTACCTTCGTCGATTTCAACATCACGAAGAGCTCGGGAATCGTTTTCATCATCCCTTGCATACTATAGTTCATCACAAAGTTCTACTAACTTGGTGATGGTGACTAGAGAATTCTGTCAATCACTATCTTATCTGGAAGATTAACTCCCACTTGATTCAAGCGATTGTAGTACCCAGACAATCTGAGCACATGCTCACTAGTTGATTGATTCTCCTCCATCTTTTAGCCATAGAACTTGTTGGAGACTTCATATCTCTCAACTCGGGTATTTGCTTGAAATATTAAATTCAACTCCTGGAACATCTCATATGGTCCATGACGTTCAAAACGTCTTTGAAGTCCCGATTCTAAGCCGTTAAGCATGGTGCACTAAACTATCAAGTAGTCATCATATTGAGCTAGCCAAACGTTCATAACGTCTGCATCTGCTCCTGCAATAGGTCTATCACCTAGCGTTGCATTAAGGACATAATTCTTCTGTGCAGCAATGAGGATAAACCTCAGATCACGGATCCAATCCGCATCATTGCTACTAACATCTTTCAACACAATTTTCTCTAGGAACATATAAAAATAAACATATGAAAGCAACAATGCAAGCTATTGATCTACAACATAATTTGCAAAATACTACCAGGACTAAGTTCATGATAAATTTAAGTTCAATTAATCATATTACTAAAGAACTCCCACTTAGACAGACATCTCTCGAGTCATCTAAGTGATCACGTGATCCAAATCAACTAAACCATAACCGATCATCACGTGAGATGGAGTAGTTTTCAATGGTGAACATCACTATGTTGATCATATCTACTATATGATTCACGCTCGACCTTTCGGTCTCCGTGTTCCGAGGCCATATTTGCATATGCTAGGCTCGTCAAGTTTAACCTGAGTATTCTGTGTGTGCAAAACTGGCTTGCACCCATTGTAGATGGACGTAGAGCTTATCACACCCGATCATCACGTGGTGTCTGGGCACGACAAACTTTGGCAACGGTGCATACTCAGGGAGAACACTTCTTGATAATTTTTAGTGAGAGATCATCTTAAAATGCTACCGTCAATCAAAGCAAGATAAGATGCATAAAGGATAAATATCACATGCAATCAATACAAGTTATATGATATGGCCATCATCATCTTGTGCTTGTGATCTCCATCTCCGAAGCACCGTCGTGATCATCATCGTCACCGGCGCGACACCTTGATCTCCATCGTAGCATCGTTGTCGTTTACGCCATCTATTGCTTCTACGACTATCACTACCGCTTAGTGATAAAGTAAAGCAATTACAGGGCGTTTGCATTTCATACAATAAAGCGACAACCATATGGCTCCTGCCAGTTGCCGATAACTTCGGTTACAAAACATGATCATCTCATACAATAAAATATAGCATCACGTCTTGACCATATCACATCACAACATGCCCTGCAAAAACAAGTTAGACGTCCTCTACTTTGTTGTTGCAAGTTTTACGTGGCTGCTATGGGCTTAGCAAGAACCGTTCTTACCTACGCATCAAAACCACAACGATAGTTCATAAAGTTAGTGCTGTTTTAACCTTCGCAAGGACCGGGCGTAGCCACACTCGATTCAGCTAAAGTGAGAGAGACAGACACCCGCCAGCCACCTTTAAGCACGAGTGCTCGTAACGGTGAAACCAGTCTCGCGTAAGCGTACGCGTAATGTCGGTCCGGGCCGCTTCATCTCACAATACCGCTGAGCCAAAGTATGACATGCTGGTAAGCAGTATGACTTGCATCGCCCACAACTCACTTGTGTTCTACTCGTGCATATGACATCTACGCATAAAACCTGGGCTCGGATGCCACTGTTGGGAACGTAGTAATTTCAAAAAATTTCCTGCGCACACACAAGATCATGGTGATGCATAGCAACGAGAGGGGAGAGTAATATCCACGTACCCTCGTAGACCGTAAGCGGAAGCGTTAGAACAATGCGGTTGATGTAGTCGTACGTCTTCACGGCCCGACCGATCAAGCACCGAAACTACGGCACCTCCGAGTTCTAGCACACGTTTAGCTCGATGACGTCCCTCGAACTCCGATCCAGCCGAGTGTCGAGGGAGAGTTCCGTCAGCACGACGGCGTGGTGACGATCTTGATGTACTACCAACGCAGGGCTTTGCCTAAGCACCGCTACGATATTATCGAGGTGGATTATGGTGGAGGGGGGCACTGCACACGGCTAAGAGATCCAAGGGATCAATTGTTGTTGTGCCTAGAGGTGCCCCCCTGCCCCCGTATATAAAGGAGCAAGGGGGGAGGGGGCGGCCGGCCTAGGAGGGGCGCGCCAAGGGGAGTCCTACTCCCACCGGGAGTAGGACTCCCTCCTTCCTTATTGGAGTAGGAGAAGGGGGAAAGAGAGGGAGAGGAGGAAGGAAAAAGGGGCCGCACCCCTTGTCCAATTCGGACCAGAGGGGGGCTGCACGCCTCCTTCCTTTCGGCCTCTCTCCTCTATTCCCGTATGGCCCAATAAGGCCCATATACTCCCCGGCGAATTCCCGTAACTCTCCGGTACTCCGAAAAATACCCGAATCACTCGGAACCTTTCCTAACTCCGAATATAGTCGTCCAATATATCGATCTTTACGTCTTGACCATGTCAAGACTCCTCGTCATGTCCCCGATCTCATCCGGGACTCCGAAATCCTTCGGTACATCAAAACTCATAAACTCATAATATAACTGTCATCGAAACCTTAAGCGTGCGGACCCTACGGGTTCGAGAACAATGTAGACATGACCTAGAACTATTCTCGGTCAATAACCAATAGCGGAACCTGGATGCTCATATTGGCTCCCACATATTCTACGAAGATCTTTATCGGTCAAACCGCATAACAACATACGTTGTTCCCTTTGTCATCGGCATGTTACTTGCCCGAGATTCGATCGTCGGTATCCAATACCTAGTTCAATCTCGTTACCGGCAAGTCTCTTTACTCGTTACATAATGCATCATTTCGTAACTAACTCATTAGCTACATTGCTTGCAAGGCTTATAGTGATGTGCATTACCGAGAGGGCCCAGAGATACCTCTCCGACAATCGGAGTGACAAAACCTAATCTCGAAATACGCCAACCCAACATGTACCTTTGGAGACACCTGTAGTACTCCTTTATAATCACCCAGTTACGTTGTGACGTTTGGTAGCACCCAAAGTGTTCCTCCGGTAAATGGGAGTTGCATTATCTCATAGTTACGGGAACATGTATAAGTCATGAAGAAAGTAATAGCAATATACTAAACGATCAAGTGCTAGGCTAACGGAATGGGTCATGTCAATCACATCATTCTCCTAATGATGTGATCCCATTAATCAAATGACAACACATGTCTATGGTTAGGAAATATAACCATCTTTGATTAATGAGCTAGTCAAGTAAAGGCATACTAGTGACTATATGTTTGTCTATGTATTCACACATGTATCATGTTTCCGGTTAATACAATTCTAGCATGAATAATAAACATTTATCATGAAATGAGGAAATAAATAATAACTTTATTATTGCCTCTAGGGCATATTTCCTTCACCCACACATCAGAAAAGATCAATTGCAACGGTTTAACAAACACACTAGTAGAAATAGAATATGGTAGTTGATGACTTTTTGCACGCTAGCATGAATCACAAACAGTTTGACAATTTCGCTCACCAACAAAAGGGAGTTTATTCTTGCTAAGAATCTGATAACCAATGGAAAAAGACGGATGGCCTAAGCGATTATGCCACCTTTCTGAAGAGACTCTAATGGCTCCAAAGACTTGTTTATTGAACTTGCAAAGTGTAGGAATCAATGGGTAGAGACCGTCTACGCATCTACCATGATAAAGAACCTTCCGTGTTGCCTGATCCTTGATCAAAAAGAAAAACAGATGAAATTCTATGAAGACCCCATTATCAAGAGTGATTCTATGAACAGAAGCAAGACTTTTTGATGCATGTGGAACAAGTAGGACATTATTGAGATGAATATCGCTATGAGGTGTTCTAATAGTAGATTGACCAACGTGGCTTATCATCATACCTTGACCGTTTGCTGTGGTGTTGATTTGATCATGGTCGGGGTACTTCTCTTGCATGGTCAACCTTTCCATGTCGGGGTGATGTGCTCAGTGGCACCGGTATCGACATACCAGTTTGTGTCCACACCATAAGACATATCTGCGGCGGCTGCAACTCTCTTTTTCTGCGAGTTTTCTTCATAGCGCCAACAACAATCTTTTGCTATATGGTTAGTATTTTTACAGATTTGACATTTGCCCTCATACTCATCATAACCTTGGAAGTTGTTGCCGCCGCCATAGCCACCGCGGTAGCCACCGCCGTAGCCACCTTGGCGCCCCTGGTTGTTGTTGTAGAAGGGGCGCCCATCGTTGTTGTTGTAGTGGTGACCGCGGTCACCATTGTTGTGGTAGATAGGACCACCACCATTGCTGCCTTTGTTGTAGTTGGAGCCGCCGCCGCCGTTGTTGCCGCCACCACCACCGCGATACCCGCCACTACCACCATTGGTGGGTTTGGGCGAGCCACGGTAGTTGCCTTTGCCGCCGCCGCCGCGGTTCCTCGCAGCCATGTTGGCCGAGGATTTTAAGCCACCTGCACCAAAGCCATGGAAAAGCTCGACCCGCTGATCAAAGTTCGCCACCATCGAGATGATGGGCTGGTAATCCATGTCCAGCCCCGCGATGATGAAGGACAATAGCTTCGGTTCCCCGATGGGTCTTCCTGCGGCTGCAAGTTCATCAAAAAGAGATCTCATATAACTAAAATAATCAGCAGCAGATTGAGAACCTTTGTGGGCATTGGTCAGGGAGATTCGGATGTTATTCACGCAGGATGCGGAGTGGGCTGTGAACATGTTTGCAAGGGATGTCCAGATCGCATGCGATGTTTCCATCGAGGCAACCTGTACTAGGATTTCTTTGGAGAGATTTCTTAGCAGATAGGCTACAATCTGCTGGTCTTGGATCAACCAAGGAGTGTAGGTAGGATTCGGAACGATCTGTTCCTTTCCTTCAGAGTTTTTGGATGAAATTGTTTTAGTAGGTTGGGGAATTGTTTGGTCGAGATACCCATAGAGGCTGGCTCCTATAATCTGAGAACGAGCCTGGGCACGCCATAGGATGTAGTTGGTGCGGCTGAGGGGTTCAGAGATTGTGTTGTTCAAGCTGGAGAAAGAGGTCGAGCTAGAGGAGGAAGACATGGTTGCGGTTGGATTATGACTTGGAGAAATTTTTTATGGCGGCTAGGTTTGATCTGGTGGAGAGCTAGATGTGGAGGAAGAAGATGGCTCTGAATACCATGTTAGATTTGGTGAAGCTTCTCAACACCCATACATGGGTGCCCGCATGTATTTATTGATAGATCGAGTGTTGGGCTCTCGTAGGTTTACAGAGATACGATGGTTGAACCGTAGAGAGGATTACATGGGGAGATAGAGAGAGAGAGAGGAGATAAACGAAACCAATCTCAACTACTCCTAATCCTATACGTGAGGCACAAGTACTACAAGGCTGTCACGTATTACACAATATTTCCGACAGGGATCAGCTCTGCCAGTCTACGTGAACTAATTAGCTGGATGTCGGCTGTTGCAGATTGTCATGAGAAGAATACTCCAAGCCAAGATACAAGAATCAACCTCCAAGATTTCCCCAAATCAATTAACCAGAAACAGGATGAGCACTTCCTGTACAAAATTGAGATTGAAAACACATTAGCACATTGGAATCACTGGGTGGGAGAGGCAAATTGTAGGGGAAATAAATTCTGCAGGAAAGACGAAGATGAAGAAGCAACCTAACGAAAAACATATTTTCACACATGCGCATGAACTCAAGCATGTGTAGGTTTCCAGTAACGTACCTGGATTAATCACGAATGGTAAGTGATGTACTGAATCACCTGCTGGACCCCGCAAAAAAAGGGAATTACCTGCTGGAAGCTGCGTCGCCGCCATCTCCCTGTGTCTAAATCACCTGCTGGAAGCTGCGTCGCCTTGCTCTACATTAATCGGCCATGCCCACGTCGAGCCAGCCTGCATCGTGCCGCTTTGCGAGTAGAATCACCGCACTTCGCACGCCATCGGCACACCCCCGCATCGCATCCGCCTCGTCCGCATAGGCCAGCCTCGCTGGCTTCTATTCCCTCTCCCGAACAGATCGATTGGATCGGATCAAATAGTTGCTGGGAGGAAGCATATATACACATACCACCTAGAAACTCAAGTTTCCAGATGAGTCGTCAGCCCGGCCATGAATGCGTGCTTTGATACAAAAATATGATTGCATGTTTGAAGTCTGAGCGGAGTAGTTACCAGCAGATGAGGCGCCGACCATTAGAAACGGACCAACCTACTGCGCCGCTGGACCGACGGACCACGGAGGCGATGTACGCCTCGTCCGTGCAAACCCAGCGCAGCCGCCGATGCAATCCTAGACCGTGGTCAAGCCGCACAATCGGAACAGAGGAGGGGCATGGTCGCGACCGGTTTTAGGGTTGTATGTTTTTGCGTTTTACAATTGGGCATTGCGTTGGAGGGGTGGTACTACAGGCCCAGTAGGCCAGTAGGCCCAATTGAACCTCAGACGCCTAAAAAAGCTGCTGGAGCAGCGGCCCGAGAAGGCTAGCCCAGCCTGGCGGGTGATTTAGTCTGTAAAGAAGATTTAGGTCGTCTCAAAAAAAGAAGATTTAGGTGGGATTAAGAGAAAATCCGACGGTAAAAAAAGGCTAAAACTGTCGATCCAACGGATAGAAAGGCTAATGGCCTGAGAGGGCTGGAATAGTGCTCGGTTGTAATGTCTTTAAATTAAATAGGCTTTGGAGCCTCTCTTGTTTTCTAGTTCTAGTTCTAAATTAGAGTTGATCTAATTAGAGCTAGACCTAGATCTCTCTAACCCTCATAATAAAGAAGCCCTATGCGGTTCTCTTCTTCTCTATCTAATTCTCCGGCAAAGATTAGCTCTGGATAGCGAAGCGCTACCAGATCGCCAAGCCTATACACTTGCAAACTGTAGATAGGCCGTGCTTTCGGTCTTCGATTAGAGGGATCGTTCGTGAACGATTTGAGCAACTTCAAGTACGATCTACACTGGCTCTTCTTGTTCTACAACTCGGCGTTGGTAATGACGCGATCTTAAACATTAATGCATCTTCATAGTGTTTCTGGTTTGATAATAGGACGATTTTTTTCTACTGTGTTTCCTAACAGAAAATGCAGTATCTAGTTTTTGCATGCCTAAACGCCTTTTTTTCTTTCCACGGTTTATTCTTGCGCTATCTCAACTATTTCATCCATATACTGGTGAACTACAAAAGGCCCCCATTGGCATCAAACAATATACTGTTGGATGAATATAATGCTTTTTCATGATGCAACTTGATCTTTCGTCCCTAAGCTTGCAGATGTCAATGTGGTTACGATGAAGTGAATTTTTCGGCACAAATTCAACACAGAGTACCTTGGCATGTTTTAAGGCATGTTGGTTTGTTCGCGGATTCACACAACAAGAATGCATTGACTATGGTGAACAATCTGTTCGTCGTCAAGCCACCCACGATTTGAGTTGTGTTGAGCATTGCTACTTCAAACTCATGGCATGTACATCAATTGGACGTCAAAACTTGAATTATAGTCTTGAAATTCAAGGCCGAGCAAAAATGTTGAATTGCGATGCCATTGCCACACTAGTTCACACATGCTCCAAGCTTTCCACCACCGCCAGCAAACCACTCTCCAATGCCAGTCTTTTCCAGCATCTTGCGGGTGCTTTGCAATACTTAACACTGATATATTTCATACTTTGTCCAACAAATCTTGCTATTCATGCATGATCCACGTGGCATTCACATGGAATTGGTGAAGCGCATCTTGCAGTATACCAAAGGTATATCCCACTTCGGACTTCAATTGTCCAAGTCACACTTGCATGAACTTGTGGCATATTCGGCCACTGATTCGGCGGGCTTTCCCAACACACTTTGATCTACACCCAGATTTTGTGTGTTCCTCGGCTCCAACCTGATTTCATGGTCCAAGCCACAGTGTCCCATTCAAGTGCCTAAGCAGAATATCGTGCGGTTGCTAATTGTGTGGCTGAGTCCTGCTGGCTACGGCAGCTTCTTCACGAGCTTCATCGCCCACCAGACCGTGCCGCTCTTGTCTATTGCGACAACATAAGTGACATGCATCTCTCCAACAACCCGGTTTAGCACCAACTTACTAAGCATGTTGAAATTGATCTTCACTTCGTTCGTGACCGGGTCGCTCTTGGCGAGGCCAGGGTTCTACACGTTTCGTCAAGCTCTCAATTTTGCAGATGTGTTCACAAAAGGTTTGCCAACGCATGTCTTCCTGGTAGCGTTCTGGCTAACGGGGATGTTATCTTGACATTGTAACCCCCGCAAAAGAAAAACAATTGACATTGTATGTGCCCAGTCCATGTGTTGTACTTTATGTAGTCTCTTGCTCATGTACTCGATCTCATATTCTTTATGTGACTGCATTGTTTTGTGATGAGAATGGCCCAGAATCTATGTGGGTTAAAAATGCACAATGCTTATTATGTGCTTGTTATCAGTTGTGAAATGTTTTTTCCCCTCTTGCATTACCTTTTCTTTTGAGATAAATCCTCTCTTTTTTGCGGGTGGAGATAATCCTCTTACATTACAAGAAACTTGCGAAGGAACCTGGGCCGAGCCCAGCTCAGCTCAACTCGACTTCCCTTTTCCCTCTGCCGAAAGACCTACACTTCTACCTCACCTCCGCCGCCACTGCATCTAGGGTGAGCTCCCGGCCGGCGTCCTTGGCGGAGGTCGCAACACCAGGAACGAAGCGTCCCCGCCGCCGCCATCAGCACAACTCCCAGCCGCTGCCGGCGCGGCGACCATGGCGGCAGAAGGAGCAACTCCTCTCCTCAACAACCTCCCAGATGAGATCGTCATCTGGGAGATCCTCGTCCGCCTCGACCCCAAATCGCTCCTCCACTGTCGCGCCGTCCGCCGTGCCTGGCGCTGCGCCACGTCCTCCCTCCCTTCCTCCTTGCCCACCATGCCCGACAACCCGCCCTCCCCATCTTCTCCAGCGGCAGAGACAGTCACATCCTCTCCTTCGACCACCGGGCCGCTCAGCCTCAGTTTCACATGGTCGCCCGCCATGACGAGCCCTTCATTCTGGAGTCCTCCTGCGATGGCCTCCTCCTCTCCAGGACTCACAGGCCTTACTGGAGCCCGTCTGGAACCTTTCATTCTGAAAGCCGCCTCGCCGTCTATAACCCGGCCACAGGTGAGCATGCGTACCTAGGCCTGCTACCGTGGGGCTTCAGTATCTTGGGGATGTACCCACACCGCCCTACCGCCGAGTACCGGCTGCTACTCACCAACTCCAGGGTTCCTGAATACCAAATTGGTTGTTATGTCCTTACGCTGGGCTCCGACCAGCCATTGAGGTACATTGGGTGGCTGGAAATAGTAAAAGCGTTGTGCATCGAGACACCGCCCGCCCTGTTTCGTGATAGCCCTGCATTGGTTCCCAGTGAAGCATAGAAAACATGTATTGGTATTCGACACCGAGGCCGAGTCGTTCCGGCACATGCGTGCTCCATTTGTTCTTGGCGGCGGTGACTCTGGCCTGTTGGAGATGGATGGCACACTCAGCATCCATAGCCTTGATGATGACACCGAAATAGTTAATATATGGGTGTTGCAGGATTACAGAAGCGAGGTTTGGGATTTGAAGTACCGAATCAAATTGCCAGCTGCAGAAATCAGGGAGCAGTTTGAAGACAGTGCTGAAAGTTGGGATTTGGACGTTGTTTCGCAGGATGGTGACGTCTTCTTGCTGGTCAATTTTGGTGGGTGGCTGGTTCGCATCGACAGTGATGGAAAATTGATTGACAGTTTCAGTTATGGTGATAGAGAACTGTGGATGTATGAGTATCGGCTCAAACAAAGTCTTGTCCAGCATACCTTGTTTCCTCGCCTTTGATCTGATGGCTGTTGAGTGAGATGGTGCTTCTTTCTGCCTAGCTGTCATTATCCTCATGAGCTGCACTATCTATGGATAGGTCCAAGTATGTGCATTGATGCATACCCTCTCCGTTTCTAAATATAAATCTTTTTAGAGATTTCAATATGGACTACGTACGGATGTATGTAGACGTATTTTCGAGTGTAAATTCACTCGTTTTGCACCATATGTAGTTTATATTGGAATCTCTAAAAAGACTTATATTTAGGAACGGAGGGAGTATAAGTAATGATCAGAAGCTCTGGCTGTAATGAAATCTATGCTTTTCTTGGCAACCATTTGGCTGAAGTGGCTACCGTGTGTGAAGGTGCTAAAATCAAGTTCTCATTGTGCTCTTCTTTGGAAATATTTGCCAATTGGTCCCCCTCATGTGTCTATTTTCTAGAGCTGAGTGGTTTGGCTTTGCTTTATTTTAATTATATTGTGATCTTCTTAGTACTCTGTTGTTAAGACTATCTATATCTCTCACGTCACCATTTCTTGAACTAAAGAATTGACTTTACCTTTTCATCTAGTGGTCTTCTTAATAAACAATATTTAGGGAGTTAATTTCCTGTTCCTATCTTATGGAACAATGTCCCATATTTTACTTGTTGACTTGCAAGCTGCATCTGATTTTAAAAGACCTTGGAATACTAGCAGCTATATTAAATGATTGTATCATAGTCAACTGCTGAATGAAATATTCTGTCATAATTCATTTTTCTTCATGAATCAATTGCATATTGTTAGGTAGGTCTTACGGATACTTTAAGCTCATCATTATAGTGAGAACCTGACATGCTTATATTTTTCGCGTTCCAAGGAGCTGCAGTAAACTGCAACCTATTTTTTTTTATGAATGCCATTTTGTGCTTCCGTCCTGACTCCATTTTTATGTTGCATTGCTTGGACTGATCACTTACTGTGTTACTTTTCCTGCTAATCATTTTTAGAAATGGTGCTTCATTAGTTGAAGGAACAAAGTTGTACTAGTAAGCACAAGAAAGGTTTGTCATTGTCAAGCCCATGTTCCCACATTGAGTTCATGTCTCAAGCAGGACAGCATGGGCCTGTTGTGTGGCAATACATGTGTAGAAGTAGGTTGAAAGCCACTCTGATCATTTGCTTCGGATTTTAAATTTAGAAATATGTCAGTCCAGTATGTGGGCCTGCTATTTTACAATGGCAATCGCGAAGTCTCTTCACCTAAAACTGCATTCCATCCTCTTTTGGTCTGTGCTCTGTGTTGATTGGATCATACTATGGAGCAAAATTGTTCAGAATGAACATGATCATGGAGATGTAAGGCAAGAGTAATCTGAGAATTCAGAGTAGTAGTTGGAATATTGACCAGTGGGCGAGAGCTGCAGGTGATTCATGGAATGGAAGGCACATGCACAACTGCTGGTTCTCTGAAGGGCCAATGGCCGAACTTTTATTAGATAGAAAAGAGAGAAATACAGTCTGGTTAGCAGTCTAGGCGCACTAGAGCTGAAAACCGAAAAATAGAATACGAGTTACAGCGGTACAGAGACTGCCCCTGGCTACAGCTTAACCCAGGTGGCATGCAGAACCAACTAGGCACCGAGGTCTACAATGCATCCCGCCGATCGCCAAACGGCAATGTCTTCACAGGCCAGATCCAGCACCCTGTCCGCGTTGCTCGCTATCTGATCGAATATCCTGGAGTTCCTTTCCCTCCACAGCCGCCAGTGCATCAGAATAGCAATAGTGTCAAAATTACGACGCGTCATCTTGGGCACTCCGGCTCTGGCCTGAAGCAATAATGTCTTCACAACTGCCGGTTCTCATTGTACATCTATAAATTCTTTGCCTGGTTATATATCTCTTGGAGATCATTGGTTGTGATGTTGGTGACTTTTACAGTCCAGCATGACCTCAGAGTTCACAAATTGATAGTTAGATACCAACCAGAGTATATAATCCACACTTTCAAAAAATCCCAGATGAAGTTTACCCTCTGCCTGCTTGCACTGATGGCTCTTCGGCCTTGACAGTTGAGTTGTATGGTCAGTTAGAAATGCTCTGGAAGCATCTAGTTGGTTTTATAACTGTAGTGCTTTGCTGCTCGCATGACATGGTATTCCCCTCGCGTCCCCGTGGCCTTCACTAGGTTACACCAAGATGATACAATGTAGTAATTAATGGGGAAGAAAACTCCTAGTTACAAGCAGGCTACTGGTAAATAATGCAGAACACAGACGCATTCAGGAAAAGAAAAGAGAAAAGGAGCTTCCACAAATGAAACCTCCAGCAAGAATAAAAAGTCTGCTGATCTGCCGATGCTACGTGCAGTCTTCATGTTGTAGGAAGTAATGTAGACACTATACAGATCCATGGTTAGCTCAGTTTTCAATTAACAAGATAGGGACTCTTCCTTTTGAATCTGGAAGTAATATCTGCCAAACGATGAATATTTAGAACTGTTTAGCTATGGCAAACTAGCAAGCCCAACCAACGTTTATTGTGACTCACTTTCCCTTCTTTTCAGAAGTGTTCAAATAGGAATTTCAAGCAGTTATATTCTAGGAAACAGGACCATAGAAGAACCTGCAAGTTTTGTGGCAAGTCACAATTAGTATCTACTGAACACTGCAAAGATTCCACAAAATCTTAGGGAACACCACAAATATAAGGTGCTTATTTGAATTATTAGGCCAACAATATGGTGAATAAGCCAGTTGAAACAAGGACAACTGCACAAGTGTCTGTTCAAACGCTTTGATCCCCTATCCCTATGAATTCCAGTATTTAAAGGGCCCGGGAGGAAACGCTTTGATCCCCCTATCTCATGTCATGTCATGCTGCAATTCTACCTCTGAATCTTGTTTCCGGTAATCCCATAGTACACTCTACACTATATCAGTGCGGCAACAACACATATAAGCTGAATCAACCGAGAGATAATTGAGTAAGCGCTTTCCTTAAAACGAAAAAGATAGAATTCCAGAAGCCAATCAAGGATATTGTTCTTTCAGAAGCTTGTACTTTCTTTTCAGTTTGAAAGCTCTGATATATTCCCCTGTGTGTTTTACCATTTGATATGTGTGTTCTAGGCGTCCAATTCATATCCATTTTGCAGTTCCTAGAGTTACAGTTCTCATAGTGCTCAGTTCATGCACAAGCTTGTTATCTTCCATGTAACTTATATATGTCGTAGCTTTTGTTCCTGCCATGAAGTCATGAAGAGCCTTCTTCCTCTGTTTACGTCAGGTTGAAGAGCAATTTCATGACCTCGCAGGATGAAGTTACGAGGAGTGATCAGATTTGGATGCAAATTCCCCGCGCCTCTGAAAGGTACTACCATAGATATATTGATACAATTTCTCCATGGCAATTTGGATACACCTTTGATATATATATATTCAGGTAAGGAAGATATGCTCAACTTTAAGGAGCTTATGTTTGTAACAAACAGAAGACAGATGAACAAAACTGTATGCTGGTGCCTGGTGGTACTGCAACCTTAGTTTTGCAATTTGTTATTTGTTGGATTTCGGTGTTACTGCAGAAAAAGCAGCTAGATGGGTCTGCTAGATTCAGAAGTCTACATAGTAGTTTTGCTATGAAAGAAAGTGGTTTAGAACTCAATCTCTAGGTATGCTGCAACAGTAAGCAGAGAACAGTGGTTGAAATGGAAGTACATGCACAACTATCAGTTCTCACACCCTGGCTCTATAAATTCTTCACCTCAAACTGCTGCATCAAGTCTGGGTTTGTTCTTTCAGATTGAGTTGTGAAGCTGTAGTTTAGCTTGTTTTTGTCATTTTATTTTAGTAGGAGCAATTCAAGGAAGGATAGATCTGCATGGGCCTTCAGGACCGGATTGGGCAGGCCCTGCAGGATGGGCCCCTGGATGGTTGGGTCTGGTTCCACCTGGTGGGACTGGGTTTCCTGATGACCCTTGTTGGGGAACGTAATAATTTCAAAAAAATTCCTACGCACATGCAAGATCATGGTGATGCATAGCAACGAGAGGGGAGAGTGTAGTCCACGTACCCTCGTAGACCGTAAGCGGAAGCGTTTATCAACGCGGTTGATGTAGTCGTACATCTTCACGCTCTGTCCCGATCAAGTACCGAACGTACGACACCTCCGCGTTCAGCACACGTTTAGCTCGATGACGTCCTCGCCTTCTTGATCCAGCAAGAGGGGCGAAGTAGTAGATAAGTTCCGACAGCACGACGGCGTGGTGACGGTGTTGGTGAAGAACAATCTCTGTAGGGCTTCACCTAAGCACTACGAAAACTATGACGGAGGATAAACTAAAGGGGATGGGGTTGCCGGCACACGGCTTGGTGTTTCTTGACGTGTCTTTGGTGCTAGCCCTGCCCCTGTATTTATATGTTGAGCCCTGGGGTCTAAACTTGGAGTAAAAGCCTTCTCAAAGTCGGTTTTGCCCGAAAGGCAAGAGTCCTACACGGACTCCAGGGCTAGACGCCAGGGTTCCCGGCGTCTATCCCCTAGACGCCAAGGTTCCTGGCGTCTAGCCTCTGGTCTCCGCAAAACTTCCTTTTGCACTTTCCAAAAGCCTCGTGGGCTTTCCCCTTTGGCCCAAATAACGTGTTCTCGTACCCAAACATTTTGGGAAACATCCGGAACCCCTTCCGGTGAATTCCGGAACCCTTCCGGAGATCAAACACTATTATCCCATATATCAAACTTTATCTCTGGAGCATTCCGGAGTTCCTCGTCATGTCCGTGATCTCATCCGGGTCTCCGAACAAGATTGGGTTACCAACATACATAAGTCATATAATACTATATCGTCAACGAACGTTAAGCGTGCGGACCCTACGGGTTCGAGAACTATGTAGACATGACCGAGACCCTCTCTGGTCAATAACCAATAGCGGAACCTAAATGCCCATATTGGCTCCTACATATTCTACGAAGATCTTTATCGGTCGAACCGCATACAACATACGTTGTTCCCTTTGTCACCGGTATGTTACTTGCCCGAGATTCGATCGTCGGTATCTCAATACCTAGTTCAATCTCGTTACCGACAAGTCTCTTTACTCGTTCCGTAATGCATCATCCCGCAACTAACTCATTAGTCATATTGCTTGCAAGTCTTATAGTGATGTGCATTACAGAGAGGGCCCAAAGATACCTCTCCGACAATCGGAGTGACAAATCCTAATCTCGATCTATGCCAACTCAACAAGTACCATTGGAGACACCTGTAGAGCACCTTTATAATCACCCAGTTACGTTGTAACGTTTTGTAGCACACAAAGTGTTCCTCCGGTAATCGGGAGTTGCATAGTCTCATAGCCATATGAACATGTATAAGTCATGAAGAAAGCAATAGCAGTATACTAAAACGATCAAGTGCTAAGCTAACGGAATGGGTCAGGCCAATCACATCAGTCTTTAATGATGTGATCCCGTTAATCAAATGACAACTCATGTCCATGGCTAGGAAACTTAACCATCCTTGATTCAACGAGCTAGTCAAGTAGAGGCATGCTAGTGACACTTAGTTTGTCTTTGTATTCACATATGTACTAAGTTTCCGGTTAATACAATTCTAGCATGAATAATAAACATTTATCATGATATAAGGAAATATAAATAACAACTTTATTATTGCCTCTAGGGCATATTTCCTTCAACCCTAACCTTGGTTCTTGGGGGCCTGGGTTTGTTGGATTCTTCAGGTCTTGGTAAGTTGAGTTCTCAGTTTTTTTAATTTTGTGGTGGAATCTCAGCTAACTGATGGTGATCGTCAATTCATTCAGTTACATACAAATTGTTCTTCGTTCAAAAAAACAATTAGTGGTCAAGATCAAGTGGAAATTTTTACCACCAACTGACACATCGATTCCAAGCAATGAAGCATTCACTAGCATTTTAAATTTGTAGCTCTGGAACTCTTCTGTTTTAGACGGAGTACATCTGAAACTCTGCTTTTTCCGCAGCTTTTTGTGGTGCTGCTGCTACCTGCTCAAATATTGTTGCGGCCCTCACTTCGGACACTAGGCCAAGGTGGCCCACCACCCCCTTTCCGATGATAGCTTGTGGAGCTGCCGCTCGTATCCACCACAAGAAGCAACACACTTTACGACAATTCCTAGACTAAGTATCTGCGAAGAACGCAGTTGGGTGAGGATGTTGCATCTTGGGTGAAAATTATATGGTGTTAGTATCTATCTCTCCTGCAGATGACTGTTTCAGTCTTGCATAGTTTACCTGGTACTAGCGTGTTATTTCAGGAAGCAATTGTCAGGCTCTTTCGACCTTGACACCTTGTTGTACCTTGCTGATGCGTCTCACAGGCCGGCAACAGTCCCATACTAGCAACAACAAGGTCTGTGAGCTAGCTATGTGTATGTATGTTGGACCTGTTATAGATCTTGCTGTTGTTGCCAGTATCCTACCGGAGATCATTGTTTCAGTGATTCAGTCTAGCATGATTTGCCTGGTGCTAGCTTTATTTGAGAATGCAATTGCCAGGCTCTTTCTCTACATTGTGCCTTGCTGAGACTAGCAAAGACATAGACTGAGAAAAACCGGCCTACTGTGTACAGGTCCATTCTTTTGCCTAACCCCCGGCGATCACAATCTAACCGAATCAAGATAGTTAAGACAAACAGATATCATTGTGATTTGTACCAATCACGCCCTGGTCTGCAGAGATTGACACGGTGTGATTCTGTAATTAATCGTAACCTTGGCGATCAAGTATAGCCTGTTGGAACTGCACCTCAGGATCGATCACATCAAATCACGATAAACTCACACACATGAATACTTTTGCCAAAGGCACGTGTCGTGCCTCTCTTTT
This sequence comes from Triticum dicoccoides, assembly GCF_002162155.2. Classification (NCBI taxonomy): domain Eukaryota; kingdom Viridiplantae; phylum Streptophyta; class Magnoliopsida; order Poales; family Poaceae; genus Triticum; species Triticum dicoccoides. The sequence goes on along the minus strand of NC_041385.1, from coordinate 783,790,837 downwards.
CCCTCTTTTTGTTTTCTTCTTTTCTTCACACGGCGTTACAAACACACGCCCTGTTGATGCATATAAATATGCATCGACCTTGTTGACTTCTAGCCGACTTGACCTAGACATCCTACTATAACACGGACACACGCCTAAGAAACCTACTAGGACACATACTAATCCTACCGGACTACTAATTGCTATTGACTGTACCTTGTACATGATACTACATGCATAATTGCCTAATACTTGTACAGTCCAAACAAAACAAACTAACCTGCTAGACAAGATTATCTAACAATCTCTCCCTAATCTTGACTTGCCATCTTTCTCATGCTCCATCTAGTCTTGACTTGTTGTAGATACGTGACTTGTCAATCTAAACTCGACGCATGATCCAGACTACCAGCCCACACGGTCACATCCATGCGTGCAACGTGCAAGACCGGACGCATCATCAGTCTTCACGTCGTTCAACTTAACTGGTCATTGTCTCTCTACACGCCAAACTTGATCTTCAAGTGTCATATCCGTACACTAAGTATGACCTGCCTGGGAACATGCAGTGCCTCCTTGCCTAGCCATGTTGTGCCACAGCCATTGCTTGGCCGCTACCTTGCACTCGGTTCGCACCATACTCAATATACTTGCTTGCAGTAGATCGCCTTCTACCGGTTGCACACATCCTCGCTTTACGATGGCTTCGCCTACCATCGTCCGCCTTCGGCATCACACCGAATCCACACTGGCCGCAACCAGGACGCTCCACGAGGACATGGACATGACTCACGGAACACCGTGCGCACCGCTTCAACTCCAATGAATCATCACCAAGACGAGCACTTGGACACGATGACAACTTACAGACACAACGACGACTGACCATGCAAACTCGCACGACTCCATGACTCATCTGGCTCCCCCAGACGACGATCTTGATGAGCTCCAGCGCCGCACCTCAACACCACCGCTCCCATCAACGATCATCTTCCATCACTATGCCGACGACAGCCTGCCGCCTCCCTCCTTGTCGCTCCACAGAACGACGGTCGCTTGATCCTTCGTGTCGCTGCACCAGCCAGCAACTTCATCGCCCGCTCCTCCTCATCGCTACACCAGCGACTGTATCGCCCGCCCCGAGGCGCTAGTCGGGTCGCCACCCTGCGGCAAGCACGGCTTCAAATCGACCTTGCTCTGATAACAATTGTTGGAACTGCGCCTCAGGATCGATCACATCAAATCACGATAAACTCACACACACGAATACTTTTGCCAAAGGCACATGTCGTGCCTCTCTTTTCCCTCTTTTTATTTTCTCCTTTTCTTCACACGGCGTTACAAACACACGCCCTGTTGATGCATATAAATATGCATCGACCTTGTTGACTTCTAGCCGACTTGACCTAGACATCCTACTATTACATGGACACACGCCTAAGAAACCTACTAGGACACATACTAATCCTACAGGACTACTAATTGCTATTAACTGTACCTTGTACATGATACTACATGCATAATTGCCTAATACTTGTACAGTCCAAACAAAACAAACTAACCTGCTAGACAAGATTATCTAACATCGCCCTTGTATAAATTCAAGCAAGCTCACGGCAAAAATATTATGTTCGGTGATTGTTGAACTTTTGCAAGATGACATGTGGCACACACACTACATGTCGTGGTACTCTCTATCGGGGGGTGCCAAGCTTCAAGTCCTCGCCCAAGGTGTCGAGTTCTCTCCCATGCCAAGCTTTCGCTAGAGCATCAAAGATCAGATCATACATCCAAAAGTGTCGTCGAGTGATTCCTTAGCTCAAATGATTTCGCGTGTGCACCTTCTCTTGAGTTTGAGTGTGTGTGCTGCATGTCAACCCGCAAAGATTCATAAATCGCCTTCTCGAGATTCCACTCATGCTACCCACGCACCGCTTGAACTTGTTCACTTTGGTGTTTTTGATCTTGCAATTATTCTATTGGTGGTTCAACATATTTGGGTGATTATAGCCGATTTGCATCGATTTATCTTTCAAGACATGGATCTAACACAGAGCAAGCCTTTTACACTTTCCAGAAGCAGGTTGAGCGCGTGCATAACACCGATATTAATGCCTTTTAATACAATTTGGGAGGATAATATCATCGCACATCTACGTATGTTTGACCAAGAACACCACCATATTGTTGGAACTGCATAGCTCTCCTCGTCGATTATTCTCTCCCGGCATGTTTGTAGCATAGTTGCTCTTAATAACTTCAGCTGTGCTTTGCATGACAAAGTTTTTGCTTCAATCAACCATAAATGCCCCCTAAAATTTTATGTCTCCTGGAACTGTGTTGATGTGGAGGGCATGTGCGATTTGCTGCAGGGCTCGCACGGAGGCATCTGCGCGCCTTCGACAAGGTCACTTGCTGCACGGACGGAAACCTATGCTTGCTATCTCAATTATTCGGTTATTTTCTTGCTGATCCCATTGCCAAATCCTGAGGAGTATATGGAGCTTAATTATACATACACATGTCAAGCTTGGTCTGTTTCCAATCTACTCTTTGAACACCTCTAAGTTGAATGTAATTGAGAACGAAATTGTACGTTACTACTTTTAATTCTTGTTTGCAACTATAATATATTTCTTCAGGTAAGGAAAATATGATCAACTTTTTAGAAGCTTGTGTTTGTAACAAATAGAAGATAAATGAACAAAACTGTACGGCAGCAGTGCAGGTTGTCCTGCACCTTACTTTTGCCATTTGTTCTTTGTTGGATTGTGGTGTTACTGCAGAAAAATCAGCTACATACGATTGTTAGATTCAGATGTTTACATTTACATACTATTTTTGCTATGAATCAAAGTGGTTTAGAACTCAGTCTCTAGAGGTCAAAATGTCCCTGTAATACTGCAACAGTAAGCAGAGAACAGTAGTTGAAGTGGAAGTAAGATAGACAAGTGGGTGAGCCATTGAACAGAAGGTACATGCACAACTACCTCTATAAATTCTTCTTCACCACAAAATGTTGCTCAAGTCTCAACTTTGTTCTTTCTGGTATACTAATGGCGCACCAGTGGTGCGCCATTAGTAAAAAATACTAGTGGCGTGGTACTAGTGGCGCACCAGTAGTGCGCCATTAGTAGGCAAAACTGGTGCGCCACTAGTAGGCCTTTTCCTAGTAGTGTGCTATTTCAGAATTCAATTACACTTGCTGCCATGTAAACACAACTGAAAATCATGTGATCATGCCTCTCTCGTGGAGATCATTGTCTCAGTCTTACATAGTTAGGCTCTCTCTGCCTTGTATTTTTGCTGATGCATTTCGCAGGCCAACAACAACCCAGAGCTCTCTCCACTTTATACTTCGTCGATGCTTTTCACAGGCAGAGAACTGTAGTAACTACTAGTGCTCTCTCTTGGTAGCTGCCAAAGACATCATGATGCCATCCTCGCTCAACCGCACACAGCGACCTAACAAAATGGGAGCCTAGCACTTGGATTCTTTTGGGGTGGGCAGGGGGGCAAGCTTAGACTGAGATCACAACCTACTGTCTTGCATGTCAGTTCTTTTGCCTAACCCTACCTTGGCGACCATGATCTAACCAAACCGGTGTAGTTAAGCCAAACTGATATCGTTGTGATTTTGTATTGATCACGATCTGATTGGTGGAGATTGTTACGGTGTGATTCTGTAATTAATTGTAACCTTGGCAATTAAGAATCGGTGTACTGCTTACGGCAAAAGCAATGTAGTTCGCTTGGTAATTGCTGATCTTTTGCGCGTTGACATGCGTCACACACAATAGATGTCGTGGTAGTCTCTATCGTAGGGTGCCAAGCTTCAAGTCCTTGTCCAACGCGTCGAGGCATCAAGCTCTCTCCGGTGCCAAGCTTCAAGTCCTCGCCCAACGCGTCGAGGCATCGAGCTCTCTCCGGTGCCATGGTCTCGCCAGATCTGTTGTGCCGAAGATTAAAGTCATGTGTCCAAAAGCATTGGCGAGTCATTGCTTAGGTCAAATGAATTCCTTTGTGCACCGAGTCTAGTGTGGCTTATGCATGTCAATGTGCAAAAGTTCGTAAATTGCCTTCTCGCGATTCCACTCACGTTATACCAAAAGGGTCGAGTCATTCCTTAGGTCAAATGAATTCTCTTGTGGAACTCTTCTTGACTTGAGTGTGTGTGATGCATGTCAATTTGTAAAAGTTCATAAATTAACATCTTCAGATTCCACTCACACTAGTAGAAAACAGGGCTTTGGTTCGGGCATGGCAAGCCCATTAGTCCCGGTTCAGTCACGAACCGGGACCCATCGGGGCATTCGTCCCGGTTCGTGAGCCTAGGGGGGCGGCTGGGGCCTCGTGGGCATTGGTCCCGGTTCGTATGGACCCATTTGTCCCGGTTCCTGGCACGAACCGGGACCAATGGGCCTCGCTCCTGGCCCACATACATTGGTCCATGTTCATGGCTAGAACCGGGACAGAAGGTGGAGCTTTAGTTCTGGTTTTATCCATGAACCGGGACAAATGAGTTGCCTATATATACCCCCTCGTCACGCCCGAGCACTCCACAGTGCTCTGTTTTTTCTGACCGGCAAGGGGAGGGCATTTGGGTGCTCTAGCTCACCTCCTATGCACATGAGGTGTTCGATGAAATGTCTGAGCCACACTAGTTAATCTTTCTCCTCTCGAAACTCAACCTCCGAGCTTCATTTTCCCCGAGATTTGTCTAGGTTTAGCGGTCCGTCATGTCCTGTCCCCGTCTTCACCGCCGTCGATCACCCGCATCGATCTCATCGCCGGCACCACTGTGGTGAGCCTCTTGTTCTTATCTTCTTTCTGAAAGAAAAAAAATTCTTACTTCAGATAGATACTTGTCTAATTTCCTTACTTTTATTATTCCTTTTTATTATATAGTGCGATGGTTTTGGTATCCGCCCCCGTCGGCCCTCGTCCTGTCTATGCTTCGAATGTGGTATATATATTATCTTTCTATAACTATTTGGTTCATTTATTGTTTATGAAAATTATGCCGACCAAAGTAACATAGATTTTATTTATCTAGGAGGTGGTTGAACCGAAAATTCCAACCAACCCTATTGTCGAGACGTTAAATTTAGTTGAAGAAGAAAACAATTACTTGAAGGAAAAAATAAAAAAAATTGAGGAGGAGAAGATGACATTAGAGTTGCATGTTGCGGATGTCGTCGATGATCATAAGATCAAGAGGGATGCAATGCAGTTGAAGATTAGAAAGATTAGAAAATATGCCATTCATACCGAGGCTTGGTATCATTATGCAGTTCGATCAATTGTTACCTTGGTTGCGATTATGATCGCATTTGTTGTTGCATTGAAATGTTTTACATAATTTCATTGTATGGTTTAATTAGTTCACTTATCTATTCATGAGAGCTATACGTTGCCTTCAATTTCAGGGTCCTATAGCTCAAAATAATTAGTAAATATATGAAAAATAACAAATGAAGTCAAAAAGGGTTGAAAATCGATGATGTGACTTTGAATGGTGCATTCTGAACACAGAAGAAGTCTGGAGTTCAAATAAGTTCAAAAAAATGAAATCCCTTTGTAACAGACGAGTTTCCGTATGAAACTCTGATACTTCGAAATAGATTGTCCGTTTCGTACACGAAGCGCATCCAATTTTTGCCGTAACCCTCTCTATTTTTTAACACATGCTATATGGCTGAAATGATGATACCATGCCACCTTTCAACCTTTTCAGAGTTCATTTGAAATGCTTTTCAATTTCAGGGTCTTATAGCTCAAAATAATCAGTAAATGCATGAAAAATAACAAATAAAGTCAGAAAGGGTTGAAAATTGATGATGTGGCTCTGAATGCTGCATTTTGAACACAGAAAAAGTCTGGAGTTCAAATAAGTTCAAAAAAATGAAATCCCTTTGTAATAGACGATTTTCCATATGAAACCCTGATACTTCGAAAGAGATTGTCCGTTTTGTACACGAAGTGCATTCAGTTTTTTCTGTAACCATCTCTACTTTCTTGCACATGCTATGTGGGTGAAATGATGATACCATACCAACTTTCAACCTTTTCAGAGTTCATTTGAATTGCTTTTCAATTTCAGGGTCTTATAGCTCAAAATAATCAGTAAATGCATGAAAAATAAAAAATGAAGTCAGAAAGGGTTGAAAATTGATGATGTGGCTTTGAATGGTGCATTTTGAACACAAAAAAAGTCTAGAGTTCAAATAAGTTCAAAAAAATGAAATCCCTTTGTAACAGACGAGTTTCCGTATGAAACCCTGATACTTCGAAAGAGATTGTCCGCTTTGTACACGAAGTGCATACAGTTTTTGCCGTAACCCTCTCTACTTTCTTACACATGCTATGTGAGTGAAATGATGATACCATGCCAACTTTCAACCTTTTCAGAGTTCATTTGAAATGTTTTTCAATTTCAGGGTCTTATAGCCAAAATAATCAGTAAATGCATGAAAAATAACAAATGAAGTCAGAAAGGGTTGAAAATTGATGATGTGGCTTTGAATGATGCATTTTGAACACCAAAAAAGTCTGGAGTTCAAATAAGTTAAAAAAAATAAAATCCCTTTGTAACAGACGAGTTTCCGTATGAAACCTTGATACTTCGAAAGAGATTGTTTGTTTTATACACAAAGTGCATCCAATTTTTGCCGTAACCCTCTCTACTTTCTTGAACATGCTATGTGGGTGAAATGATGATACCATGCCAACTTTCAACCTTTTGAGAGTTCATTTGAAATGCTTTTCAATTTCATGGTCTTATAGCTCAAAATAATCAGTAAATTTATGAAAAATAACAAATAAAGTCAGAAAGGGTTGAAAATTGATGATGTGGCTTTGAATGGTGCATTTTGAACACAGAAAAAGTTTGGAGTTCAAATAAGTTCAAAAAAATGAAATCCGTTTGTAACAGACGAGTTTCCGTATGAAACCCTGATACTTCGAAAGAGATTGTCCGTTTTGTACACGAAGTGCATCCAGTTTTTGCCGTAACCCTCTCTACTTTCTTGCACATGCAATGTGGGTGAAATGATGATACCATGCCAACTTGCAACCTTTTCAGAGTTCATTTCAAATGCTTTTCAACTTCAGGGTCTTATAGCTCAAACAATGCACTAATATAAAAAAGAATGAACTGGAAAACTTTTCTGAAACTCTAATAGCAAAAGAGTAAACTAAAAGAATGAACTAGAAAACTTTAATGAAACTCTAATAGAAAAAAGAATGAACTAGAAAACTTTAATGAAACTATAATAGCTAAAGGAATCAACCAAAAAGCTTTTATAAACCTCTAGTATTATTGAAACTAAAATTATATAAAATTTATGGAACTAAAATCATCAAAGTATTTTTTGTTCAAAACATTATAAGAAAAAAGAATTTTCATAAAATAAATAAAAAAGCAAAAAGAAAAGAAAAGAAATAAGTAGAAACAAAATAAAATATATAAATAGAAACAAAATAAACTTTAATAAAGTAAAAAAATAAACTTTAATAAAATAAATAAAAATAGCAACAGTAAGTAGAAACAAAATAAAATAAATAAAGCAAAAAAAAGTGCCACCTACTGGGTCACCAGGTCCTGAATACGACTAGAAACCCAATCATGGGCCAGGATTTAGGCCCGCAGCAGGCCCAGTAGGCCCACAGGCACACAGTGACAAGTTAGGCCCGAAAGCCTGAAGTTGAGAGGAGCTTGAGAGGGTGGGCGCAGCAGCGCTTATAAACCACTCTCGAGCTCTCTCGGCTAGCGAGGTGGGACTAGACTTTTGAGGCGGGCAGCACAAGGCCTTTGGTCCCGATTGGTGGCACCAACCGGGACTAAAGGGTGGCATTGGTCCCGGTTCGTGGCACCAACCGGTACCAATGCCCCTTTTTAGTCCCGGTTGGTACTACCAACCGGGACCAAAGGCCTCTGCTTCCCGCCCTTTGGGATGCTGAAAAGAGACCTTTGGTCCCGGTTGATGGCACAAACCGGGACTAAAGGGGGGCACTGGTCCCGGTTGGTGCCACGAACCGGGACCAATGCTTTATCTATATAAGCCACACTTGTGAAATTTTCGATTCAGTTCTTCTTCCCACTGCCCCGACGCCATCGCCGCGCGCT